>NC_061513.1:74978901-74999942 GCF_022539505.1 Lolium rigidum | reverse complement strand
CGTTAACGCCGTTAACCGCGCTAACGGCGTCTCGCCACGTGTCGGCTTGCATGACGTCGGCAGTCAACGGGCTCCCGGAAACACTTGCGCAACGGTCCGATTTTCCGTGGCGGAAGGGCGCCCAAGCGCGACGGACCGAAAAAACGTCGTTGGACTTTGCCTGACGCAGTTTCCACAACAGAACCCATATCGTCGGGTTAGGCCCATGGGCGACGAAAAATACCCCTTAGCGGACGATTTTGAGACGTTGTCTATCAGAACTTTTCTTGTAGTGATGAAGGAAGGTAATATTAAATATCAATTTCCTCTCAAGAAAGGTATGGAACACTTCCCTAGAAAGAGAATGAAGTTACCTTATGATTCTATTATTAGAACAAATTATGATGTTGATGCTTCACCTCTTGATAATACTTGATTCACACTTTCTGCGCCTAGCTGAAAGGCATTAAAGAAAAGCGCTTATGGGAGACAATCCATTATTTTACTTCTGCACTTTATTTTATATTTGAGTCTTGGAAGTTGTTATTACTGTAGCAACCTCTCCTTATCTTTATTTTATTGCATTGTTGTGCCAAGTAAAGTCTTTGATAGTAAAGCCAATACTAGATTTGGATTGCTTGCGCAGAAACGCATTTCTTGTCTGTCACGAATTTGAGCGATAGTCTCCGTAGAAAATTTAAAAAATCTGCCAATTTACGTGCGTGATCCTCGGATATGTACGCAACTTTCATTCAATTTGGGCATTTTCATCCGAGCAAGTCTCGGTGCCACTTTAAAATTCGTCTTTACGAATTGTTCTGTTTTGACAGATTCTGCCTTTTATTTCGCATTGCCTGTTTTGCTATGTTTGATGGATATCTTTGTTCCATTAACTTTCAGTAGCTTTGTGCAATGTCCAGAAGTGTTAATAATGATTATGTCACTCTGAATATATGAATTAGCACTGACCCTCTAATGAGTTTGTTTTGAGTTTGGTGTGGAGGAAGTTTTCAAGGGTCAAGAGAGGAGGATGATACAATATGATCAAGAAGAGTGAAAAGTCAAAGCTTGGGGATGCCCCCGTGGTTCATCCCTGCATATTTTAAGAAGAATCAAGCGTCTAAGCTTGGGGATGCCCAAGGCATCCCTTCTTCATCGACAACTTATCAGGTTCCTCTAGTGAAACTATATTTTTATTCCGTCACATCTTATGTGCTTTACTTGGAGCGTCTGTTTGTTTATTTATTTATTTTTGTTTTTGTTTGAATAAATCGGATCCTAGCATTCTTTGTTTGGGAGAGAGACACGCTCCGCTGTTTCGTATGAACACATATTTTCTTAGCTTTATCTTTAATGTTCATTGCGAAAGTTGGACTATTTCATTCATTGTTATATGGTTGGAAACGGAAAATACCGCATGTGGTAAATGGTTTAATGTCTTGAATAATGTGATACTTGGCAATTGTTGTGCTCATATAGATCATGTTTAAGCTCTTGCATCATGTACCTTGTACTCATTAATGAAGAACTACATAGAGCTTGTTAAAATTTGGTTTGCATGATTGATCTCTAGAGTCTAGATATTTTCTGGTTGAGGTGTTTAAACAACAAGCAGGAGACAATATAAAGTCTTATAATAGTTACAATATGTTCATATGTGAGCTTTGCTGCACCTTTTATACTTGAGTTTGCTTCAAACAACCTTGCTAGCCTAGCCTTGTATTGAGAGGAATTCTTCTCGTGCATCCAAATCCTTGAGCCAATAACCATGCCATTTGTGTCAACCATACCTACCTACTACATGGTATTTCTCCGCCATTCCAAAGTAAATTACGTGAGTGCTACCTTTAAAAATTCTATTATTTGTCTTTGCAATACATAGCTCATGGGACAAATAGCCTTAAAAACTATTGTGGTGAAGAATATGTACTTATGTGTCTTATTTTTTAATAAGTTGCTTGTTGAGCGGTAACCATGTTTCTGGGGACGCCATCAACTTTACCTTTGTTGAATATCATGTGAGTTGCTATGCATGTTCGTCTTGTCTGAAGTAAGGGCGATTTTCATAATCAAGTGGTTTGAGTATGCATACTGTTAGAGAAGAACATCGGACCGCTAACTAAAGCCATGATTCATGGTGGAAGTTTCAGTGTGGACAACTAATCCTCAATCTCTTATGAGAATTTTAATTTTTGTTGAATGCTTATGCATTAAAGAGGAGTCCATTATCTGTTGTCTATGTTGTCCCGGTATGGATGTCTAAGTTGAGAATAATCAAAAGCGAGAAATCCAATGCGAACTTTCTCCTTAGACCTTTGTACAGGCGGCATAGAGGTACCCCTTTGTGACACTTGGTTGAAACATATGCTATGCAATGATAACCCGTGTTAATCCAAGCTAATTAGGACAAGGTGCGAGCACTATTGGTATACTATGCATGAGGCTTGCAACTTATAAGATATTTTATACATAACACATATGCTTTATTACTACCGTTGACAAAATTGTTTCTTGTTTTCAAAATGAAAAGCTCTAGCACAAATATAGTAATCAATGCTTCCCTCTGCGAAGGGCCTATCTTCTACTTTATTGTTGAGTCAGTTTGCCTACTTCTTTCTATCCCAGAAGCAAACACTTGTATCAACTGTGTGCATTGATTCTTACATGTTTACCTATTGCACTTGTTATATTGCTTTGTGTTGACAAATATCCATGAGATATATATGTTGAAGTTGAAAGCAACCGCTTAAACTTATATCTTCCTTTGTGTTGCTTCAATGCCTTTACTTTGAATTTATTGCTTTATGAGTAACTCTTATGCAAGTCTTATTGATGCTTGTCTTGAAAGTATTATTCATGAAAAGTCTTTGCTATATGATTTATTTGTTTACTCATTATCTTCATCATTGCTTCGAATCGCTGCATTCATCTCATATGCTTACAATAGTATGATCAAGATTATGATAGCATGTCACTTCGAAATTATCTTTGTTATCGTTTACCTACTCGAGGGCGAGTAGGAACTAAGCTTGGGGATGCTTGATACGTCCCAAACATATCTATAATTTCTTATGTTCCATGCTACTTTTATGATGATACTCACATGTTTTATACACATTATATGTCATTATTATGCATTTTCCGGCACTAACCTATTGACGAGATGCCGAAGAGCCGATTGCTATTTTCTGCTGTTTTTGGTTTCGTAAATCCTAGTAAGGAAATATTCTCGGAATTGGACGAAATCAACGCACAGGGTCCTATTTTTGCACGAAGCTTCCAGAAGACCGGAGAGGAAACGAAGTGGGGCCACGAGGTGGCGCCACACTAGGGCGGCGCGGCCCAGGCCCTGGCCGCGCGGCCCTGTTGTGTGGGCCCCTCGTGACGCCCCTTGATCTCCCTTACAGAGACGCCGCCGCCGCCAATCCCATCTCGGGGGATTCAGGAGATCGCCTCCGGCACCCTGCCGGAGAGGGGAATCATCTCCCGGAGATCTCTTCATCGCCATGATCACCTCCGGATCGATGTGTGAGTAGTTCACCCCTGGACTATGGGTTCATAGCAGTAGCTAGATGGTTGTCTTCTCCTCATTGTGCTATCATGTTAGATCTTGTGAGCTGCCTATCATGATCAAGATCATCTATTTGTAATTCTACATGTTGTGTTTGTTCGGATCCGATGAATATTGAATACTATGTCAAGTTGATTATCAATCTATCATATATGTTATTTATGTTCTTGCATGCTCTCCGTTGCTAGTAGAGGCTCTGGCCAAGTTGATACTTGTGACTCCAAGAGGGGGTATTTATGCTCGATAGTGGGTTCATGCCTCCATTAAATCTGGGACAGTGACAGAAAGTTCTAAAGTTGTGAATGTGGTGTTGCCACTAGGGATAAAACATCGATGCTTTGTCTAAGGATATTTGTGTTGATTACATTACGCACCATACTTAATGCAATTGTCTGTTGTTTACAACTTAATACTGGAGGGGGTTCGGATGATAACCTGAAGGTGGACTTTTTAGGCATATTTGTGTTGATTACATTACGCACCATACTTAATGCAATTGTATGTTGTTTACAACTTAATACTGGAGGGGGTTCGGATGATAACCTGAAGGTGGACTTTTTAGGCATAGATGCATGCTGGATAGCGGTCTATGTACTTTGTCGTAATTCCCTGATTAGATCTCATAGTACTCATCATGATATATGTATGTGCATTGTTATGCCTTCTTTATTTGTCAATTGCCCAACTGTAATTTGTTCACCCAACATCTGTTTATCTTATGGGAGAGACACCACTAGTGATCTCGTGGACCCCGGTCCTATTCTTTACATCTGAAATACAATCTATCGCAATTGTTCTTTACTCGTTCTTCGCAAACAATCATCATCTTCCACACAATACGTTTAATCCTTTGTTTACAACGAAGCCGGTGAGATTGACAACCTCACTGTTACGTTGGGGCAAAGTACTGTGATTGTGTTGTGCAGGTTCCACGTTGGCGCCAGAATCCCTGGTGTTGCGCCGCACTACACTCCGCCACTAACAACCTTCAACGTGCGTCTTGGCTCCTACTGGTTCGATAAACCTTGGTTTCTTTCTGAGGAAAAACTTGCTACTGTACGCATCACACCTTCCTCTTGGCGTTCCCAACGAACGTGTCGACTGCACGCATCAGGGCCCCATCTAGATATTTCATGCAGTGGCCAGTGGGGGAAGAAGAAGATCATGTAGCGCCGCCATTAGAGCATGCAGAAGCTTTTTCTCTCGTGCCGATTCAGGGAGACGAAGGACCAAGCGAAATCAATTGTTTCCTAGTGGGATTTTCTCCTTTAGTTAACATGGGCCTTTTCTCCATTTTTAGTTATGTAAATGAGTCGAATAAGTGGGGTGGGCTGGTGCCTGCGTGGGCCAGACCATTTACACAAGAGCGATCTGCAAAATGCATAACACAATCAACCGGTTCCTATTCCTAGTTTGGAAGCTGATTACTTGGTTCTGAAAAAAAGAGCGCTGGTAGCTAAACTTTTGACCTTCAAAATAACCAACAGTAAGTCGCACAACCAAGGCACGCCGGATTTGCGAGGGCCAAGGCCACGCTCAAGCCAACAGTAAGTCGCACACCGAAGATGATGATCCCGTAGTGTGCATACTCTTAAACAAAAGTATCATAATTTTACTTTAGATAAATAGGATAAAGAAGAATGCAATGTCGTGGATAGGATAGGTATATATCTACTTTTCCATCCGTTGTGTGCCATGTGTGGCTTTTTTTCATCATCGTTGAAAAGAGTTAGAGACAATATATACGGGGCCATGCCAAAAAGCACGGTGGAGTGGCTGAGACTAGACCTCATACCCACCGACAACGAAGATGACACGATTTCAGCCAAAGTGAGCGTAATAGTTGGTAAGAGCGATAATTCTATATCATCATTACTAATTTGCATCTGCATATATTAGAAGATTTTTTAAACAATATGTAAAAACTGTTTGATATTGATAATATTTTGATTTTGATGCACTTTAAATGGCATAAAATTTGGACAAGCATGTAGTACATATTATTACCGTGTTCGTATTAAGGGCCCGAGGTTTTAGTTTCGCCCCGGGCCCCATAAAACTCAGGACCGGTCCTGGGTATAGAGCATGGTATGACCCTCCAACTTCTGAAAGGGCTTCGATTTCTTTCTTCCAAGCTTTGAACCTCCACGTCACGGCCCCTTCTTCTTATGCTCGGCGTCATCATGCATTTTTTGAAGGCACCTGGTGATCGACAAGTGCTACAAAAACAACAACGTTGAAGGCATCCATGTACTCCATATTTCGTTGAATCATCTCATCTTTGCTATTCATGTCTAGAAGGCAAAAGAAATCCTTAAAATTAGCAACGGCAAGAGAGGCAAGAACCACGGCCCACAACACCTACCAAAGAAACAGATGAACACCTTTAGTGCGCAGTGGAGGCAGTGAGGCGTCGTTGTGGATTCTGGTGCATGCAAAGTATTCGTCGGAATGGCCAACGAATTGAGCAGCGGTGGGAGGGGAGGCGCGTCACGAAAGAATGGCTGGAGGCAATGGCGTCAGCTTTGGTCGTTGGAAGATGGTTACCCGCCTCACTTTTACCTTTGTCCAGCTTGCTCGTAACGACCACTACATATCGAGGACGCGTAGGGTGCACCAGACACTCCATTAGGCCACGGAAAGGGCCTTTAGGGGCCTTTAGAGCGTGCATCTGGACACGATCAATATTCATGGGCGCCCTAAATCCATTCGGGGGATGGTTTTAGGGACGCGACTTGAGCTCTACAGAATTATTGTCTGACACTTCCGTGCAATCATCATCTCTTTATTTATTCTATAATTTGCTTATTTGCAGGCAAAAGGACACTGTTCAAATATTAGGGGGTGTAATTTTGTCAAACTCAAGATTCGTTTGAATATTCTAGTGTTAATTAATACAGTTAGATAATTTATGTTTGTTTTATCCAGTATTGTGCATTTACTTTTATATGGCACATACAAAAGTTTGTACTGAGAATTTGGTGCCATATGGCATGCAAAAAAAGAATTTATCTTGGTTAATTTTATTAGGGTGTGTGCGTATACAGATTTGCAATATATTTTGGAATCGGTTTTCTTTTTGTGAGAACAACTTTTGTAGTTTCTTGCAAATGAACGGCCAATTTCGCCGAAAAATCTGAATTACGAAGTGAGCATGAGCTCACAAACACACATCTGTAGTCTACGACGCTTATTTTCTTGATGGTAATATTTATCATACAAATTGTACACAGGAGTTGATATATTGGCTAGCTTCCATCTTCTTTTAGGATCAATATCTATATCATATTCTTTCTCAAAAAAAAAAATATCTATATCATATTCATTTATAATAAAATCCAAGAATCTGCTGGCCGATACACCAAAAGCACACATAAATGGATTCATCTTGAGCTCATCCTTTTGCATCATCTCAAAAGCTAAGTGCTAATTGGCTAAATGTGATTTGCATCTTTTATTTATTCTAGTGTTTGAAATAAATGCGACATGAATCCTTTCGATACATAGGCAGGGGCTGATCCTCATTTTGAAAAAAAACATCATGTCTAGTGTTTTAAAGTAGCATGTTCTATTTCTATAGAAATAATCATATGGCCCCTCTTTAGAGTGTGGGACATGGCCCTGTATTTTACTTGCTACTTAATCATGATACCATCCTTCTTATTTATAGTACTATGCTAAAAATCCATATAAAATTTATTTTAAATACTTTACAAGTAAATAATGATTTCACTTCAACACTAGGGTCACAAATAATTTCGACACCATCAACATAGTGAAATTGTTATTGCTATGCACTACCCACACAAACTAAGGTGTACATTATTTCTCGAAGACAAACAATGTAGAATTTGACCAACTTTATACGGACACTATTGAGAAATATACACTATATAGATATATAATATGAAAAGCTATACCATGATGTATCTAGTAACGTTGATTTGGCACGATAGATGTTGATAAAACGTTTTCTGAAAACTTGTTAAACATTTACATCTTTTGACTTTTGGAAAAAATTATATGCCTTATTTTACGGAACGGAGGTAGTATCATTTATGCATAGCATAGTCGTCAAGTTCTTGTGATGTATACGTGTAGGTAGCTTGACAAACTTAATATTTTGAGAGAACATAATCATTATACTGAATATTGTTGTTAAAAAATCATTTCCAGAATCAAAGAGAATACATGAAAAATAGGTGGGCTTGGAGTGGACCGGTCCATCACATTTGCTGGTTCGGTTGTTGGGCTACGTTCGGTTGAGATCCGGCGTTTCTGAAACCGCAAACGGGCCGAACTCGCTATGAAAACAATCTCAAAACAAAAACAAAATAGGACCACCGTCACCGGGGCCTCCTATACACCGACCGGGTCGGTGCGGACGCGGTGCCGCACACCCCCGACCCGGCGGTTATGTAGTGGGCCGCGGCCCATCAGGTAAGGTCGTTTTTATTTTTATTTTTATTTTTCTTATTCTATTTCTTTTTCTTTTATGTTTACATATTTTTATGTTTTAAAGATTTTTTTAATCCGTTTTAAATCTGGAAGTTTAATTTTTTATCTTTCTTAAAATATTTTTTTCAAAAAATATTTTTTTAGAATATCTTTTTCCAAAATTTGAATATTTTTTTTAGATTGAACATTTTTCAAAATTTGAACATTTTTAGAATGAACAATTTTTCAAAAATTTATTTTTTCCCAAAATTTGAACATTTTTAAAAAATGAACATATTTTAAATTTGAACATTTTTCTATTATGAACATTTTTCGGATACAAACAATTTTTAGCTTTGAACATTTTTTTTGAACACTTTTGAAATTTGAATTTTTTCGAATTTAAACTATTTTCAAATTTGAACTTTTTCAATTTTGAACAAAAATAAAAATAAACAGAAAAGAAAAGGAAACAAAAAAGAAAACAGAAAAAAGAAAAAAGAAAAAACAGAAACAAAAACAGAAAGCGAAAAAGAGAAAAAAGGTGAAAATGGGTCAGGCCCAATACACGACCAGGGTGTGCGGAGGCACCGACCTGGTCGGTGTATAGGATTTCCCCGTCACCTCTCATCTCTCAAAAGATCTTGTGAGATTGAATTAATGAACGAGAGAAATAAAACAGTTTGCACAATTGTCACGGACTATTGTGTTCTGAAGCACATTGAGCGATTGATCTGAAACCTCCGTACGTGGTTCACCTCGAATTTCCACAAGTGTATAGGCTGTCAGCTATTGAAATAGGTAGGATCTTACCACGGAGCACTACTAACTAGCTAGCTCGTCGCTCGTTGGAAGGGGCGACGTCAATCGATCACCTTCCATTTGGCCACTCTGCATATGGAGCAGTCCAAGCTGAGCCACGCCGAGGCACCTCCTGAGGTCAAACTCAGAGATAGTCAGATGGTGTCCATCGATCCGTGTCCAACTCCCGTAGGCTCGCACACCTCCAGATTTGGTTTTGTTAATTATCCTGAATAGCTGGTCACTCACTTTGGTGTGCGCGCGTTGATTTGATCGGGGTTTGACACATCGAGATCGTCGATGGGTGGATTTTGGGGAAGGCAGGGGAGAAGGACACGGAGATGCAAGGCAAGGCAGGGCCCGACAGCGGGAATGCCTCACGCTGAAGACCAACTCCCAGGTTCTTGTGCGCGCGGAGATAATAGAATCGGGGGTGGTCAGAATGAGGAGCTCGAATCTGTTTTGGGCGAACGACAGTACACATCTCTTGCACATCCGTGCACCTTCTCCCTAGGGTGTTATGGGAGAATTGGTTATTTACCCAAAAGTTCATCAGCCTTGGATCATCTACCCAAAGTTGATTGCACCTTGGTTAAATACCCAACAAAAGGCTTAGTTGTGTTTATGATTTACCCAAAAGGGGTCTTGTGTAAACTTACAAATTACCATTTAATTGGCCATGAAAATGACTACTTTGGGGCAAGTCTGTTTCAATCACTGTCTGTACTGAAGCCTGGGGAATATCTGACCTGATCTGTACATGTTTTAATAAAAGAACGCAGCCCAAAATTAGATCTTTATGTATGTGGAAATATGCATGCACGTGTGGGCTGTCATTTATATGAACGCATGCAGCTTTCCACGGTTCTGCCGAAACTGATCACAAGCATGTATATGGCTTCCATGAGGCTGCAAATAATATGAATCAGTTCATCAACTACCTCCGATTGAAGTATACTAATCAAGTGCCGACTCACCCTGTACTGACCAACGAATTTTCGGAGGCGCTTGTCTGGCCGCTTGTCTGGCCGTACAACAACATTAGAAATAGCAGAAGAATGGAATCCGGGACATACATGCGCACGGCGGCCAGACGTATGGGCACGGCACATGCAGACGACGACTATCACAAGCAGATGATGTTGATAAAAGTTGGACAGCGTCGGGATGGTTGAAAGGTGTCTCTCAATTGTGGATGCGGAGGCGATTGATCAGCCGCCGGGAACGGCGCTGACTGGAGGCGCACATATGTTGAACTCGATATGGTCGAGGAGGGTTTCAATCTGATCAGATCAAAGCTGGTCCACCAACCGGTCTGTGACTAACTCTAATTAGGGTCCTGATGTAATTATCTTTTTATTTTTACGTCCTTGTTGGGTATTTAACCAAGGTACAATGAACTTTGGGTAGATGATCCAAGGCTGGTGAACTTTTGGATAAATAACCAATTACCTGCATGATCAATGACGGGAGTCGACTGAGTATCAGATAAAGATTTGGTGGAGCATCTCGTGTCGATAGTCCCGCAACCCTTGTTTTTTTTGAAGTGAGTGCCGCAACCCTTGTTGGTTGAAGTTCCCAAGGTTGTGAGAAGCGGGGAGCGAACTAGTTGTGGACGTGAAGAATACTCAAATGTGGAAATGAAATTGACAAAATAAAGTAGAAAGGATTCGAAAATGCAGTTGTGAACCCGAGCTCATATGATCCTACTTCGATAAAAGAAAATATAGAAAATTGGGAAAAAATCAAAAAATCTGATTGTTGTTTACAACAAACATGAGAATGTTTTCTAACAGGAAGCAACACTACGGTGAGAAATGATAAATTTTGTGGTTTATGCAAAAATAATAAAACTTGTTGATGTCTGTAGCATTTAGATTTGTTGTTTGCAACAATTAGATTTATCTTTTTTGCAGACCAGTACATGCATTTTTTCTAGGAGTTTTTTAGCATGCTATTAGAATACATGTTCATATTCATCCCATCTAGCACGGGTACTAATTAGCTATATTTCTCAGCCTAGCCCATCCCATCCCCCCACGGATATGGCCCAGCAGGCCAACATCAAGCGATGGAAGACAAACGAGGGAGAGATCGTGGGAAATGTGTCGATCAAGAAACAGGAAAACTGAAAAAGAGAGAAGAAGCCACGCTAATCAATCTCCTCCAAAGCCCTCGTGCTAGGCGAGGCTTGGCCGGTGATTCGTGTCTCCTGATCTCACCTCTCATGGCTCTCGGCATCGTACCGGCAGCCACGCTAGGTCACCATAGGCCAGCGGCCGTGATTCCCCCGCATAGCTCCTCCGGTCCACCCTAAACCTGACCGTTACTGTCTTTGTGACGCCTAGGCCGACGACCACTTCACGACAATAAAAAATTCAACACAATCCTTGGTAATGTATTGTATATGATCCGCTAGCCTGATTTTTTTTCGGGAAGCATACATGAGAACTACATGTTAAATATATAAGAAGAAAGAAGCCAAGAAATACAAGGTTACAGGGAAGCATCAAGCCCAAAAGAAAAAGAGAGAAATAAAAAAACTGAGGAAACGACCTACAGAACCAAGAAGGCGGCCAGCGGGTAGGAGAAAACCAAACAAAAAAAAATAAAAGAGGCCTACGCCAACAGAGGTGTAAAACGGCCAGCACTTGCGACCGACCAAAGTTTCACTTCCTTCTTGATGTGGGCAACAAAGGTTTGGATCGGTGTAGATAAATTCTCGAAGACTCTGCCATTTCTTTCCCTCCATGTCATCCAGGTGGTGAGCATCACAAGTGAATCCATGCGACTTTTGTTTGCTCTTGGAACGTTCGATCTCATAGATTCCCACCATGAACTAAGAGGCTTATCCATGGAAGGCACTACCTGATGAAATCCAGCCCAGTTTAGGATTGCTCCCCATATAATGTTTACGACCGTACAACCGATAAAAACATGCCGAGAACTCTCTGTGATAAAATTGCAGAAAACACAATGCTCAATATGAGGCAGCTTGCGTTTTGCAAGTATGTCCGCTGTCCACACCCTTCCCCTCATGAATATCCTCATTGAGTATGATTTTTCTCAAACAGTGTTAAGTCAGGTCATTTATACTTTTACTGAATATTCTACAAAGTCATAATTCTTATGGTTAGGTTTCATCAACATGGATAAATTCATTATAAGAGGAAATAGCTCTAGCAGTAATAAAGCCTTAGTACCTCAAGGTGAAGTTAGCAATGCTGAGCCTAAAAGAGCGAAGATTAAGCTTCATATGGATGACATTTCAAGGTTACAAGAATTGCAAATTCAATTACCGAAAATCATCGATAGAAATTAGTGGTATGTTTTCTATTTTTGACTTTACGTACTCTTAATTCCATTTGTAATACCTATTTACAATGTATACATACTACTGTACATGCAGAGTTGTACATGCTTTTGAAATCTCACTCTTGAGTGATCATGGTGCCAAAGATACCGTGATGGATATGGATCAGACCTTTACTAATTGGTATTGATCTACACAAATTTATTGTTTTTACATGTTCATTGGCTAATTATCGTTTGTGCAACTTATTAAGCATTCGTACATTTTTTCTAGGGATTTATCATACAATTTTATTGTTATAACAAGAATTGTTTTGGACATGTGTAAGTCAGCTCCCTCCTTTGTCCATTTGTGGGCCCGCCATTGAGCTCGGGAGCTGAAAAATCATGTCTGAAAGGAGTTCTTTTATTATATTAATCTGTGCACTCTTTTTTCGAAATATAGTGCACCTGGGTTTTCGTGAAAGTTAAATTACACTAACTTCGACCATGTTTGTTGAGAAAAATATCTATATCTATAATACTGAATGTATTCCATATTAAAATATACTTTGTGATGTTTCTAGTGGTATTGATTTAATATTTTAGATGTTGATATTTTCTTATATGAACTTGTTCAAATTTTACTCGATTTGACTTAAAAAATGCACTATATTTTGGCGTAGAGGAAGTACGTGCAGTTATTGCTCCTCGAGTTATAGATGAAAGAGATAACGGATAAGAACTCACAACTTCATGCTAAGTTGAGAAACCTTGAGGGAAAATGGTTTAGATGGCTCAGGCCACCCAGCAAAAGGTTTATGGACAACCGTGAGTTTTTTCGATAAATGGAATATATTAATATCAGAAAATACAAATTACACTCAGCCTCTGCAACAACACAACACCCTAATGACAGTACGGATGCACACAGTCAAAAAAGGGAAAAAGAAAACTAAGAAACAAAAGTCCCGCTACAACATTCTAGGCCTAGCAATAACAATACATCGACCACCAAGACAACACCTGAAATACAGACCACTAGTAGAAAAAATGCCTTCCATCCCAACCTATTAGTCCCCAAATACTTTGACCCGGGACTAATGGGTCTTTAGTCCCGGTTCTGGTGGTGAACCGAGACTAATGCTCGGGGCAACCGGGACTAAAGGGCTACGGTGGGCTACGGCCAGGGCAAGAACCTTTAAACCGGGACTAAAGGGTACCCTTTAGTCCCGGTTGGTATCCCCAACCGGGACTAAAGGGTACCCTTTTTATTTTCGTACATTAAAGGGATCGCCTTTTCTAGCACTGTAAAATAGAAAATAAAATGATAGAAAATTCAAAAAAATAAAATGTTTTCACATTCTTGTATGTTATGCAACTTAGTATTAGGGAAAATTAACAAATTTGAATTTTCATTTTTTTTGCAAAAAAGTTTTGAAAAATGGTAAAACCGCAACAACTTTTGCATACCACGTCAAAAAAAAACGTATAATATATCGAAATGATCATGGGAAAAAGTTACATCCGAATTCATTTTTAGATTCTCAAAATTCCAAATGAAAATATGAAAGCAGGAGGATTTTAGTTTTTGCTATAAATTATGGATTTTATATATTTTTTATTTTTTTAAAACCTAAAATTAATAATTGCATCCTGCATAAAGATTACTATCATTTTTACCCAATTTTTTGATTTTCAAATTTTTAGGTTTTAGGTTTGGCAAAAAATATATTTAATTAATTAATAAAATTAAAAATAATACAAATTAAAAAGTTAATGTTTATTTATTTATTCAAGATTATTATTACATCATTACTTTGTTTATTAAAAGAATTATTTGAAATCCAAACAATAAAGAAATGCATCGATCAACATGTTAATAGGATTGATATGATACTACTATCACATACATGCGCGCGAAGCACTTGGATGCGGAACGGGATGGAACTCAGAAGTTAAGCGTGCTAGTGCTAGAGTAGTGGGAGGATGGGTGACCGAGCGGAAAGTTTGACCACGAGTATGTAATTTGACTAGAGATAGAGACTAAACTATGCAAATAACTGAAATAGTAGAAATTCTGAAAAAAATAGAAAAAAAGAGGGAGTGAAAAATAATTAGAAACCCAAATGAATTAAAAAATTAACTCGAAATAGCCTTTAGTCCCGGTTCGTGTTACAAACCGGGACTAAAGGTTCTTCGCCCCGGCGCATGCCAGCCGCCCACGTGGCGGGGCCTTTAGTCCCGGTTCGTAAGCAACCGGGACTAAAGGGGGGGGGCTTTAGTCGCGCATAATTATCCCGGTTGCGCAACCGGGATTAATGGCCCTTGCGAACCGGGACTAAAGCACTTTTTTCTACCAGTGGACTCTCCAAAGCGACGCCTCCAAGAAGAAAACAGTGCACCAGCGCCGTCGTCGCCCGACCAAAGATCTTAGGTTTTCACCCTGAAGATAGTCCCTGCTCTCAAAAGCCTCCAACAAGGTCATTGCTAGGCACAACCAGTTAAAGTCAGACCTTGGATTTTCACCATGAAAGGTAGGACTCTGAACTTCACATGTGTTGCCGCCCCCACTTTCATACCATTACTGTGAAGCCCGGAACACCAAGCAAGTCCCTCAACAGCGCGGAGACTTAAATCTCCATTAGCTAGACCTCCGATCCGGCATTCATGATATTCTCTTCTTCTTACTTCACCATGGACCAAAATGTCACTTGATGTCAACACGTAACAGAGCTTCGCGCCGCTTCCTCCAGAACCAAACGGCTGGAATAAAAACATGGGTGCGCACGACCGAATACCACCCGATCCAGCAAACTCCAGACAAAAGATGCACTGTTACATTCACCGACGGCGCCTTCCAGAACTCAACACTCCGGCCAGACAAGAAGGGCAGACCTCAGGAAGGTCTCCATCTTCGCGCAAGAGAAACCCTAGGACCACCACCTTCAAACTGCGAAACAAACGAGCAGGCCCCCTCACCGCCATCTGCTAGCCAGCGAAAACGAAGGAGGAATCGGTGGACGCACCATCCGAGACCCACGCGACCCAGATCGAAGGCCTGCCAATCCACGCGGTCTTGGATGCCGGTACCACACCATCCACACCTCGCAAAGTCGCTGCCCCTCCTCGCGCCGTCAGCTGAACCGACGAAGGGTCTGTGTGGGAACCAGACCCGCAGCCACCACCACCACCCATCGTCGGAAGGCCATGGAAGGAGCAGCCGCCGCCGCACATCAGGGGATCTCCGCCCCGGACGCCGTGCTCGCCTCCCCGCAGCAGCCACCCCAGCCGCCACATCAGGTCGTCGCCACGACCACCCCCCGACCCCCTTTGGCGACGGGGCCTGCCGCCACCGTGGCCGGCGCCGACCGCAGCGGCGGAGGGAGGGATGCGAAGGGGGACGGTGGCTGGCGGCGCTAGGGTTCGCCCTGGCGTCGCGAGGACGTGCACCGGTTCGTGAAGTGATCCAAGGACCTAGCTAGTCATTCCCGGACAACCGTGAGTGAAAAGAGAAGTAGATCCACTAAAAAAATGTGTAAAAAGAGAAGTACCTGAGAGTGAAGATGAGGTTGTGTGTGAGAAATCAAGCGTAAAGCTAACAATAGACTCGGTTTTGAAGGTTTTATAATGGTAAAGCCAATAATACACTCGGTAAAGCTATATCAAATGAGTTGCAACATTCCTTCCTGATCAGTCGTCCAATGAACTAAAAAAATGGTTCATAACTAACAAGGTGCAAGAGAGACACGCATTTCCATATAAAAAATGCATGGAATCGAACAGAGCAGAAGTAGCAGTAACCTATAAAGTTTAAACAAGGTTTGTATGGGAAGAACTTTGTCGACAAGTATTGGCTTTAATGTTTATATTATGCATGGTTTAGTTATCTTGCATAATTAACACTTCTAGGGTTTATGGGCCGGTCCTCACTTTCATCTGCAGTATACCCAGTACTTTGTTCAAATTCATATAGAGGTGTAGATTCTCCAACAAGAAGGCTTTCTGCCTCTGTCTCTACACCTACACGTATCCAAGGATGAACCGAAAGCTTCCTCAACCTGTTGAGCTCATCGGCGACATCTTTCATCGAGGGCCGGTTGTCTCCGCACATATCTAGGCATCTCTTAGCTAGGTCTGCAAGTCCACTCAATAGCTCCATGCTCTCTTGGCCTTTCACGTGACTCACCAACACATCATCGAGATTGTTCCCCTTCATAGCAGATAGGAAAAGCAACGACAAGCTTCTTGGCTTCTCACACCCTTCAAGCTTCAGTGGCAACTGGCCTGTGAGAATCTCTAAGAGGATAACTCCGAAGCTATATACGTCGCTTTTGTCTGTTAACTGACATGTTTGCATGTACTCAGGATCAAGGTAACCACAAGTACCTTGAACCATTGTGACAAACTGCTCTTTGTCGGATGGGGCTAGTATGGATGCTCCAAAGTCTGACACTTTTGCCATGTAGTTTTCATCAAGAAGAATGTTCGAACTTTTCACATCACCATGAATTATTGGGGGAGATGCGTATGAATGGAGGAAGTGGAGTCCTTCGGCTGCTTCATGGGCAATCCTCAAGAGAGTGCTAAAGGAGATTTGCAGTGCTCGGTTCTTGCCGTGGATAAGCTCGAACAAAGTACCATTCGGGACAAACTCATATACCAGAATTGGAACTTCCACCTCAAGGCAACAACCCAACAGTTTAACAATGTTCTTGTGATTGATTTGGGACAAAATGAGCATCTCCTTGCCAAATTCTTTCTTCTGCCTTTCATCAACCAAGAAACATCTTTTAATTGCAGCTGGGATGTTGTTCTTTACTACTCCTTTATAGACCATTCCATGGCCTCCTTTTCCAAGTATTCTGCTATTATCATAGTTGTCAGTGATTTGTATGAGTTCAGCTTCTGAAAAGACGGTGAACGCAAGACCTTTCTCTGATTTCATCCTATCAAATAAAAGCAAGCCTCCATGCTCAAGAAAATGCTCCTGCTTAACTTTGTTCAATTTTCTCTTCTGAATTACCATCTGTACCCAGAAGACAATGATAATGATGATAATCATTAGACCAAATGATCCTATTGTAACTCCTGCATAAACACATCACGCGAGACAATCATTTTTCAGGTTGTGGAGTGAAAGAGAGAGAGAGACAGAGAGATTAAAGCAAGCATGATTGATTGATTGGTGCTCTTTGGCCAATGTTAGATGCAATATTGGTTATAAATTTATATTCTTTACATTGCACAAGATGAGATAAAGTAACAGTCTAGCTAGGTTGTCGATTTTTTTGGACGTTACCTATTATTAAGCTGGTGTCAGGGTTGCATGTATTGCTTTTCTCACTATACTTTTTCCCTACTCGGCAAGAACACTTGCGTCCTCCAACAGTATTGCGGCAAAAGCCATCTGAAGGGCATGGGTTTTTATAGCATTCATTAACATCTGCAGCAAAATTAGCAAAACCAAAGGTTATCATCTCAAATAAAAGGGCCCCTCGTCCGATCCAGAGGGAAATATGGTTGTCATTAATATACGTACATACATGCTGACATTCTTATTAAGCTAAATAGTACCTTTGCATCCGCCTGGAAGATAAGGGTTGCCTTCATACCCATGGGTGCAATTGCACATGTACCCTAGATCATTGATAGAATCCACACACATGCTGTTGCTGCTGAGGCAAGCGTAAGTACCTGTCTTATTCTGTTTTGCGACATCACACGAGTTGGCATCTCTTATAGCCCAATCAAATATCATAGGCACCCGCCCACCACCATACGTGTCATTAAACTTCTTGGTGCTTATGTACTCAGCGCTGAATCTGAATTCTGCTGCCTCCATCACTACCGCATAGCTGCACGGGCTGAACTTCCAGGTTTGACTCTGACTCGCGTTGACCGAGTCTTGGAACTGAATTTCGTAGAAGTAAATCCTCTTCGGTATGGTAGTCTGGGAGCAACCAATACCGGAGCAGACCCCGTCCACTAAGTCTGACAGGTTGCGGCATGTTGCGACGCCATAGCCTCGGTAGCCTGTGATATCGTAGTCAGACATCAAGGCGAGGGCGCAACATCCGATGACTGTAAACCTGTTTCGGATGTTTGAGACACGGTACGGAGAAGAAGGGCTTCCTTTGTTGACCCCGCCGTAACGGCCAAGCTGCTCCATGCTCTTGGTAGAGGTGTTGTAGCAGTACCCCACGATGTAATTCAGCACCCGGACAGTGCTATTAGTCAAGGAGATATTGAGCACCTCAAAGGCACCCCTGAATGGCCTGGAGACGCCCCCTTGGACCTCATCACAACTGAGGTCGAAGCCTTCCGCAAGGGAGCAGTTCGGAATCTTCGGATCAATACCGAATGGATACGGTATATCAACATTGCCACATTTTCTTCGGCACTCTGAGCTAGGAACCGCAGCTCCAGGGCCATATTGCGCTGCAAGCAATATGAGACCGAGGCCAAGCTGCAAGAACATTGCCATATCCTTCGGCTGGAGAGCAAGTAAACATGACACTGTCAGCTAAACTGGCCAAAAAAAAGGCAAACTGGCACTCGTTTCACAAAACCTGATGGGTGCCTTAGAAAAGGAGGCCACGTGCCTATGCTTTGGTATACCGCCCCCTCACCAAACTCATAAAGAAAATTTTACCTTAGTTTCTTTGGAACACGTGACTATGCTCTGATACGTCCCCTCCCCAAACTCAAACACAACAACGGGTGAGATCGTTCCCCATCCCTTTATAATTAAAGGAAACCAGCCAATTGCGCATGTACGGATCCAGACAATTAGATCATGTGTACGTGCAAAACCCTTACGACCGTGGTTAGCGCCGGCACTCCTGACATAGGCTTGATGTTTCTTTTTTTTTTTAAACGAGGGCAAAACCTTTGCCCATTCATTGATTAAGCAAGGAGTTTACAAGAAAGTAAAAGTTTTAGATATAATACAAGTTACTCTCGCGGCATCAAATTACTCAAGTTTTAGCACCCGCTAAAACCCAAAGCGTAGCTTCTTTTTTTAATCCTCTCGAAGACGACTTGCGAAGGGGCGTGCTTGTTCTTGAAAACTCTATCGTTTCTCTCATTCCAAACCTCCCAAATAATGAGCATGGCAAGAGACGCCATACCCTTGCGGTTATGCCCCGTAGATATCATGGTCCACCATTCCGGGAAGGAGAAACCCGCCCAACTGTTGGCATGAGTGGCCGGAATGTCGAACCCATCTTTGGCCATGTCCCAAAGACGCAAGGTGAAGCGGCAATGGACTAGAAGGTGATCGACCGACTCCGTGCATTGTTTGCATAAAGGACAAACCCCACAGTTTGGCCACCCCCGTTTTGCCAAGCGGTCGGATGTCCAAATTCTATTTTGGAAAGCAAGCTAGGTAAACAACTTAATCTTTGGGGGCGTCCACATCTTCCACATCGACTTGTATAGACTTGATGTTTCGCCGCCGAATAATCCGACACTTGTCCACGAACATGTCCAGGTCAATTGCAAACAATTTCCGAAAAATTATCCGGCCAAGAGCCATTGATCGTGCAAAAAAATACAGGGGCTGGCCAGACTTGTTTCCGGACATGTCCGGCCCCAACGTGAACTGCCAGGACTTGTGGACGGACATGTGGGGGAACATGTTTGGCCACTTGTCAACCTGAAAATCGACATCACCGGCTGTCGATTTGGAGTGGATCGATCGTGCACCTGGTTGGATATAATATTAGGCTGGCCAATTTAACTTAATCAATTAATTATGGGTAATTACCACTTTACCTCAATGAGTTTGGGGAGGTGGTGTACCGAAGACAAGCCTTCAAAGAAAAAATAGAAACAGAAAAATAAGGGAAAGTACGCCTTATATGAAACTCGAGAGATAGAAGATCCATGACATACATTGCTGAAATTATCTATGAGGTCCAAACGCATGTCATGATCCTCCAAATTCCTAAGGTTGAGCCGTTCCATTAGAATTTCATAATATCCCCAACAAACTCATTACTCTGTTCCAACGCACCCTAGAGGTAGTTTTCTTATAAGGTTCTACTACTTCAAAATTTTATTTAAACTCTACTTCCAAGCTAGCTAGTTGGAGGTGAGATAAAATAAGAACATCTACTTGCTACAGCCTGCTTAGCAAAAGCAGGATTTGAGCTTGACAACATAACTCTCTGCCTTCGGCAACAGAAGCGTGCAGAAACTATATTTGGATATCGCATGAGCTCAGAAATTCAGAGTCTATCATCGAACCTACCAGAAAAACGAACTGAAAGGTGATAAAAGATAAATTCACCTGAAAGGCTGAAATAACGAGGGGGGATGTTGAGTTGCGGCAGAATTGAAGAAGTGCCTCGGGGGATTTTCTTTTGCTCCAGGATCTCTCTTTCCTAAGAAACCAAAGCACCGAACCTCTAGGGAGTAGTTGTTTTCTGAAGAACAGCCAACACAGGGCGTTTGTTATGTATACAGGCAGAGGTCTTCTGGCCAACGGTCCGTCAGGAACTAGTCAAAACAAAGTACAGTAACATGAGCACATGGAAGACTTCGTTAGAGCAGACCCTCTGATCAACTCTTCTATAATGCGATTTCACACGAGGACAGCACCTCCGAAACATATTCCACAACAGGAACTGCAGACTTACAGCTAAGATATTGGCTTTGAGTGCAAGTGCCGTGCATGCTGACGGTGCGTTAAGTGTCCTATATGGATATATCCATTGGATTAGCAACTCGGTATCTAAATTCCGGATATTCAATGATTTTTCACCATCCACAGGCTCCACAGCCAACTAAACAACACGAGTATTTGGTGCAAGGAGGACGGATTAGCAACTGGGTATCTAGATTCCGGATATTCAATGATTTTTCACCTTCCACAGGCTCCGCAGTCAACTAAACGACATGAGTATTTGGTGCAAGGAGTACGGCTCTCAATTCTCAACTCTGAACCTGTTACTCC
>NC_061513.1:74959386-74978801 GCF_022539505.1 Lolium rigidum | reverse complement strand
GAAGGTGACAGTGTGCATGCTATGTTAGTACTTGGTTTAGTCGAATTGATATTTCTTGCACTCTAAGGTTATTTAAATATGAACATTGAATTGTGGAGCTTGTTAACTCCGGCATTGAGGATTCGTGTAATCCTACGCAATGTGTTCATCATCCAACAAGAGTGTAGAGTATGCATTTATCTATTACTGTTATGTGATCAATGTTGAGAGTGTCCACTAGTGAAAGTCTAATCCCTAGGCCTTGTTCCTAAATACTGCTATCGCTGCTTGTTTACTGTTTTACTACGTTACTACTGCTGCGTTACTACTGCTGTGTTACTACTGCTTGTTTACTGTCCTGGGCAAAGTACTTTTCTGGTGCCGTTGCTACTGCTCATATACATTCATACCACATGTATTTCACTATCTCTTCGCCGATCTAGTACACCTATTAGGTGTGTTGGGGACACAAGAGACTTCTTGCTTTGTGGTTGCAGGGTTGCATGAGAGGGATATCTTTGACCTCTTCCTCCACGAGATCGATAAACCTTGGGTGATCCACTTAAGGGAAACTTGCTGCTGTTCTACAAACCTCTCGCTCTTGGAGGCCCAACACTGTCTACAAGAATAGAAGCTCCCGTAGACATCAAGCACTTTTCCAAGCGCCGTTGCCGGGAGGAAAGGTAAAAAGGCACTCATACTCCGGTCCCGGGTAACGAGTACTTTTCTCAGCGCCATTGTGTTTGTGCTCGAAGCTATTTCCTTTAGATCCTGCAACTGCATCTTTTTGTTTCTTGTTTACACTAGTTTGGCATAATGGACAACAATGAGCTTCTTATTCTATTTCCTGATTTAAAACATGGATTGTTTGACGCGAAAATTAAAAAACCTATGGAACTTTATTTGCATGCTGGTAGTAATATTAGTATGAACGCTTTGAACACCATTTTTGATAATGATATAGAAAGTTCTAAGCTTGGGGAAGCTGGTTTTCATGATCTTTTTAGTCCCCCAAGCATTGAGGAGAAAATTTACTTTGATGATACTTTGCCTCCTATTTATGATGATTATAATGATAGTGGTCTTTTGGTGCCACCTACTATGGAGAGTAAATTTTGTTGTGATTATACTATGCCTCCTATATTTGATGATGAGAATAATAATGATAGCTACTTTGTTGAATTTGCTCCTACTACAATTAATAAGAATAACTATGCTTATGTTGGGAGTAGTACTAATTTTATGCATGAGACTCATGATAAGAAAGCTTTATGTGATGGTTATATTGTTGAGTTTTCTCATGACACTACTGAAGGTTATTATGAGAGAGGAAAATATGGTGGTAGAAATTTTCATGTTACTAAAACACCTCTCTATATGCTTAAAATCTTGAAGTTGAGCTTGTCTAGTTTTTCTATGCTTGTTGCATTATGCTTCTTGAACTTGTTTATTTACAAGATTCCTATGCATAGGAAGCATGTTAGACTTAAATGTGTTTTGAATTTGCCTTTTGATGCTCTCTTTTGCTTCAACTACTATTTCTTGCGAGTGCATCATTAAAACTGCTGAGCCCATCTTAATGGCTATAAAGAAAGAACTTATTGGAAGATAACCCATGTGTTATTTTGCTACAGTACTTGGTTTTATTTTGAGTCTTGGAAGTTGTTTACTACTGTAGCAACCTCTCCTTATCTTAGTTTTATGTTTTGTTGTGCCAAGTAAAGTCTTTGATAGTAAATTAAGTACTAGATTTGGATTACTGCGCAGTTCCAGATTTCTTTGCTGTCACGAATCTGGGTCTACCTCCCTGTATGTAGCTCAGAAAATTAAGCCAATTTACGTGCATGATCCTCAGATATGTACGCAACTTTCATTCAATTTGGGCATTTTCATTTGAGCAAGTGTGGTGCCCTAATAAAATCCATCTTTACGGACTGTCTGTTTTGACAGATTCTGCCTTTTTATTTCGCATTGCCTCTTTTGCTATGTTGGATGAATTTCTTTGATCCATTAATGTCCAGTAGCTTTATGCAATGTCCAGAAGTGTTAAGAATGATTGTGTCACCTCTGAACATGTGAATTTTTATTGTGCACTAACCCTCTAATGAATTGTTTTGAGTTTGGTGTGGAGGAAGTTTTCAAGGGTCAAGAGAGGAGGATGATATACTATGATCAAGGAGAGTGAAAGCTCTAAGCTTGGGGATGCCCCGGTGGTTCACCCCTGCATATTCTAAGAAGACTCAAGCGTCTAAGCTTGGGGATGCCCAAGGCATTCCCTTCTTCATCGACAACATTATCGAGTTCCTCCCCGAAACTATATTTTTATTCCGTCACATCTTATGCACTTTGCTTGGAGCGTCGGTTTGTTTTTGTTTTTTGTTTTGTTTGAATAAAATGGATCCTAGCATTCACTTTGTGGGAGAGAGACACGCTCCGCTGTGGCATATGGACAAGTATGTCCTTAGGCTCTACTCATAGTATTCATGGCGAAGTTTCTTCTTCGTTAAATTGTTATATGGTTGGAATTGGAAAATCCTACATGTAGTAGTTCTAAAATGTCTTGGATAATTTGATACTTGGCAATTGTTGTGCTCATGTTTAAGCTCTTGCATCATATACTTTGCACCTATTAATGAAGAAACACTTAGAGCTTGCTAATTTGGTTTGCATATTTGGTTTCTCTAGAGTCTAGATAACATCTAGTATTGAGTTTTGAACAACAAGGAATACGGTGTAGAGTCTTATAATGTTTACAATATGTCTTTTATGTGAGTTTTGCTGCACCGTTCATCCTTGTGTTTGTTTCAAATAACCTTGCTAGCCTAAACCTTGTATCGAGAGGGATTACTTCTCATGCATCCAAAATCCTTGAGCCAACCACTATGTCATTTGTGTCCACCATACCTACCTACTACATGGTATTTATCCGCCATTCCAAAGTAAATTGCTTGAGTGCTACCTTTAAAATTCAATCATTCACCTCTGCAATATATAGCTCATGGGACAAATAGCTTAAAAACTATTATGGTATTGAATATGTACTTATGCACGTTATCTCTTATTAAGTTGCTTGTTGTGCGATAACCATGTTTCTGGGGACGCCATCAACTATTCTTTGTTGAATATCATGTGAGTTTCTATGCATGTCCGTCTTGTCCGAAGTAAGAGAGATCTACCACCTTAATGGTTGGAGCATGCATATTGTTAGAGAAGAACATTGGGCCGCTAACTAAAGCCATGATTCATGGTGGAAGTTTCAGTTTTGGACACATATCCTCAATCTCATATGAGAATAATAACTCGTTGCCACATGCTTATGCATTAAAGAGGAGTCCATTATCTGTTGTCCATGTTGTCCCGGTATGGATGTCTAAGTTGAGAATAATCAAAAGCGAGAAATCCAAAATGCGAGCTTTCTCCTTAGACCTTTGTACAGGCGGCATGGAGGTACCCCATTGTGACACTTGGTTAAAACATGTGCATTGCAAAGATCCGGTAGTCCAAGCTAATTAGGACAAGGTGCGGGCACTATTAGTATACTATGCATGAGGCTTGCAACTTGTAAGATATAACTTTCATAACTCATATGCTTTATCACTACCGTTGACAAAATTGTTTCATGTTTTCAAAATAAAAGCTCTAGCACAAATATAGCAATCGATGCTTTCCTCTTTGAAGGACCATTCTTTTTACTTTTATGTTGAGTCAGTTCACCTATCTCTCTCCACCTCAAGAAGCAAACACTTGTGTGAACTATGCATTGATTCCTACATACTTGCTTATTGCACTTGTTATATTACTCTATGTTGACAATTATCCATGAGATATACATGTTACAAGTTGAAAGCAACCGCTGAAACTTAATCTTCCTTTGTGTTGCTTCAACACCTTTACTTTGATTTATTGCTTTATGAGTTAACTCTTATGCAAGACTTATTGATGCTTGTCTTGAAGTACTATTCATGAAAAGTCTTTGCTTTATGATTCACTTGTTTACTCATGTCATTACCATTGTTTTGATCGCTGCATTCATTACATATGTTTACAAATAGTATGATCAAGATTATGATGGCATGTCACTTCAGAAATTATCTTTGTTATCGTTTTACCTGCTAGGGACGAGCAGAACTAAGCTTGGGGATGCTGATACGTCTCCGACGTATCGATAATTTCTTATGTT
The DNA here is from genome assembly GCF_022539505.1 of Lolium rigidum. Lineage (NCBI taxonomy): Eukaryota > Viridiplantae > Streptophyta > Magnoliopsida > Poales > Poaceae > Lolium > Lolium rigidum. The sequence continues at coordinate 74,974,642 of NC_061513.1, read as the reverse complement.
CCATGCCACATTATTGATGATATCTACATGTTTTATGCACATTATATGTCATATTTATGCGTTTTCCGGAACTAACCTATTGACGAGATGCCGAAGGGCCAGTTCTTGTTTTCTGCTGTTTTTGGTTCCAGAAATCCTAGTAAGGAAATATTCTCGGAATCGGACGAAATCAAGACCCATCATCCTATTTTGCCCGGAAGCATCCAGAACACCCGAGAACCGCCAGAGGAGGGCCCTATGGGCCCCAGATGATAGGGTGGCGCGGCCTGGGCCCTGGCCGCGCCAGCCTATGGTGTCGCCGCCTCGTCGCCCCTCCGACTCCGCCTCTTCGCCTATATAAAGGTCCCAGACCTAAAACCTCGATACGAAAAAACCACGATACGGAGAACCTTCCAGAGCCGCCGCCATCGCGAAGCCAAGATCTGGGGGACAGGAGTCTCTGTTCCGGCACCCTGCCGGAGCGGGGAAGTGCCCCCGGAAGGCTTCTCCATCGACACCGCTGCCATCTCCACCGCCATCTTCATCACCGCTGCTGCTCCCATGAGGAGGGAGTAGTTCTCCATCGAGGCTCGGGGCTGTACCGGTAGCTATGTGGTTCATCTCTCTCCTATGTACTTCAATACAATAATCTCATGAGCTGCCTTACGTGATTGAGATTCATATGATGATGCTTGTAATCTAGATGTCACTATGCTAGTCAAGTGAGTTTTACTTATGTGATCTCCGGAGACTCCTTGTCCCACGTGTGTAAAGGTGACAGTGTGTGCACCGTGTGGGTCTCTTAGGCTATATTTCACGAATACTTATTCACCGTTATGAATGGCATAATGAAGTGCTTATTTATATCCCTTTATGATTGCAATGTATTTTGTATCACAATTTATCTATGTGCTACTCTAGCAATGTTATTAAAGTAGTTTTATTCCTCCCGCACGGTGTAATGGTGACAGGTGTGTGCATCCGTGTTAGTACTTGGTTTATGCTATGATTATGATCTCTTGTAGATTATGAAGTTAACTATTTCTATGATAGTATTGGTGTGTATTATTCCTCCTACATAGCATGAAGGTGACGATAGTGCATGCTATGTTAGTACTTGGTTTAGTCGAATTGATCTTTCTTGCACTCTAAGGTTATTTAAATATGAACATTGAATTGTGGAGCTTGTTAACTCCGGCATTGAGGATTCGTGTAATCCTACGCAATGTGTTCATCATCCAACAAGAGTGTAGAGTATGCATTTATCTATTCTGTTATGTGATCAATGTTGAGAGTGTCCACTAGTGAAAGTCTAATCCCTATGCCTTGTTCCTAAATATCGCTATCGCTGCTTGTTTACTCGTTTTACTCGCGTTACTACTGTCTGCGTTACTACCGCTTGTTTACTTGTCCCGGGCAAATCACTTTTCCGGTGCCGTTGCTACTCGCTCATATATATTCATACCACCTCGTATTTCACTATCTCTTCGCCGATCTAGTACACCTATTAGGTGTGTTGGGGACACAAGAGACTTCTTGCTTTGTGGTTGCAGGGTTGCATGAGAGGGATATCTTTGACCTCTTCCTCCCTGAGATCGATAAACCTTGGGTGATCCACTTAAGGGAAACTTGCTGCTATTCTACAAACCTCTGCTCTTGGAGGCCCAACACTGTCTACAAGAATAGAAGCTTCCGTAGACATCAGCATTGTTGTTGAAATTATTATTTTTAATGAAGTTCACATCAACATGCTCTTCTTGAGCAACCAATGAGGCTAAAGGAACATTATTAGGATCAACATTAGATCTACCATTAATAAGCATAGACATAATCACATATCTTATCATTCAAGGAGGAGGTTTCTTCAACAGAATTTACCTTCTTACCTTGCGGAGTCCTTTCAGTGTGCCATTCAGAGTAATTGATCATCATATCATCAAGAAGCTTTGTTGCCGCCCCCAAAGTAATGGACATAAAAGTACCTCCAGTAGCTGAATCCAATAGGTTTCGTGAAGAAAAATTCAATCCTGCATAGAAGGTTTGGATGATCATCCAAGTAGTTAGTCCATGGGTAGGGCAATTCTTTACCAAAGATTTCATTCTTTCCCATGCTTGAGCAACATGTTCATTATCCAATTGCTTAAAATTCATTATGCTACTTCTCAAGGATATAATTTTAGCAGGAGGATAATATCTACCAATGAAAGCATCTTTACATTTAGTCCATGAATCAATACTATTCTTAGGCAAAGATAGCAACCAATCTTTAGCTCTTCCTCTTAAGGAGAAAGGAAACAATTTCAGTTTTATAATGTCCCCATCTACATCCTTATAATTTTGCATTTCACAAAGTTCAACAAAATTATTAAGATGGGCAGCAGCATCATCAGTACTAACACCAGAAAATTGCTCTCTCATAACAAGATTTAGTAAAGTAGGTTTAATTTCATAGAATTCTGCTGTAGTAGCAGGTGGAGCAATAGGAGTGCATATAAAATCATTATTATTGGTGCTAGTGAAATCACACAACTAAGTGTTCTTAGGAGTATTCATTTTAATAGTAATAAAAATAAAGTAAGCAGAAAAGAATTAAATAAAGTAAAACAAGTAACTAATTTTTTTGTGTTTTTGATATAAAGAAAGCAAACAAAACAGGAAATAAAATAAAGCAAAGCAAGACAATAAAAAAAGTAAAGAGATTGGATGTGAGAGACTCCCCTTGCAGCGTGTCTTGATCTCCCCGGCAACGGCGCCAGAAATTTAGCTTGATGACGCATGAAGCACACGTCCGTTGGGAACCCCAAGAGGAAGGTGTGATACGTACAGCAGCAAGTTTCCCTCATTAAGAAACCAAGGTTTATCGAACCAGTAGGAGATGAAGGCCACGTGAAGGTTGTTGGTGAAGGAGTGTAGTGCGGCGCAACACCAGGGATTCCGGCGCCAACGTGGAACCTGCACAACACAACCATAATACTTTGCCCCAACTTAATAGTGAGGTTGTCAATCTCACCGGCTTGCTGTAAACAAAGGATTAAACGTATGGTGTGGAGAATGATGTTTGCTTGTGAAGAACAACAGAGAACAGAGATTGCAGTTGATTGTATTTCAGATGTAAAAGAATGGACCGGGGTCCACAGTACACTAGTGGTGTCTCTCCAATAAGATAAATAGCATGTTGGGTGAACAAATTACAGTTGAGCAATTGAAAAATAGAGAGGGCATAACAATGCACATACATATCATGATGACTACTATGAGATTTACTTAGGGCATTACGACAAAGAACATAGACTGCTATCCAAGATGCATCTATGCCTAAAAAGTCCACCTTCGGGTTAGCATCTCGCAACCCTTCCAGCATTAAGTTGCAAACAACGAGAGAATTGCATTAAGTATGGTGCGTAATGTAATCAACACAAATATCCTTAGACAAAGCATCGATGTTTTATCCCTAGTGGCAACAAGCACATCCATAACCTTAGAACTTTCTCGTCACCGTCCTGCATTCAATGGAGGCATGAACCCACTATCGAGCATAAATACTCCCTCTTGGAGTTACAAGTATCAACTTGGCCAGAGCCTCTACTAGCAACGGAGAGCATGCAAGATCATAAACAACTCATATATGATAGATCAACAATCAACTTGACATAGTATTCCATATTCATCGGATCCCAACAAAGACAACATGTAGCATTACAAATAGACGATCTTGATCATGATAGGCAGATCACAAGATCTAAACATGATAGCACAAGAGGAGAAGAAAACCATCTAGCTACTGCTATGGACCCATAGTCCAAGGATGAACTACTCACGCATCAATCCGGAGGCGGGCATGATGATGTAGAGTCCTCCGGTGATGATTCCCTCTCCGGCAGGGTGCCGGAGGCGATCTCCTGAATCCCCCGAGATGGGATTGGCGGCGACGGCGTCACAGTATGTTTTCTCGTATCGTGGCTCTCGGTACTAGGGTTTTCGCGACGGAGAGAATAAATAGGCGAAGGGGCAGAGTCGGGAGGCGGCCGAGGGGCCCACCCCACAGGCCGGCGCGGCCAGGGGCCCCACCGCGCCGCCCTAGGGTGTGGGCGCCTCGCGGCCCCTGTTCGTCTCCTCCTCGGACTTCTGGAAGGCTCCGTGCAAAATAAGACCGTGGGCTTTTGTTTCGTCCAATTCCGAGAATATTTCCTGTGTAAGATTTCTGAAACCAAAAACAGCAGAAAACAGGAACTGGCGCTTCGGCATCTTGTTAATAGGTTAGTGCCGGAAAATGCTTCAAAATTATATAAAGTGTATATAAAACATGTGAGTATTGTCATAAAACTAGCACGGAACATAAGAAATTATAGATACGTTTGAGACGTATCACAGGGTGGCGGCCACCGCAGCCACAGAGGACGCCGACTCCGACATCTCATGGTCTTCCGATGACCCTGATGCGCCTACCCCGGAGGAGAAGGCGGCGGAGCAGAGGGTGTTAGTCGAGTCCTTCGAGACGCTCAAGGACGACTCCGCCAACGCGAGTCTGCGGCAGTGCCTACTAGAGGATGTGGCGGCGCACCGTGCCCTAGCGGCCGCTGATGACCCACAAGTGTAGGGGATCGCAACAGTCTTCGAGGGAAGTAAAACCCAATTTATTGATTCGACACAAGGGGAGTCAAAGAATATTTGTAAGCCTTAACAGCGGAGTTGTCAATTCAGCTGCACCTGTAAACAGACTTGCTCGCAATAGTTTATCAGTAGCAACAGTTTTATAGCAGTAGCAGTAGTGAAATATAAGCAGCAGTGTAATAGAGACAACAGTAGTGATTATAGTAAACAACAGGATTAAAATACTGTAGGCATAGGGATGGATGAACGGGCGCTGCATGGATAAGATAACTCATGTAATAATCAAGACAAGGCATTTGCAGATAATAATAAAACTGTATTCAAGTACTAAATAACCATAGGCATGTGTTCCGTATATAGTCGTACGTGCTCGCAATGAGAAACTTGCACAACATCTTTTGTCCTACCAGCCGGTGGCAGCCGGGCCTCTAGGGAAACTACTGGTAATTAAGGTACTCCTTTTAATAGAGTACCGGAGCAAAGCATTAACACTCCGTGAACACATGTGATCCTCATATCACAGCCTTTCCCTCCGGTTGTCCCAATTTCTGTCACTTTGGGGCCTCGGGTTCCGGACAGCAATATGTGTATACAACTTGTAGGTAAGATCATAAAACAATGAATATCATCATGAATCAATAACATGTTCAGATCTGAAATCATGGCACTCGGGCCCCAAGTGACAAGCATTAAGCATAACAAGTTGCAACAATATCATAAAAGTACCAACAACGGATACTAGGCACCATGCCCTAACAATCTTATGGCTATTACATGAACAATCTCATCCAATCCCTACCATCCCCTTCAGCCTACAGCGGGGATTTACTCACACATGGATGGGGGAAACATGGATGGTCGATGGAGAGGCATCGGTGGCGATGATGGCGATGATCTCCTCCAATTCCCCGTCCCGGCAGGGTGCCAGAACGGAGTTTCTGATCCCGAAATAGGGTTTTCGATGGCGGCGGAGTTCTGGATGTCTTCTGGAAAATTGGTCGAACCCCCGTGCGTTTTTAGGTCAAGGGCTTTAAGTAGTCCAGAGGGGAGCGTCGGGGACTGGCCGAGGCGGCGTCCCCATGTGGCGGCGCGACCATGGGCCCACTGTGCCGCCACGTGGTGTGTGCGCCTCGTGGCCCCCTCCGTCTCGTCTTCTGGCTCCGTGGGTCTTCTGTAAAAATAGGCCCATTGCAATTATTTCCGGGGATTTTCCTGAAAGGTTATTTTCTGCACAAAAATAAGACACCAGGGCAATTCTGCTGAAAACAGCGTTAGTCCGTGTTAGTTGTATCCAAAAATACACAAATTAGAGGCAAAACAATAGTAAAAGTGTTCGGGAAAGTAGATACGTTTTGGACGTATCAACTCCCCCCAAGCTTAGCTTATTGCTTGTCCTCAAGCAATTCAGTTAACAACTGAGTGCGATAAAAGAACTTTCACGAACACATTTTCTCATATGATGTAAATATTCTCATTATATGGACGAGTACTTAGGCAATTCATAATAAGATAAATGCAAATAAAGTCATCTAATAGTTATGTCAATCATGAAAAAGATACCAACAAACTAATAATAAGCATCATGAAACATATCTATCAGCAGGATTGCAATGCTCATAAAAAGATATGATAAAGTGGTATCTCGCTTGCCCGTATTTGTACAGCAAAACATAAATGCCCAGGCACCTCTGAAATTCATGGGAAGACTAGAAGTAAATATTATCAAAGATAAAAGCATCAAAGTATTACCACAGTTAACCATATTCTGGGACAAACATATTACACTAAGAATGACAATTATGCTCTCAAGAAGGTGCTCAAAGAAAGGACAGTGACTCAACATAAAAGTAAAAGATTGACCCTTCGCAGAGGGAAGCAGGGATTAACATGTGCTAGAGCTTTTCATTTTTAAAACAGAAGTAAAATTGTTTTGAGAGGTGTTTGTTGTTGTCAACGAATGGTAGTGGGCACTCTAACTACCTTGTCAACCAGACTTTCAAGAGCGGCTCCCATGAAGGACGTTATCTCTACCAAGCAAGGTAGATCATCCCTCTTCTCTTTGTTTACACATGTATTTTAGTTTCATTATGGATGACACTCCTCCCAACCTTTGCTTACACAAGCCATGGCTAACCGAATCCTCGGGTGCCTTCCAACATTCACATACCATGGAGGAGTGTCTATTTGCAAATTAAGTTGCTTACTGATAAATCAGGGAAAAACATGCGAAGAGAATTATTAATGAAAGTTGTAATTAATTGGGGCTGGGCACCCCGTTGCCAGCTCTTTTTGCAAAATTATTGGATAAGCGGATGTATATGCCACTAGTCCATTGGTGAAAGTCTGACTGACAAGATTGAAATATAAAACACCACATACTTCCTCATGAGCTATAAAACATCGACACAAATTGAGAAGTACTTTGAAGGTTTTAAAGGTAGCACATGAAAATTTACTTGGAATGGTTTGAAATGCCATGCATAGGTATTTATGGTGGACACTTTGGAATAACTTGGTTTTCAGGGATTTGGAAGTACGAGCAGCATTCTCGCTCAGTACAAGTGAAGGCTAGCAATAGACTAGGAAGCGACAATCAAGAGAGCAATAACCGTCATAATCATGCTTGCGACAAAATAAAATTAACGGAGGCATAAAAGTGATACAAGAACTCTGAAGCAAAGTAAATCATCGAGGCTTAATTGACTTTTTGTTTTTCAGTCATATGCATGCGTGAGCATGTGCCAAGTCAATTCAAATGAATTATTCAGAGGAGGATACCACAATGTCATACCTATCTATGAATAAAACAATGCAAACAAATATTTATGACATGCTACTCATTATTAATAAATTGGAGCTAAACATGAGAGATCATGAACTACTAGACTTTCATTAAATGACATATACCTCACATGAACCAACTAAGCATGCTCACATGGATGAGTATATGTACAAAAATGAAAACAAATAGAGTTCATACCAGCCTCTCACCACAGTCGAGTTATCGTAGATCGTCATTATTGCCTTTCACTTGTGTGGCTTGAATAATATGAAATGAAAACCAAGCTCCAACCACCGGAGACCGCTGAATGATACGTCTCCAACGTATCGATAATTTCTTGTGTTCCATGCCACATTATTGATGTTATCTACATGTTATATGCACACTTTATGTCATATTCGTGCATTTTCTGGAACTAACCTATTAACAAGATGCCGAAGTGCCAGTTCCTCGTTTTCGCTGTTTTTGGTTTCGTAAATCCTAGTAACGAAATATTCTCGGAATCGGACGAAATCAACGCCCGTGTTCCTATTTTACCCGGAAGCATCCAGAACACACGAGAACCGCCAGAGAAGGGGGCAGGGCCACCACACTACACCCCGGCGCGGCCAAGGGGCGCGCGCCCTAGGGTGTGGGCCCCACGTAAGCCCTCCCTGCGCCGCCTCTCCGCCTATATAAAGCCCCCGACCTAAAAACCTCGGGCGTTCGACGAAACCCACGTAAACCTTCCGGAGCCGCCGCCATCGCGAAGCCAAGATCCGGGGGACAGAGAGCTCTGCTCTCGGCACCCCGCCGGAGCGGGGAAGTGCCCTCGGAAGGCTTCTCCATCAACACCGCTGCCATCTCCACCGCCATCTTCATCACCGCTGCTGCTCCCATGAGGAGGGAGTAGTTCTCCATCGAGGCTCGGGCCTGTACCGGTAGCTATGTGGTTCATCTCTCTCCTATGTGCTTCAATACAATAATCTCATGAGCTGCCTTACATGATTGAGATTCATATGATGATGCTTGTAATCTAGATGTCATTATGCTAGTCAAGTGAGTTTTACTTATGTGATCTCCGGAGACTCCTTGTCCCACGTGTGTAAAGGTGACAATGTGTGCACCGTGTGGGTCTCTTAGGCTATATTTCACGTGAATACTTATTCACTCGTTGAATGGCATAGTGAGGTGCTTATTTATATCTCTTTATGATTGCAATGTGTTTGTATCACAATTTATCTATGTGCTACTCTAGTGATGTGTTATTAAAGTAGTTTTATTCCTCCCGCACGTGTGCAAAGGTGACAAGTAGTGTGCACCGTGTTAGTACTTGGTTCATGCTATGATCATGATCTCTTGTAGATTGCGAAGTTAACTATTGCTATGATAATATCGATGTGATCTATTCCTCCTACATATGCATGAAGGTGACAGAAGTGCATGCTATGCTAGTACTTGGTTTAGTCTTTTGATCTATCTTACACTAAAGGTTACTAAAATATGAGCATTATTGTGGAGCTTGTTAACTCCGGCATTGAGGGTTCGTGTAATCCTACGCAATGTGTTCATCATCCAACAAAAGTGTAGAGTATGCATTTATCTATTCTCGTTATGTGATCAATGTTGAGAGTGTCCACTAGTGAAAGTCTAATCCCTAGGCCTTGTTCCTAAATATCGCTATCGCCGCTTGTTTACTCGTTTCATCTGCGTTACTACTCGCTGCGTTACTACCGCTTGTTTATCGTCCCGGGCAAAGCACTTTTCTCGGTGCCGTTGCCACCTGCTCATACTTATTTATACCACCTGTATTTCACTATCTCTTCGCCGAACTAGTGCACCTATTAGGTGTGTTGGGGACACAAGAGACTTCTTGCTTTGTGGTTGCAGGGTTGCATGAGAGGGATATCTTTGACCTCTTCCTCCCTGAGTTCGATAAACCTTGGGTGATCCACTTAAGGGAAACTTGCTGCTGTTCTACAAACCTCTGCTCTTGGAGGCCCAACACTGTCTACAAGAATAGAAGCTCCCGTAGACATCACTGAACTCTATAATAAACTTTACAAAACCGAAGAAGAACAACAAATATTTTTGGTGTTTTCGAATTGGAAACAAGAACAAAAGAAAACAGGCAAACAAAGCAAAATCTTTTTGGATATTTGAATAGCAACCCGAATTAAAAACTAAGCAAACTAATACTAAATACTAAATAAATAAATAGAGAGAAACAACAGAAATATTTTTGGTCTTTTCGTGTTTCGGAAAACAGAAATAAACAACAAGCAACAAAAAGAAACAAAGAAAATCGAAACATGGATATACAAAGTACCGACAAGATATGATATGTAGATGAGTGAGATGTCGGTGTACCTCCCCCCAAGCTTAGGATTTTGGCCTAAGTGGAGATCAACCCCACGGTGCCCATGAGGTGGCACCTCCGTAATATGATGAAGGAGGATCCTGTCCTTGGTACAAGCTGGAGGACGCACCAGGATACGTGACGGTGTACCCGTCAGAGGGCTCGGCATCCTCGGAGTCGTGCTGCTGGTGAAAGCCAAGTATCCTCAGCTGCTCATCCACCTCCTCCTTGGAGCGCGGCCACGGCCTCCTGCGAACACTGAACAAATCGGCCTGCGGCAAAGGGATTTCCCTCTCATCCCCGTCAATAAACAACATTCTATAGACAATATTTTCTAAATTAGAGTTAGTTGTGACAAATTGGTGACCCTTCATAGCAGCAATATCAAGCTTAATAGGAATTGATTTCTCATCACTAGGATCAACATAAAGACCTAGATATGCAACAATACGTGAAGCAACAATTCCTCCATAAATAGGTCCCTTATTAGATAAGCGACGAGCAATGAGAGCACCAAGATGATAAGGTGTACTTCCAATAAGTGGAGCAACCAGAAAAGCAAGATGATAACTAGAAATGTTGCTAGTGTTCTCCCTACCAAGAATGCTAGTAGCAAGATAGTAAGTGAAATATCTAATGGCAGGGAGCTGAATATTCCTTATCTTGCCGCGCTGAATGGTACGGTCATCATCGTTGGTAACTTCTCGATAGAGTTCCATCAAAGCTTTGGGGCGGTTCTCGATCTACTTCGCTGTACCTATAGGAGTAATGTCCAATGCAGCACAAAAATCACCCAACTTCATAGTAATAGGCATATCATAAATCTTAAATTTAACTGATGGTGTGAAAGGTGTGTTGCTGAATTTAAAGCTTTCAACAAAGATTTTAGTTAGCATATAAAATTGATCACTCTCATCTTCCATATAGGTAGACAAGCCTGATACGCGTACAGCACGCGTCCGTTGGGAACCCCAAGAGGAAGGTGTGATGCGTACAGTGGCAAGTTTCCCCTCAGTAAGAAACCAAGGTTTATAGAACCAGTAGGAGCCAAGAAGCACGTCGAAGGTTGATGGCGGCGGGATTTAGTGCGGCGCAACACCAGGGATTCCGGCGCCAACGCGGAACCTGCACAACACAACCAAAGTACTTTGCCCCAACAAAACAGCGAGGTTGTCAATCTCACCGGCTTGTCTGTAACAAAGGATTAGATGTATAGTGTGGATGATGATTGTTTGCAGAAAACAAGTAGAACAAGTATTGCAGTAGATTGTATTCAATGTAAAAGAATGGACCGGGGTCCACAGCTCACTAGAGGTGTCTCTCCCATAAGATAAATAGCATGTTGGGTGAACAAATTACGATCGGGCAATTGACAAATAGAGAGAGCATGACAATGCACATACATGATATGATAAGTATTGTGAGATTTAATTGGGCATTACGACAAAGTACATAGACCGCTATCCAGACATGCATCTATGCCTAAAAAGTCCACCTTCAGGTTATCATCCGAACCCCTTCCAGCATTAAGTTGCAAACAATGTACAATTGCATTAAGTATGGTGCGTAATGTAATCAATAACTACATCCTCTGACATAGCATCAATGTTTTATCCCTAGTGGCAATAGCACATCCACAACCTTAGAACTTTCTCGTCACCGTCCTGCATTTAATGGAGGCATGAACCCACTATCGAGCATAAATACTCCCTCTTGGAGTTAAGAGTAAAAACTTGGCCGTAGCCTCTACTAATAACGGAGAGCATGCAAGATCATAAACAACACATAGGTAATAGATTGATAATCAACATAACATAGTATTCTCTATCCATCGGATCCCGACAAACACAACATATAGCATTACAGTATAGATGATCTTGATCATGTTAGGCAGCTCACAAGATCCGACAATGAAGCACATTAGGAGAAGACGACCATCTAGCTACTCGCTATGGACCCATAGTCCAGGGGTGAACTACTCACTCATCACTCCGGAGGCGACCATGGCGGTGAAGAGTCCTCCGGGAGATGATTCCCTCTCCAGCCAGGGTGCCGGAGGCGATCTCCTGAATCCCCCGAGATGGGATTGGCGGCGGCGGCGTCTCTGGAAGGTTTTCCGTATCGTGGCTCTCGGTACTGGGGGTTTCGCAACGAAGACTATATGTAGGCGGAAGGGCAGGTCAAGAGGCGACGCGAGGGGCCCACACAACAGGGCCGCGCGGCCAGGAGGTGGGCCGCGCCGCCCGGCGTGTCGCCGCCTCGTCGCCACACTCTCGTTTCCCTTCGGCCTTCCGGAAGCTTCGTGGAAAAATAGGCCCCCGGGCTTTGATTTCGTCCAATTCCGAGAATATTTCCTTACTAGGATTTCTGAAACCAAAAACAGCAGTAAAACAAGAACCGGCTCTTCGGCATCTCGTTAATAGGTTAGTGCCGGAAAATGCATAAATACGACATAAAGTATGCATAATACATGTAGATATCATCAATAATGTGGCATGGAACATAAGAAATTATCGATACGTCGGAGACGTATCAGCATCCCCAAGCTTAGTTCTTGCTCGTCCCGAGCAGGTAAACGATAACAAAGATAATTTCTGGAGTGACATACCATCATAACCTTGATCATACTATTGTAAGCATATGTAATGAATGCAGCGATCAAAACAATGGTAATGACACGAGTAAACAAATGAATCATAAAGCAAAGACTTTTCATGAATAGTACTTCAAGACAAGCATCAATAAGTCTTGCATAAGAGTTAACTCATAAAGCAATAAATCAAAGTAAAGGTATTGAAGCAACACAGAGGAAGATTAAGTTTCAGCGGTTGCTTTCAACTTGTAACATGTATATCTCATGGATATTGTCAATGTAAAGTAATATAACAAGTGCAATATGCAAGTATGTAGGAATCAATGCACAGTTCACACAAGTGTTTGCTTCTTGAGGTGGAGAGAGATAGGTGAACTGACTCAACATAAAAGGTAAAAGAATGGCCCTTCGCAGAGGGAAGCATTGATTGCTATATTTGTGCCAGAGCTTTGGTTTTGAAAACAAGAAACAATTTTGTCAACGGTAGTAATAAAGCATATGTATCATGTAAATTATATCTTACAAGTTGCAAGCCTCATGCATAGTATACTAATAGTGCCCGCACCTTGTCCTAATTAGCTTGGATTACCGGGATTATCGCAATACACATGTTTTAACCAAGTGTCACAAAGGGGTACCTCTATGCCGCCTCGTACAAAGGTCTAAGGAGAAAGCTCGCATTTGGATTTCTCGCTTTGATTATTCTCAACTTAGACATCCATACCGGGACAACATAGACAACGGATAATGGACTCCTCTTTAATGCATAAGCATGTAGCAACAATTAATGTTCTCATATGAGATTGAGGATATATGTCCAAAACTGAAACTTCCACCATGATTCATGGCTTTAGTTAGCGGTCCAATGTTCTTCTCTAACAATATGCATGCTCTAACCATTAAATGAGTGGTAAATCTCCCTTACTTCAGACAAGACGAACATGCATAGCAACTCACATGATATTCAACAAAGAGTAGTTGATGGCGTCCCAGGAACATGGTTATCGCACAACAAGCAACTTAATAAGAGATAAAGTGCATTAGTACATATTCAATACCACAATAGTTTTTAAGCTATTTGTCCCATGAGCTATATATTGCAAAGGTAAAGAATGGAAATTTTAAAGGTAGCACTCAAGCAATTTACTTTGGAATGGCGGAGAAATACCATGTAGTAGGTAGGTATGGTGGACACAAATGGCATAGTGGTTGGCTCAAGGATTTTGGATGCATGAGAAGTATTCCCTCTCGATACAAGGTTTAGGCTAGCAAGGTTATTTGAAACAAACACAAGGATGAACCGGTGCAGCAAAACTCACATAAAAGACATATTGTAAACATTATAAGACTCTACACCGCCTTCCTTGTTGTTCAAACTCAATACTAGAAATTATCTAGACTTCAGAGAGACCAAATATGCAAACCAAATTTTAGCAAGCTCTTTGTATTTCTTCATTAATAGGTGCAAAGTATATGATGCAAGAGCTTAAACATGAGCACAACAATTGCCAAGTATCAAATTATTCAAGACATTTTAGAATTACTACAAGTAGCATTTCCCGATTCCAACCATATAACAATTTAACGAAGAAGATTCAACCTTCGCCATGAATACTATGAGTAAAGCCTAAGGACATATTTGTCCATATGCAACAGCGGAGCGTGTCTCTCTCCCACACAATGAATGCTAGGATCCATTTTATTCAAACAAAACAAAAACAAACCGACGCTCCAAGCAAAGCACATAAGATGTGATGGAATAAAAATATAGTTTCAGGGGAGGAACCTGATAATGTTGTCGATGAAAAAGGGGATGCCTTGGGCATCCCCAAGCTTAGACGCTTGAGTCTTCTTAAAATATGCAAGGGTGAACCATCGGGCATCCCCAAGCTTAGAGCTTTCACTCTCCTTGATCATATTGTATCATCTCCCTCTCTTGATCCTTGAAAACTTCCTCCACACCAAACTCGAAACAACTCATTAGAGGGTTAGTGCATAATAAAAATTCACATGTTCAGAGGTGACATAATCATTCTTAACACTTCGGACATTGCACAAAGCTACTGGACATTAATGAAGCAAAGAAATTCATCCATCATAGCAAAAGAGGCAATGCGAAATAAAAGGCAGAATCTGTCAAAACAGAACAGTCCGTAAAGATGGATTTTATTGAGGCACCAGACTTGCTCAAATGAAAATGCTCAAATTGAATGAAAGTTGTGTACGTATCTGAGGATCACGCACGTAAATTGGCATATTTTTCTGAGCTACCTACAGAGAGGCAGGTCGAAATTCGTGACGAGCAAAGAAATCTGCTTTCGCAAGCAATCCAAATCTAGTATGAACCTTACTATCAACGACTTTACTTGGTACAACAATGCACAAAACTAAGATAAGGAGAGGTTGCTACAGTAGTAAACAACTTCCAAGACTCAAATATAAAATAAAAATACTGTAGTAAAAACATGGATTGTCTTCCATAAGCGATTTTCTTTAACGCCTTTCAGCTAGGCGCAGAAAGTGTATATCAAGTGTTATCAAGAGATGGAGCATCGACAGCGGGGTTTGGAGTTTTCTCAACCATGCATAGTATTTTGGATACATAAGTTTCAGTGGCTCCCTTTTCATTAGTCTTGGGCTTGCTACTCTCATCAAACAAATTTTCGAGAACAAGCCAAGCATAATTATCATCTAGAGCTTCATGCATCGCTAGGAGCTTACATGGTATTGGTGATTTAATCTCCCCACCATCATTAACACTATTAGTGTACTTAATTCTATCCATATCCATTTTTTCAAGTGTTCTTTTAAAATCGGTGATCGTACCAAGCCTCTCATGCTTACTAAAAACTTTTCTAGCTTCTTTAGCTATATCCGCAAATTCTCGCACTAAGACTTTTAGAACAAAATCTCTCTTCTCTCCCCGCTCCATATCGAAAGTGTAAGAAACATG
>NC_061513.1:74912731-74959286 GCF_022539505.1 Lolium rigidum | reverse complement strand
CAAACACTTCTCAAAATTTTACTTTTATGCTCTCTTTATGTTTTCAAAATCAAAGCTCTAGCACAAATATAGCAATCGATGCTTTCCTCTTTGAAGGACCATTCTTTTACTTTTATGTTGAGTCAGTTCACCTATTTCTCTCCATCCCAAGAAGCAAACACTTGTGTGAACTGTGCATTGATTCTTACATACTTGCTTATTGCACTTGTTATATTGCTTTGCATTGACAATTATCCATGAGATATACATGTTACAAGTTGAAAGCAACCGCTGAAACTTAATCTTCCATTGTGTTGCTTCAATGTCTTTACTTTAAATTATTGCTTTATGAGTTAACTCTTATGCAAGACTTATTGATGCCTGTCTTGAAAGTGCTATTCATGAAAAGTCATTGCTTTATGATTCAGTTGTTTACTCATGTCATTACCATTGTTTTGATCACTGCATTCATTACGTATGTTTACAATATGATCAAGTTTATGATGGCATGTCACTCCAGAAATTATCTTTGTTTATCGTTTACACCGCTCGGGACGAGCGAAACTAAGCTTGGGGATGCTGATACGTCTCCGACGTATCGATAATTTCTTATGTTCCATGCCACATTATTGATGATATCTACATGTTATATGCACATTTTATGTCATATTTATGCGTTTTCTGGAACTAACCTATTGACGAGATGCCGAAAGGCCAGTTCCTGTTTTCTGCTGTTTTTGGTTTCAGAAATCCTAGTAACGAAATATTCTCGGAATCGGACGAAATCAAGACCCAGCATCCTATTTTTCCACGAAGCTTCCAGAACACCCGAGAGTCGCCAGAGGGGGGCCACAGGGGCCCCAGATGATAGGCCGGCGCGGCCCAGGCCCTGGCCGCGCCGCCTTATGGTGCCATCACCTCGTTGACCTCCCGACTCCGCCTCTTCGCCTATATAAAGGTCCCAGACCTAAAACACGAGACGAAAAAAGCCACGGTACGAGAAACCTTCCAGAGCCGCCGCCATCGCGAAGCCAAGATCTGGGGGACAGGAGTCTCTGTTCCGGCACGCCGCCGGGATGGGGAAGTGCCCCCGGAAGGCTTCTCCATCGACACCACCGCCATCTTCATCAACGCTGCTGTCTCCCATGAGGAGGGAGTAGTTCTCCATCGAGGCTCGGGGCTGTACCGGTAGCTATGTGGTTCATCTCTCTCCTATGTGCTTCAATACAATAATCTCATGAGCTGCCTTACATGATTGAGATTCATATGATGATGCTTGTAATCTAGATGTCGTTATGCTAGTCAAGTGAATTTTACTTATGTGATCTCCGGAGACTCCTTGTCCCACGTGTGTAAAGGTGACAGTGTGTGCACCGTGTGGGTCTCTTAGGCTATATTTCACAGAATACTTATTCACTGTTATGAATGGCGTAGTGAAGTGCTTATTTATATCTCTTTATGATTGCAATGTGTTTTGTATCACAATTTATCTATGTGATACTCTAGTGATGTTATTAAAGTAGTTCTATTCCTCCTGCACGGTGTAATGGTGGCAGTGTGTGCATCCGTGTTAGTACTTGGCGTAGGCTATGATTGTGATCTCTTGTAGATTATGAAGTTAACTATTGCTATGATGGTATTGATGTGACCTATTCCTCCTACATAGTGTGAAGGTGACAGTGTGCATGCTGTGTTAGTACTTGGTTTAGTCGTGTTGATCTTTCATGCACTCTAAGGTTATTTAAATATGAACATTGAATTGTGGAGCTTGTTAACTCCGGCATTGAGGGTTCGTGTAATGCTATGCAATGGTGTTCATCATCCAACAAAAGAGTGTAGAGTATGCATCTATCTATTCTGTTATGTGATCAAAGTTGAGAGTGTCCACTAGTGAAAGTCTATTCCCTAGGCCTTGTTCCTAAATATCGCTATCGCTGCTTGTTTCTCGTTTTACTTGCGTTACTACTGCTACCATATTACCACCATCAACTACACGTCAGCAAGCTATTTTCTGGTGCCATTACTACTGCTCATATTCATTCATACCACCTGTATTTCACTATCTCTTCGCCGAACTAGTGCATCTATTAGGTGTGTTGGGGACACAAGAGACTTCTTGCTTTGTGGTTGCAGGGTTGCATGAGAGGGATATCTTTGACCTCTTCCTCCCTGAGTTCGATAAACCTTGGGTGATCCACTTAAGGGAAACTTGCTGCTGTTCTACAAACCTCTGCTCTTGGAGGCCCAACACTGTCTACAAGAATAGAAGCTCCCGTAGACATCATACATCTACAATAAGCTCAAGATTCCGGGTCCTAACGGCATGATTACAATATCCGGAGACTACAAGAAAGCGCAAGAGTGCGAGGAGGGCGAAGCCGCCTTTGTAGAATCCATCATATCTGGAGAGGAGCTGCGAGGCTACAGAGCTGCGGTGAATCCGAAAGAGATGCATACCACCAAGAAGCAGATCTCCGAACAGAAGACATCGTTCAAGGCTGCGATAGACACCAAGCAGGTCGACCTCAAGGTATGCGACAGCTCCAAGCAGGTGTCAGTCAGAGCCGATATGGACCCAAATAGGAAAACGCGCTCGTCGAGTTCCTCCGAGCTAACATGGATATCTTCGCATGGCAACCTTCTGACATGTACGGAGTACCAAGGGAACTCGCCGAGCACTACCTCAACATAAATCCGGGAGCAAAACCGGTGAAGCAAGCTATGCGACGCTTTGGAGATAAAAAGCGCCGCGCCATAGGGATGGAATTAGCAAACTTACTAGAGGCAGGTTTTGTAGTAGAAGTTATCCATACTGATTGGGTCGCAAACCCCGTCCTTGTACCCAAAAATAATTCTAAAATACTAAGAATATGCATTGATTACTCTGGCTTGAATAAGCATTGTCCGAAGCATCTGTTCCCCTTGACGCGCATTGACCAAGTCATTGATTCGACGGCATGGGCGGAACTTCTATGTTTTCTTGATGCATATTCCGGGTATCACCAAATCCGGATGAAGAAGTCCGACCAAAAGGAGACCTCGTTCATCACACCTTTTGGCACTTACTGCTATGTCACCATGCCTTTTGGTTTGAAAAATGCAGGTGCCACCTACCAGCGTACGATGCAGCGATGCCTGAAGGACCAAATTGGCCGAAACGTGCACGCCTACGTCGACGACATCGCGGTCATAATCTGGAAAGGATCCGACTTGATCGTCGATCTCACGGAAACCTTCAATAATCTCCAACGGTACAAGATGATGTTAAATCCGCTGAAGTGCGTCTTTAGCGTGCCAGCCGGAAAACTCCTTGGCTTCATTGTATCTCACAGAGGCATTGAAGTTAACCCGGAAAAGATCAAGGCAATTCTGTGCATCAAAAGGCCAACTTGTCTCAAAGATGTGCAGCGATTAACTGGTTGCGTCGCTGCAATCAGTAGATTTGTTAGCCGTCTTGGCGAGAAGGCACTACCTTTATACAAGCTGCTGAAGAAATCAGACAAGTTTGTCTGGGACGACGCAGCGAAGCAACACTTCAGGGGTTGAAAGACATACTCTCTTCCCCACCTATTTTGGCGGCACCAGCTGAGTCAGAACCTATGTTCCTCTACTTAGCAGCCTCCAACAAGGTTGTCAGCCTAGTTATCGTGGTGGAGCGAAAGGAAGAAGGCTACGAGCACGGAGTCCAGAGGCCAGTTTACTACATAAGCGAGGTCCTAACGGAATCCAAGCAACGCTACCCTCACTTTCAGAAGCTAGTCTATTGAGTTTTCCTAGGCAGCCGGAAGGCCGAGGCACTACTTCCGGGAGCATCCTATGACAGGTGGTGAGCAAGGCTCCCTTGTCAACCATCATCCACAATTCCGATGCGACGAGGCGTATAGCAAAATGGGGCATTGAATTATCTCGCCTTCGATATCAACTACCAAGCCGAACCGCGATCAAATCCCAAGCTTTGGTGGATTTTATCGCCGATTGGACTGAAACGCCGGAGGGCGTGCCTGACCTGGAACCTGAACCATGGATCATGCATTTTGACGGATCCAAGTAACACCAAGGCTCGGGGGCTGGAGTTACCCTGAAGTCACCAACCGGAGAAGAACTGCAGTACGTCTTGCAGATTCACTTCGAAGCTACAAACAACATGGCGAAATATGAGGCTCTACTACACGGATTGCGAATCGCTAAGGAAATTGGGATCAAGCACATCATATGCTGCGGAGATTCCGACCTAGTGGCACAGCAAGTAGCCGGAACCTGGAACGCCAGAAACTACATCATGGCGGCTTACAGAGACGAAGTTGACGAGATCGCCAAATGCTTCCTCGCATACGAAGTCAAGTATGTCAGGAGAGATGATAACACAGCGGCAGACATGCTGTCCAAGCTCGGATCCGGTCGGAAACCAATTCCACCCGGAATTTTCCAGGAGCACCTACGGACACCCTGCCTCAGTCAAGGGCGCTAACCCGGAAAATCCAGATGTGGCAGTGTCTCCGGCTAAGGAGGTAATGGCTATTATTCCGGCCTGGACGCAACCTTTCCTGGACTACCTTATGGATCAAAAAAAGTTGCCGGAGGACGAAGTCCTCGCGCGACAGATCATTAGACGAGCAAGATCCTACACAATAGTTGATGGACAGCTCTACAAAAGAAGTGCAAACGGAGTATTTCTCAAATGCGTATCAAATCAAGATGGCATTGAAATCCTCGGAGACATCCACGCAGGGGGCTGCGGGCATCACGCCGCTCCCAGATCGCTAGTTGCAAAAGCTTTCCGGCTAGGATTTTACTAGTTAACAGCTAAAGAAGATGCTGATAAAATCGTGAAAACTTGCCGAGGTTGCCAGTACTATGCTACTCAACCAAATGCTCCAGCTCAGGAGCTGAAGACCATCCCCATCACTTGGCCGTTCGCGGTCTGGGGGCTAGACATGGTCGGAAAATTGAAAAAATCATCTCCTGGCGGTTTTGAGTACCTCCTGGTCGCTATTGACAAGTTCAGTAAGTGGATCGAGGCAAAGCCAGTGAGAAAAGCCGATGGTGCTATGGCACTAAAATTTGTTTGCAGCCTCGTGACGAGATTCGGCATCCCACACAGCATAATGACAGATAATGGCATGAACTTCGCACAAGGAGAATTGAAGGATTACTACAATGACGTGGGGATCCGGCTTGACCTTGCATCTGTGGCTCATCCACAATCTAACGGTCAGGTCGAACGAGCCAACGGCCTTATATTAGCCGGAATCAAACCTCGCCTTGAAGAACCGCTGCGACACACAGCCGGAGCTTGGGCTGAGGAGTTAGACTCTGTTCTGTGGAGTTTAAGAACTACCCCTAACAGATCAACCGGATTTACTCCTTTATTCCTAGTATATGGATCCGAAGTAGTGCTCCCCTCCGACATAATCCATGATTCACCGCGAGTTTCCGCCTACAATAAAGAAACTGCTGACGAGGCTCGACAACTATCTGTGGACCAGATCGAAGAAGCTCGGAATTCAGCCGACCAACGTTCCGCCATTTACCAGGAGAAACTCCGACGCTACCATAGTCGTCGAGTTCGGAATCGCTCGTTCATAACAGGAGACTTGGTCCTCCGCCTTCGCCAGGTGAAAGACCATAAGCTGCAATCTCCAGGGGAAGGACCCTTTGTCATCAGCAAGGTGCTTCACAACGGATCTTACTACCTCGTTGATTTCCGGGAGTTAAACGCAAACGAGAGGATCCGGATGACATATACGATGAAACAGATCGTCCCTGGAATATAGCACAGCTACGTCCTTTCCACACTTAGAAAATTTCGCATTACATACCTTGTAATATCTATGATACATGATCAATGAAATAAAGCATATGGTTCACTCTTAGAGTCTTTTACCTCCTTTAGTTTTTTCATTTTTGGATCGTGTATGTTTTCCGACTAAAACCGCAGAGCTGGATGTTTCCGCCTAGGCGTGTATGAAAGTTGTGATTTTTAAAATCGTCCTTTAGGACGTAAGCTTAAGTTTTCTGGTGGAAGAGTTTTTTGTTGCGAGTTCATGGATTCCTGATAACGACTTCCGGCACCTTGGCTGGGGGCTTGTTTCCGTGGTTATTGACGGATCGCCATTGGGCTTCGTCGCTGCAGGCGAGCGTTTCCGGCTAAAGGTCTTCCGGCTCGTGGAAGGTCAAGTGAGCAAGCCGGAAAACTTAGAAACTAGCACTTGCTTTTCAAACAAACGGAACATGCAAATATATATATAACGGATAGCAGGATAAGTTTTTCCGCCCATGCAGATTTTTTCGTCCCTAGCTACTTAAGAATTTAAGTTATATATTACAAACCCTCGATGGGGCGAAAATGATGCATTGTTTTTTCCGTAGGATAAAAGTTTTCTACTTCTCCATAGCCGGAGAAGAACAGGCTCCATCTTCAGTTTGTGCTGCTTCGCCTTCCGCTTCTTTAGCCGGAGACGAAACATCGTCTTCATCTTCATCATCATCGGCTTCCTCTGTCGGAGAAGTGGCGCCGTCTTTAGACTTGTCCTTCGAACTGGTCCATGTGACTTGGTCCTCGTTGCCGGATCCGATAGGTCGCGCCTCTGCTTCTCGCTCCTTGGCGTATTCCGCCTCGAGGATCTCATCAGCGGGGAGCAAAACCTTGTCGTAGAATGCGTCGTGGGAAATGCGGCGGGTGATCCGAGTATCATAGCCACTGCATGCATCTAGCAAAGCATTCACATCGGTGTTCGGAGGAACCCCGGTGGTGGCAAGATCTAAATCCAGACCGGAGACCGCGCCAAGCACATAACCAACGACATTTGGGCAGCGCCTCTGGCATAAGAAGCCTGAAGGTCCACAGCCAGTTCAAGCAACACATCCATCCTCTTGATCGGATCATTGACATCGCAGTTTCGGCTATCTTTGACGTTCAGGTTGTGGCAGATCTTCCGGCACGCGGAGATCAGATCCTTGCAATCATCTCCGGCAAGCCGGATAAGATCGTCACGGGGGATCTGGTTGCGGCGTTCTTCATCAAATCCAAGGTGCTCTGCACAAAAAATGTCGGAGTCAAAATATCAGGTCAGTTAGGTGGTTTTGTTTGATTCTTTGGTGTCCGGATTGTTACCCATGACATCGGAGTTGAGAAGGTCCCAGCCTTTCTCCGCGGTGGTCATGTACTTCCGGAGCCCATTGACTTCATTCTGAAGTTTCTGAAGTGTGTCGCTATCAGCTTTACGCTTCAGCACAAAGTCCGCCTCCTTTTTAAGAAGCTCAGAATTCTTCTCCGCAAACTTTTTCTCCGCCTGCTCCCGGTTTGTTTCCGCTTCCGCCAATTTGGTCTCTAGACCCTGGTAGGCGGAACACAGGTCTTCAAGTTCGGAGGATGCAGTGGCAAGGGAGGAAGATGCACCTGTTAAAAGATAAAAACCTATAAGTTCAAAGTCGGAATTTGGAATGGCGAAAGATTTGGTCGGAGGCATACCTTGGGCTTCTGCCAGTTGTTGTTCCAGCTCTGCAATTCTGTCTTTGCCGCGCTGGATATCTTTCGCCTGGCTCAAGGTGACGCGGCGCTGCAAAGAGATATTCTTGTTCATCTCGTAATGCAGCGCCTGTTGCTCCTAATAAAACCAGTGTTCGGATTAGTTTCCGGAGGCATTCATATTTTGTGTGTAAAACTCTTTCGAAGCATCATCGACGAAAAATTTCCGCCATGACACTTGGGGGCTACGACGTCACTTTAAAAAAAATCAGTTAATGTTACTCTAAGTATCAAAGCGCTAACTACTACTAGTTTCCGCCTAGATACTTGGGGGCTACTGGGGAATATTGGTTTACCTTGCGCTTGACGAGGAGCTGGTCGAAGAAATCCCCGATCTCCTTCTTGTGGAGTTGAATCTCGGAAGATTCAACATCAGCCTTGCCCCAGGCGTTGCTCATCATTGCGTTCAGCAAGTCCTGCTCCAGCTCCCACTTCTCCGCCTCCATCAGCTTGTGGAAGAACTTATACGCATAAGCCTTCGGAGTGGAGTAGTCGGATCCCTGAAGTTGGCCGTAAAGGTTACAACATCATGAGCCGGAGCTTCAGCCTTGTCTTGGGAGTTCACCTCTGCCTCTTCCGGGGCCTTGCCTTGAGAACTCTCTGGAGCTACTCGCTTCGCAGCTGACGAGCTTCCGCCTCCCCTCTCGCTGCTCACATGAATAACTTCCGGTGTAGCTTGGGCAGCTGGGTCTGGGGAGTGATGGGCTTCAGGCGGAGGAGAGTGAGGGGTAGGATGCGAGGTACTTGGGGGTGTTGGTGTGACCGGGGGAACAGCGGGTGATGCCTTCAAATATTTTGTAATCTTCTTCTGGGTGTTAACCCGAGAAGCAGGGGCTTTTGACTCCTGCGACAAGCGAAGGAAAAATATAAGTAATAAATTTACACGAAAACTGAGAGATGATCTTGGATACTCACGTGGCTCCGGGAACAACGGGGCGTGATCCTTTTCCCGCATTTGCAAGCAGTTTGAGTCGCTCACGCTCCGCCTTCCTTGAGTCGAGCGGAGGTGGCTTCACGATCTTGGCCTTCTTGGCGGAGGCCTCGCCGGCGGCACCGGCCGGAGCCGGAAACCTTGCGCGGGGACGCTTGGTGGGTAGGGGAGCAGCTTTCTTAGGAGCTTGCTCCTCCTGTTCATCATCGTCCTCCGGATCCTCCTCCGCCCCTTCATGGATCAAGGGTTCACGGAGTATAGTCTTGAAATCCTCCTCCGCCAAAGTATCGAGCTGGAGAGGTAAATACAAAGTTAGAAAATTACTTCAAATTCGAGAAGTTAAAATACGTAAACGCGAACACGTACCGCAGGGCACCTGGTTGTTGGTCTTGATGTCCATAACAATCTCCAGGACCGGTTGGCCCCGGGTAACCTTTACAAGAGTCTTGATCCTCCGTTTCAGAGAATCTGCTGGCAAGTTGTCGCGGGTGACTCGGAGTAGATCGTCCACCCCGGTGTACTCGAAGTTTTTTCTTGTGTTGTACTTCAGGGGCTGGATCCGGTGGGGAAACCAGCTGAGAGTCAGGTCGGTTCCGGTTAGCCCATCGTGGACTAACGAGGAAATCCTCCGCGCTGCTTTGTTCAGCTCTGGATATTGCGTGAGAGCAGGAATGAAACTCCAGCTGTCTAGTTCTTCCGGAGGCTGATTGATGAATCTGGGCAGCCACTGGTGCATGTTCGGAACTTCGATATTTTTCACATAGAACCATCCGGCGTTCAAGTACCGGACAGATTCGTGAGAGGAATGAGGCGGATACATTCTGCCTGGGCGGAGCATGAAGGTCATGCTTCCGCTGTTCACCATCGCCTTATCCTTCGTTTCTTTTTTCACTCGGAAAAAGAATTGCCACGAACGGATGTCCGGGCGAATTCCGAGATGCCCTTCGCAAAGGGTCACGAAGTTTGAAAGGAGGAGGTAGGAGTTGGGACAGATATTGTGTGGCTGGAGGCCGTAGGTGGTGAGGACGGAAAGGAAAAATTCCGAGTAGGGAAGCGACAGACCGCGCTCTACCCAGGCCTTTGTAAGGACGCGTTCGTCCGGATTTGGCTTGGGAGTGATGGAGTCTCTTATGATACTCCAATGCGGAGAAATCATGCCCTCCTCCTGGAGCTCTCTGAGATCCGAGTCCTTGACCTCGCATGGCCACCACTGCCCTTTTTCACCTTCTCGGTTCCGGGCCTTAGATCCTTTTTTCTGCTCCACCTCTTGCACTTTAGCTGCCATCCTTGCTTGGCCCTCGATTTCTTCTTGGATCTCTTTGAGGGTGGGGATCCGGCCTAGTGCGTTGCTGGAAGATGCGGAGAAAGGTTGAGCTAAGCGTGTGTCGGAAACATACGGTGGTAGGAACGCTAATGGTTCCGAAAAACTTGGTTCTTTTGAGCTTGAGTCCGGACTATTCGGAGAACTATCAGTATATCTAGGTGAATTAGTGGACATTTTTCAGGCTGCATGCATATGATGAAACTGTTTGAGTAGCCGGAAACTAAGCTAATGTACGCTACTTCTTCTTCTTCGGGTCCGGCGAACGTACCTTCAATGGCGTGGCGGTTCCCCGTCGTGCCGGCGAAGATGAGGTCGCCGGACTTGGTGCGCTGGGCTCCGGATGACCACGGATCAGCGGCGGAGGCGATTTCCCGGTCAAATGTGCGCAGCTCGGGTCGAGGGCGACACTGGACCGGCGGCGGGTGAAGCTTCCCGAGGATGAGCTCGCCGGAGTTCAGATCTAAGGAGCGGCGCTGTTTGGAGGAAGAAGACGATGCGAAGTTGCGGTGAAACGAATGGGAAAGTTACCGCGTGTGGGGGTATTTATAGACCCCGCGCGGAGATTCGTGATTCGGATCCGACGGTGGGAACGGAACGGTCGCACCGTTGGATGGCCGCCATGTGTCTTAGGTTAAAAGCGGTAAAACGACGCAGGTGGTAACTTAACCGTGCATCTCCAAAAATTCCGGCTAAAGATTCGCATCTCCGAAAATTTAGCGCCGGAAAAGAGGAAGTTGTGCATAGGATAAGCAAAAAATCTGCTACATTACCGTTACGGAAGGACAGAAGATCTCCGATTGGATGAAGTCGGAAACGAGGAAAGTTTGGAAGCTCTTCAAAATTCTCTTCGGATCCGAGTTGATTGAAGTCGGAGGAATGATGAATCTCGGAGAACTTCGGGGGCTACTGTTGTGGGTATATTTTATGGGTATATCAACAACATGGCCTAGATCCGGCAAGCCCGGGTGGCCCACAGACGGTGATGTGGCATGTGGCCCATTGGGCGGCCCAGTTGATGTAGATCATGAAGGATGAAGTCCAGCCCAGAAGCAGGGAGCCGGATCCCAACCGACCTACGAAGAAGGCCGGATCCGTGGAGGCCCATAAAGTATCCGGATCTAGTACGACATAGTTGGAAGGCGGATCCTTGACGCGGCAATGTAATGTTCCGTAGTTAGGCAACTTGTATTCCGGCTAGGACTCTCCGTGTAAACCCTAGATCCGTGCGCCTTTATAAGCCGGATCCCTGGAGCCCTAGAGGCACAACCACAACTCATTTTAACCACGCGAAAGCGCCCATATAATTCCAAACAAGCAGCAGTAGGCCCTATCGTCGAGCAGGTGTTCCGAAGCTGGGTAAATCGCGTACCACCGTCCCGAGGACTCTCCGCCCTATGGCCCCTTCTTCTTCTCCCCTCGTGAGGATCCCTCCTCCGAGGTACCGTCGATTAGGCAACGACATGGAGGGAGCTGCGCGAAGCTCTTTTCCGTGTGACATCAAGTGACATCTGTTCCATGGTAAAGTCAGAAGAAGAGAATATCATGAAGCCCGAATTGGAGGACTAGCTAATGGAGGTCCAAGTCTTTGCGCTGTTGAGGGGCTTGCTTGGCGTTCCGGACTTCGCAACGATGGTATGAAAGTGGGGACGGCAGCACATGTGAAGTTCGGCGTCTTACCTCTCAGGGTGAAACCCAAGGTCTGGCCTTAACTGGTTGTGACTGGCAATGTTCTTGTTGAAGATATTGTTTTGAGAGCTGAGGCTATCTTCAGGTTGAAAACCTAAGATCTTTGATCGGGCGACGACGACGCTGATGCACTTTTCCCTTCTTGGAGGCGTCGCTTTTGAATAGTCTGAATTTCAGGTATTGTCTTGGTGGTGGATGTATTGTTGTTGCTAGGGCTGTGATATTGTAGCGGGACTTTTATTTTTTAGTTTTCTTTTTCTCTTTTTTGGATGTGTGCATCCGTAATGTTATTAGGGCATTGCGTTGTTGCAGAGGTTGGTTGTAATTGGTATCTTTTAATATTAATATATTCTCTTTAACGAAAAATGTATATTAGCGACAATTTATATAGATCAGAGGGAGTACACAATTTGCTTGACATAACTCTCGTATTTAGTAGAGAAAAATCGATCCAGTGATCCTAGATGCATTTGGATGTACTTTCGCTTCATTTCAAAATTGTGCACCTTGGAGAGTTGCGATGAAGGAAATTGTGCATTTGAGAATCGTAACCAGTGGCCAAGGCAATGACGTGTATGTAATACTCTTTCTGTACCGTAATATAGCTGTTTATAGGTTGTAATATCATCTTATATTCTGCCGGAGAGAGCAACTCACTAGCCCCTGAGAGCGGCGATTTTAAATGAGCCGGTAGGTGTAGGTGTCACATCTACCGTCCACTCTGTGCTTTGAGATTGGTGAGGTTTTTGATTTGTCCAATATAAAACTAATAATTGAAACACAAGTGAAACTTTTTTAAAACTAAAGTGATACATGGAAAAAGTTGTGAAACAGTCTGACAAAAAGTGAAACTGATGACATCATTGCTGACGTCACTACGGTTTGTTTCACAAAAATATTAGTGTTTTAGTTATGTTTCAATTATATTTCAAATTTGTTTCACAATTTTATAAAAAAATTGGTCAAGCACATGGCTGATGTCATTGCTGACATCACTCCAGTAGGTACCGGCGCCTGTAAAAATAAGTTTTCGACTAGCCCTCTCGATGTGCCAAACAATAGAGGAGCAGACCTCCTTAAAGAAGGAACAGTTCAAACAAGCGTGCATCGCTGCAAAAAGAATATATTTTGTTCCGGTAGATATTATTTGTATATATATTGAAAATAATCCATTAAAAATAAATGTGAAATATTAGTTCCTATTATCGGAGCATACAAAATATTTTATATTTGCAGAATTAAAGATAAAGACCACATCTCAAAAAAAAAAAAAAGATAAAGACCACGGAAAGAATAGGTGGACTTGACGCCGGACAGGTATCCCGCCTGAAAGTTATCCATGAAGAATGGGCCGGGGCCCATTTACATGGTACTAGACCGTTTTTGGGAAGCTTTTAGAAGTTTCTGAACGGTTTTCCACGGTTTTTGTTGGTTTTCTGAAGTTTGTTTCTGGTGGATTTATTTTTATTTTTATTTCTGATTTTTCTTATATTTCTTGTTTTCTTTTCTCACTTTTTATGTTTTCCTTTCTGATTTTTTTCTTTTTTACTTTACCTTTTGATGATTTTTTGAAAATGTTCAAATTTAAAAACTATTTGGATTTGGAAAACGTATGATTTATATTCAGATTTTAAAAATTTTATTAACTCAAATTTAAAATGATCAAATCTAAAAAAATATTTTTGAAAGTTGTTCAATTTTTTAAAGACAGAAAATAAAAAAATGAAAAGGAAAAATGAAAATGAAAATTAAAAAAAGGGAAAAAAGGGAAAAGGGGGGAAAAGTAACAAATAGGGGCTCCCATCCCATCCCCTTAGGGCATCTCAAAAGGAAGAACCCCTTGTCCGTTGGGGTCTGTACAGAAAATCAGTATCCAATGAGCCCCTTCATCTAGTAAAAATTGGACCCAAAATGTCTAAACACGACCACGGCCCCCAACTTTCGAGTTTGGGTCAGAGCATCCGGACATGAGCTCTAGCTAAGATTCGGACATGGAGTATCCACCAACCCAACCATTATTTTCCAACCTAAATCTCTTCAATGTGGTCGACTGTTCTCTCTCCACCGAATCATTGGCGTTGCCGCTTCATTTTGCCGCCTCCGCCACCACATGTCCTTGTGTCGATTAAGGTTTAGGTCAGGCGTGGTTGGATCTGGCCTCATCAGACCGCATGGCCGCCGCCATCATGGGAGGATGAGCGAGTGCGGTTTGAGATCGAGATGTTCTCATCCCTCGCTCGCCTGTTTGGCCAGTCGCCTCTTGTTCTTCTTGTTGGCCGCATCTCATGATGTCAAACACCACACCTCGGCCTCACCCGCACACATGGTGTTCGGTCCTTGACCAAACAAGATTTTAGGTAAAAAAAATGCAAACTTTCTTTGATGGTTTTCTTTTTCATGATTGTTGCATTGTTTGATGTGTACACTACAGATAGAGACGATGAGTATTTGTAATATGAATATACGGACATCCGATGATGATTATATAGTCATCATTGCCGCTCTTCTGTGTTTTGTGGAGCAGCAAAATGTGTTGTCCCAATACCTAGTTTCGGTTAGGGGGCACTTAACGATCGATCATAACAGCATGCCAGTTAATGTTATTCGGTAGGGTGACTATTTCATGATCAAAAGTTCAAGTTTACCTCCGTAGAAGTTTCGGTGATGCTTCGGAATGTGTTCGTGTGTTTTGTGAGTGTGAGGGAGTATGATGACTATCAGACCGAAGGGGATGCGGAGCGGTCATTTGGCGTGCTCCAAACTCATTGGTTTATTGTCCGGCCCCTTCTAAAAGATGGATGATAGATAAAATGTGGGTGGTCATGACTACTTGTACAACATGATTATGGAGAGTGAGTGTGATGATCATCGAGTGCATGATCTTGAGTGGGTCTTCATGGGCCCTCTTGTTTGAGCCAAATCATGCACCTCCCGAGTTCACAAAATCCGTGACATTCTTTGGGTGCTGCCCTTTAGTGCACCCTCCCCCATTATTCCAGATGGCCCCAAATGGAAAAATTTGGGTGCACCTAGACAAAATAATAGGAAGCCCTTCGAGATGCACTTATACCTCGCTTGTAGCGAGCTTGTGCGGCGTCGCTCACACGCGGCCATATGTGGAACGGTTTGGTTCGACCCACTTCACATGTATGCATTTAGTCTAGACACACACACACACATACACACACACACAATAGTTTATTCCACCGCGAACACTTCCTTTAGCGACTTGAGATGGTTTACTTTTTTATAAACCTCAAAAGGTAAATCTATTAGTTTGCTTTATATAATCATTTAAGCAAAATACGAAAATACTCATTGTAAAAAACGTGAAACATGTTCACATGTGATAGAAAAATTATTCGTCCATTACACGATATGTTCATGTACGGAAAAATGTTCGTGTTTCAGAAGGACATTAGTGGCTCCACAAAAGCATTCAATTCATAGCATTATAAATGGTCATACATTTTTAGAAAAATATTCATCTATTCAAATGCTTTTTGAATTTAAAAGACTTTCATATATCTCGAAAAATAAAAATAAATTGTAAAAAGTGTTTACATCTTCCACAAAAAAGTTTTTGGCTCCATTTTTTGAGGTTTCCAAAAACGTCCATGGGCCCTACAAAATCAGAAGAAAAAATACTAGAAAATAAGAAAATGTCGTAATAGAAAAAAGGCAAAAGCCAAAGGAAAATAAAAATCATGTATTAAAAAGCAGAAAAGGAAAATAAATAGACAAGAATGAAAAAAACGGAAAAGAAACGAAAGAGAAAAAAAAAACAACCCACCCGTGGAAAGCACGCAGGTAGCACTAGCATTTTTTTTGTGTGGAGGTAGCACTAGCTGTAAGCGATGACTAATACTCCTGTTGTCCTACTATGCCGACAATTTTTCCTCGGTAGAGCCTGCGAGGGATTGTGGCCTCTACCAAACCACTAAAATCCTGTAGCGATTACTTAAGAGAATGGTTTATACAGGAGCTCGTTGTTGGTTCTATAGAAATGCCATGTTACCTAAAGCCCATTTACACATATTATCTATTAGATTGGCTATAACATTAGGACGTATCTATAACTAAAGTGTAATGCATCCGTATCTGCATAAAACTAAATATTTAGTTTTTGGACAGTAGTAGGTAGAAAGAAAAGCTAGTTAAGACCCCTCGGACGGGCCACATGCAAATGCAAGCTCTTCCTTCTCATTTATTATTCTACGGTCTGGTTATCAAAATATAGCCCACTTTATTTTCTCTTCACTTATCACTCCTTCATGTTGGATTTTACTGCCATGGAACACACTACTCCCTCCATTCATAATTAGTTCATGTTCTAGGTTTTATCAAAGTCAAACTTTATAAAGATTAACTGAATATTTAATAAAAATATCAATATATGCAATGTAAAATGTATAGTAATTAGAATCATATAAATTATATCTTCATATTATATGCATTTAACATTATGATTGTTTATATTTTTCCTACTCCTTTTTTGTTAAACTTGACAAAAATTGATTTTGACTAAGCTAGAACACGAAACAAATAAAAATGGAGAAAGCATGCCCTGTTGACTACAACCTATTATACTTGCTCTACAGCGTAGGCTGCCGACCATCGGAAGTGAGCAAGGAGACGCATCACACTTCGTCGGGAAAGCCGACGTCGATCACCTTCCGTTTGGCTACCTTGCATTGGGAATTTACAGCCGCATGACGCCACATGGAGCCATCCAAACAGATCCGCGCCAAGGCACCTCCTGAGGTCAAACTCCAATGGCGTCGATCGATCGATCTGTGCCGAACTCCCATAGGCTCGCATGCCTCCAGATTTGGTTAATTACCCCGAATAGCTGGTCACTCAATTTGGTGTGCGTTAGAGAGATAAGGCCGGGTGGCGTTGATTCGATCGGGGTTGGGCGCGCGTGCAGAGTCGCTGGCTTGGGGCGACACATCGAGATCGTCGATGGGTGGATTTTGGGGAAGACAAGGGAGAAGGACAGGGAGATGCAAGGCAGGGCCCGACAGCGGGAAGGCCTCGCGCTGAAGACCAACTCCCAGGTTGTTGTGCGCGCGCGGATATAAGAACTGTGGCGGTGCTCAGATAGAGGAGCTCGAATCTGTTTTGGACGAACGAGTCAGGACAACAATACATATCTCTTAGGGTATTGCTACATCGAGGTCGACCTCGATCCAGCGTTATAACGAGGTCGCTCAAACAAGTCTACACTTTCCTTTTTTAGAAATAAAATCATTCCCAAAATAGCAATCGCGTGGGCACTGGAAGCGTGGACAACAACGCATCACATCCATCCTGATCTGAATCGCCTTCTCCCAGGAAACACCAGAGCTCAAAATATAACACAAAAATCACAGAAAATTCCATCCAGATCTCGTCCATAGTCCTAGATTTTTACAGCAGCTGTTACATCCTAGTTCTTCTGAACCTTACCCTGCTCTTTCTTAGATCCATTGCACCGATAGAGTGAAAAGATACATAGTAGAGAAAGAGGAAACAAAGTTACACGAAACAAGACGTAGCCGGTTCCAAGGCACAGGAATGTAACCATGGCCACGACGATGTGCACGACGCCGCGGATGGAACCGAGGCCGATGTAACCGTGGCTGTGAGGATGTGCACAACGCCGCGAAAATGTAACCAGGGCCGCGTTAATGTAGCCAACACCGAAGAGGATGTAACCGCGGCCGGGACGATGTGCATGAAGCCGCAGAAAAATGTAACCGACGCCTCGAGGATGTAGCCAGCAGCGAAGAGGATGTAACCAGCAGCGAAGAGGATGTAACCGTGGCCAGGGATGTTGCCGATGCCGCTGGGATGTAGCAAGCGCCGAAGGGGACGCACCTGGCCACGGACGAGGACACACCCCTGCTACAGACGAGGATGAAGCCCGCTCCAGCGAGGATATCCGGCACCGATGAGGAGTACCCGCACCTCCGAGCAGTACCCCGACCAATCTCTCGCTATGCGGGGGCTTCCTCCATGCCCGGCGCGGGCAGCCCCGCGGCCTCCAGAGGCTCTGAAAATCTCAATCGAGGGCGGCGCCTCCGCCGTGCCTGAGGTGGGCGCGGAAGAGGCGGAGACGGTGGTGCCGGTCGGAGAGAAAGGGGGCCGGCCGGAAGGAACGAGGGTGACGGAGGCCATCGCACCTGACCGGTTTCATCCCCATCCGCTCCTCCCTCTGCTCTCCGCTCCAGAAGATGAAGTCGCCGCTGGATTGGATAATTTCGTTTTTCTTTTACCAGGAAAGACACAGCGGTGGGAGGTGGAGAATGGTCAGAGCACAACTCCTCGCTACAGCTACCCAGGAAATGTACGCACAAAGTAGGCTGCGGGTTGGGACCTTTGTTGCGCGCCGTTGGATTTCGATCGCTCGGACGCGCGTGTGACCTCGCTGGAAGCCCGAAACAAAGTCGACAGCGGGATAGAAATTGCGTATCTCTTATGCTCTTGCTCCATCTCCATGCGCATGTCTTAGTAAGCTAGTACAGTACTAGTCAATTATAGTCGTGTTATGGTAAAAAAAATTATAGTCGTGTTATGGTAATGTACTGTCAACACTCAACAATCTACGGTACCAATCAACGTTGCTCACATTGTTTTTGTAGGTTCTGCGTATACTAGCTAAATGGCATGCGTTGTTACGGAACAACAACAATATGAGGCTGTTTACGGTACGGACCGGAAAATATTAACCGCTCAATCAACAGATCCGATGGTCCAGTTTAATTAATACTAGTTGTCTTGGAGAGTAGTATTTTTCCACCCAAGAACGGATTTGGCAGGACGCACATCTAATAAAGAAAAACATTCATTTGCTTAACATTCCTTATACTAGCTTCTCTTTTCAGGGAACCTTATAGTACTTTATTATTTTCTTCCTTTACAAACAATTTGTGCAAAGTGCCTAGAGAATATGGATCTTATTACGGTTCATAGAGGAAAAATACTTATATCACCAACGCGAGTGGAGAAAAGTATAAATAGAGTGCTCTAATCTCGACGGAGAACTTGGTCAATTAAAAAAAAATCATATGTGTCTAAAATATAATAAGAATGATAATAATGTTTTCCATATAGTGAAGCTTGCTTTTAGAGCTAACTTTTGCATGGATAGGTTCGATGGTTTTGGGCGTTGAGGGACAGTCTCAGATTTCAGAAATCCTCGGTTGATTGATGGTTGGCAAAACAAAGTTTAAAATAGATCAAAAACTTCGTTGAAATGATTTTTGGTTCGGGCCACCCTATTTTTTTCCAAGTTATTCTATTTTTAATTTTAAAATCTAAAATCATGCTATATTTTTTATTTATACGAACACCTATATAACTTGTTATAACATATCTATACATCTCATAAAGCAACTACGACCGTCGTCCATCAGTAACGCGGGATCGAGCGTACGAGGATGGAGAGACTAGTAGCCGCATATGGGGGTGCCTCTCCCAAGCCGCGCCCCTAATAGGATTTTAAATTCAACCATAAACTTAAAATTTGTTCATATTTTATTATATTTTATTAGCATGAATGAAATTCAACTAAAATTTAAACCTAAACTAAACTAAACTAAAGCCTATTAATTCGGCGATGGTAGTAGAACAAGTTGTTGTAGTCGAACTTCGCCTCCTAACCGTCCTTGATGCCACCAGGGCCGGCGTTTGTGCCTTCGCCTCTTCCTCCTAAGGCGCTATCGTCATCGCTGAGGTTGACATAGTTGTATGTCTCGCGCGTCAACCACACAATGCCGACATATAAGGGTGCCACCATTGCCCTCAGGTTGTTCCGGATTCTTTGAGGGTGAACACGAGCCATGGGTTGTAGTCGGGGTCGTCGGCAGTACGCAACAGCGCTGCCTTTAGGCATCCACCAACGACGAAGGGTTGGGTGCGCAGATCCGGGGACAAGTAAGCATCACCGAGGACAATGGGCACGACATCATCCTCCTCGAAGCCCATCATGATGGTGCATGCGGTGGCGAGAGCAGCGGAGGAGGTATATGCTCTCTGCCACCCTAGATGTGGGCAATGACAACATGGAGGGTGCACCGAAACACCCCACTAGAGTTTGTGGCCCTCATGGTTCTTGTTCTTCGGGGGACCGGGCTGCCATCTGGCGGACGAGTTCCAGAGCCCGCCAAACGCAGAAGGACTATCAATGATCCATGTTGTTGGCATCCTAGAGAAGGCGGTGTGCTCTATGTCCATTAGTGCTTGCTCTCAATGGTGGTAGAGCGCCCACACCTCTTCGACCATCAAATTGTGGGCCAAAGTCGTTCACCGCAGTGCCACCACTGCGATGACGGCTTCCATTACCGCCCAGAGACATCGTTAGCCTCGCTAGCGTTTGGGGCGGTGATTTGAGTGGGCGATAGTGTGGGCCGTAGGATTTGGGAATGTGAGCGAGAGGAGGCTGCGCCGAAGCCTACTTAAACACCGGAGGTATGCTAGGCGACGGTGGCGCGCATTAATATCGTCACGTGGGAAGCCGCAGCGATGGCAGAACGCCCCGACTGACACCGCTTGAGAAACCGTAGACACATTAATCAAAATTGGCCGGCATTAAATTACGTTGAATAGCTTTGTGCCAATGACATAGCTGGCCTGCCGCGTCTGACACCGTTTATGTTCGGTGTTCCCGTCACACCAGATTGGGGCCGCAGCTGGTATGCTCTTAGGATCAAGAAAAAATATTCCGTATACAGATAAATTTTCGTACCCACTAAAATTCCCGAAATTTTGGTAATTGCTGAAAACATTTCAGATTTCGGTATTTTTTAGTTCGAACAGATTTTATCTAAAATTTACATGGAATCTCTATAATTTTTTCCAAAGCAGGTACGCTTAATTTCAGTTGCATCCTTGAAGTATCTACTGAAAACAGTACTAGTCATGTGTGAAAAATCCAAAATAATGGCACACTGCCTGTTGCATCTAGGGTGAACTGAGGCTCAGTACGCGAAACAACCATGTATCCAAAAAAAAATGTCGTATATTTTTTGTCCATGTGCTAGGTGTGAGTTAATTGAAATCTTGTGGACAAAAAATGTTAATAAACTTAATCGTGTCACATGCATGTTTGACAAGTAGCATTGTTATCTTAAATTTTGACAGTGGCACAATTGCACTTAGATGGTAACAAATCAATCTAAATTTGTGTCATGATTTTCTTACCCTGTTAATTATTCAAAATACTAGTAGTCAATAGGATTAGTAAATTGTACCGTGAAAGATCTCAAAAATATATTTGGCCTAGCATTTCACCCGCACGACTATGAAGAACAACTTAGGTTATTACTTTATTGAATTACCGTGCTTTATTTCAGTGGAACATTCGGCATAGCCAAACCAACATTGCTTGATCACCATTGAATGTTCCAATGCTAACAAATCTTAGTATGAACTATGTCCAGAAAGGTGCCGACAAATAAACATTTGTAATTTGGTGATGAGTAGTAAAGATCACATCTCAAAGAATAAAGAGTATGCCTTTTTTGCTTCTCAATCAACATAAAAACGACTAAACAAACATGAGATTATCCAACATTTTGCCTTTTTACCACATCTTATTTCTCTTACCACTTTTTTTTTTAAAATTTTGGGGGGATTCTCTTACCACTAATACAAATGAGACAAAACAAACAATACCATTTTTGCTCCTAGCTAGGTCCATCCATTGTATGATGTATTGACGCATGAAGCTAAAAGCTCATAATAAATGAATACTAAACAAAATTTTGGAAGAACAAATAGCTCACTAACAAAAATAGCCCTCGAACTGAAATCGGTAACAATATTTGACAGATTCGATGAATATTTCATAGGATACATGTCTCTCAAGGTTAAAAGGGAACAGGGAGAATCAAACTTGATCCTCGTCACCGCTATGACAAATGCATCTTCCAACTATGGATTGGGTCTTATAATGCAACACTATGACCAGGTAAGGCCATGATGCCATCTGCACCCACAATAGACAATCTGTTTGTCACATGTGTACATCCATGTGTGTGTCAAGTATTAACATCGCAGTTCATAAGACGGAGTTGCATGCCTCCAACGCCATGCACAAAGGCAGCAATGCCAACACAATTAATCAATTAACTCAATATGATTTGCTTGCTGCAACAAACAGCGTTAGTCATCCACATTACCCAACATGAACAAAGAAAATTAAGGGTAAGCCAAAAATAAGCGAACTAAGGCTTCAACTAGAAATCCATGAACCCACATCCGATTGTTCTTGAAATCTTTCTTTTCGATTTGGGTGTTATTTCCTACGAGAACATCAAATTGAGTCATCACAATTGGTCCATCACCCACAACAGGTCATCACTGATCATCGTATCCTGCTTCCCCCTTTAACAAAATTAAAAGCCAACTTAAACAAAATAGAGGAGCTTGTGTACTCTAATCCTTAGATCTAGTGAACAATGTGATGGTGCTCTCTGGAAATTCTGGCGTCGGTCTCCCTAGTGATGTCCTCCACCTCCATGGCCTCCTGGAGTCTTCTGGTATGGCATACATGCAATAAAATTTTGATCAAGTGGGCACATCCCCAGGTAGGGTGCTCTACTCCACTCTCCACCGAAGGGGAAGTGGGAGTCAAAACCTATTATAGTGGGAAATGGTGGTGAACTGAGAGCGATAAATATCTCGTCCCTTGCGAATGTGGCCTCGACCATCGAAGACTGCGTTACAGATGTCGACTTCCTTGGGTATTGATCCATCCGCTTCCAAGTTCCAAATTCTCTGGTATAGGGACCATGGGTTTATTTTCCATAACTGGATGTCTAAACTGCAAAAGTGGTGATCAGACAAAGTTCACATGCGAGCGCTAAATGCCCCCCCCCCCCCCCACACACACCCTCCCTACTTCCCGAACCCAACCACCTACCGAGCTTCATATTGTATTGTATTGAATATTATTTTTTCAATTTGTTTTACCTATTATTTATTGTCATGTAAGCTTTCGCCGTAATGAGATTACTCATTAAGTTTGTGTACAATACACGATTTAAATATGTCAAGTTTACTATTGGTAACAGGGCGAGTGTTCGATCCATTCTCTTGCAGAAAACATGGGCCTCTCTTTTATCTTTTCCTTTTCTTTAGGTGCTCGATTTTCGCTTTGGCACTCACTTCCCCAGAATAAACGTAAGAAAATATGATCCCAGGCGGATACTTGGCATGTTCCGCCACACCCAGGCCCATCGCAAGGAAAGCGAAAAACCATATTTGATTTATCCGGTATAAACGGGCTAGAAGCCTATGTCTACCTATTTGATAAATTATATATTCTGGAACACCGCACCATGTTGTGTAGATATCTACAGTAATGTGAAAAATGATGCTTGCAGATGTGTGTTATGTTATAATAATGGGTTACATATAATTATGGCGAATTCCGTTCTAACAAAGAGAGTTTCTTAAACAACCTAAATAAAGCAAAATATTAGCACCAAATAAAAGTGCGTTTGCAATAGTATATATTATAATGTATGACAAAACCATAGTATACATGAGCATGTTTGCATTGCTCATTATGCTAATAATAACTAAAATCGGTATTCATGATAGTGCAACGGAGTATATGTGTACCAATGAAAAACATATTTTAATGATAAAGTAAAAAAACTTGAGTACAAAGAGGTCTACTACGGTGACTGCCATGTACTAATGAGTGCCACACATATTAAGTTTGGTTGTTGATCTGGCAGAGTTAATTATGTACTTTTAATTAGCACTAGCTAAATGCACATGTATTGCTGCAGATCAGACAAAAAAAAACAATGTGTCATAGCATTTCTCACGCATGACTATGGAGAAAAAGTTAGGATATAGATATATTGAATTGTTGTGCTTTATTTGAGTGAAACATTTAGCATAGCATACATTGCATGATCAGCATTATATTTTCCAATGCTAACGAATCTCTAGTATAATTGCCGGCAAATGAACATTGGTGATTTTGTGATGAGTAGCAGTCAAGATGACATCTAAAAAGAACAAAGAGTACATATTTATTGCTACTCAATCTTCTTATGAATATATTACTAACAAACATGCCATTGTCCAATCGTTCGCCTTGTTACAACTTCTCTTTTTTGTCCCGCTAATAGAAATGAGACACAATAAGAAGTGAGCCTTTCTCAGTTGGTTGGGATGTGGATGTACAATCATCCACCTAGGCTCAGTTCCCCACGAGCGCAAATTTGGATCCTTAATTTTTTTCAAGAAAAAAAAATCGTTGTCGAGATTTCCCCTACCGCATTTCGTTCAAAAAAGAAGAAGAAGTGAGACACAGCAAACAAGCCGTTATAATTAATTTTGTTGCTAGGCCCATCCATTCTATGTTGTATTGCTGCATGAAGCTAAAAGGCTCATCATAAATATGATAACGTACCAAAATTTGGGAGAGACCAGAT
This sequence comes from Lolium rigidum, assembly GCF_022539505.1. Classification (NCBI taxonomy): domain Eukaryota; kingdom Viridiplantae; phylum Streptophyta; class Magnoliopsida; order Poales; family Poaceae; genus Lolium; species Lolium rigidum. Next base: position 74,935,398 of record NC_061513.1, on the reverse strand, counting down.
AGCTCACTGCAAGCCTCTAGCACTAACACACATGGATGGAGAGCTTGCATTCTCCACGTCCTTGATTGCAAAAAAAAAAAAATAGCCCTGCAAATGAAATAGGTAACACAACTTGAGAAATTTGATGATTTTGTTTATGCAATATGCATGTCTTTGTGGTTTAAAAAGGAAGAATCGAACTTGATCCTCAACTCCTGTCTACTGCCACCTCCCGCTATGGATTGGATCTTATAATGCAACACTATTATCAGGTCACAATGCCATCTGCAGTCATAAGAGACCTTTCGCCTGTCACATTTCTACATCGATATTCCTATCAAGTATCAACATCTCAGTTTACAAGACAGAGTTGCATGCCTTCACTGTCATGCATGAAGGAAACAGTGCCAACACAACTCATCCATGTAATCAATCTCATTTGCTTTGTGCCACAACCGGTGCGAGTCACCCTCCTTCCTCAACCTGACAAAGCCAAATTAGGCCAAGCCAAAAATAATTTTTTTTTAGGTTATAACTAGAAGTCCATGAACACATCGCCAAGCTGATTGTTCTTGGTTGTTCCTGACAATTTGGGGGCCATTCCTTACCAGAGCACCCAAATCATTCATCGCCATTGTCCCAGTGCCCACAACATGTCGTCACCAGTTATGGACGCCCACAACTGGTCATCGCCGGTCAAGACCCCTTTCACAAAAATGAAGGCCAAATTAGACCAACCAAAAGAAGGCCATTTACTCTACTCTTTAGATCTAGTGAACAACCCGATGATGTTATCTAGAAACTATGGCGTCGTTATCACGGGCGATGGCCTCCACCTCCATGGCCGCCTGAAGATTCTTCAGGTATGGTAATGCCTGCAATGAAACGGCGATCAAGTGGGCACATCCCAGGGTAGGGTCCTCTCATGTGCTCTTCACCAAAGGTGAAGTGGGAGTCAAAACCTATTTCCGTGATAGATGATGGCGGACTTTGAGGGAGCCAACATTATGGCCACCAACGACGGGCCATCCCTCAACAAGGGTGTCCTCATGTGTCGATTATTCCGCTTAACTCAGGGTCAAAATTGCGAAAGTGGCAACCACAGATCCATGAGGTAGGCCAAGTTGATTACCAAATAACTACGGGGCTAAACTGCAAAATTGAGCGTCATACGTACCGTCGCATCGTAATTTAATATTATCTCCGTTCCAAATTAATTGATACATTTTTCTCTTTGTAACAAATTAATTGACACAACTTAATTTGGAACGGAGATCTGTATCTAGAGGATGTTGCGGCATTTAATTTGGAACGGAGATAGTCTCTAATCAGCCATGCTCTTGCTGTCTACTAATAATGTTATACTTGCTATGATCAGGAGGCTAGTTTTTTGGCGTAGATAAATCGACAAGTCCTGCGTGGGCATGCATGCATCTATTATTAACATGTTTAAGGCTAACAACACGAACCATGCTTCTATGATGGTTCATAAGCTCACTCAATTAATCTCCACAAATACCAATTTTGCTTTAACCTTTCTAAGCTGTTTTTGTCGGGCAAAAGCAGTCGTGGTCATCCTAAAAACGTAGGGGTACCGACCAAATACAGCAAAACATCCATACCCCTGATAATTAGCCCCAAAACAAGTTGGGCGCTAGCTTTAACTCCTCGAGCCTGTCCATGCATGCAAATCCTCACACACCTGCGCATGATGGAATGGATCTCCCCATGCAGCCCTCGTCAATCACTTTCGCCGCGAAAAGACGCACATGCATATGCACGTCGACGTCGAGACCAGATCGACCAAGCTTGAGGAAGCCAATCCAATCAATTCGTCACGCGAGGGAGGATTACGGAAGACTTTTTTCTGATGGAGATTACGAGAGAACCGAGCTAAAACTAATCCCGGCATGCCGGCTCGGCCTCGGCATACCACGTCTTTAGCCCTATCGGAGTAGCGGTGGACCACGCCTGGTCTCAGGCGATCTCCGAAAGCCATAGCCGAAGGGCCGAACGATCGGAGGCGAGATTGAGAGACCCGCTGGTATCGATCGATCGCCTCGGGAATTGGCTCGCACGCAGCACGGATTTCCCGTGCACGACGCGCTCGGGAACGCCCAAAGGCCGGAAAGCCGGCAGCGGACGAGCGTCCGGCGCCACGACCGACGCCAGCAACGACCGGCGCGCCGGCGATGCAACGGGCGCGAGCACATCGATCGCAATCCGGTGGGAGCCATTATTCAAACGGCATTGGGGAAGCCTAAAAAACGCGGCAAAGCAAAGGGAACTAGGTGGCTTTCCGGAGCGGCCGCTCGTGATCTCATTCCGGCTGCCCGGCCCTGCCGGAATATAATTGGTATCTGCTGGCCGGAGGACGCCCCAAAAGTGTGACATCTTCCTCAACTTTTCAGGAGGTCGCCGGAAAGTTTCCATCAACGGGCCGGCGTTCGATAGATCGGTGGTGGTGGATGAAGGCACTCCCGAACAAGCCGGATCGATCGACGGCGAGTCACGCGAAACAGGATCGAGTGCATGCCCTGGCCTTGATTTCCCGAGGGCACGTACGTACTGCATGTTTACCTTAATTATGTGGTGCCGTGTGTACGGTTTTGGATGAACCCTACCACCCTTTTCCTTGCTGATGTGAGTGTGTGCATGCAAAGCTAGCGGACAGGAATTCAGCTGAATCGAGTGTCATGCACGTACGGTGCCTGCGTTTTGCATCAACTTGTATGCATGTCTTGGTATGATTGGGCGTGTCTAGTTGGTGCGGTCTGTGATTGTCGTTAAAAATTCAGTAAAGATCACAAAACCAGAACTATTAGGGCTAGGGCTTCACACACAAAAAAAACATAATCGATCAAAGAAAATTAGCTTGATGGATTTTTCCTAAGCATAGATACGCCTACATAGGGGTGTAAATGGTACGGATAATTTCCGCTCCAGATCCGCATTCAAATCCATTTTTTCAGGATATGATAAACACTTATAGGAATTCGTTGGATATGCAGATATAATATTGATAATATCCGATGGATACGAATTCTCCAGTTTTTTTTAGGGATTATCAAAGGTCCTCACGGGGGATTATCCGATAAAATTAGTCCAACTCCAAATTACCAGACAAAGATTGGCCCAACAATCATGCTACCTCCTCTCACCATGTCATCCTAGTATCAATATTGCACATTTACACTATTATTGTTGCTCATTATTAATGTGTCCAGCTATCTTTGGATTATTATGATGTTGTGTCATCACGTAAATTGTTGTGTTGTACTAACATGTGTACATATATGGCTATAGTCTAGTCGCACACTCTCTCTCCTCACGTTTTCTTATACAAAAGAAATAAAATCCTAATTTTACGTGATATTTTTTCAATTATCCGTTTATGATCTGAGTCTGCACCAAATCCACTCCATATCCGCAATCCGATAGAATCCACATTCGAATCTTCATCCGACCATTATACGCTCCGATCCAAATCCTCGAAACAATTGTGGTAAAGGATATGAAAATAGCAATATATGATCTGTTTACACCGCTGCACCTAAACCCTCAATCATTTTACACATATTTGGTGTAAAAAAAATATTGAAAAAATATGTCGTCCAATAGATAATAAGTGTCGTTGATTTAATACACCTTAGTATAACTTTGCCCTAAATAAAAGAAACTTGTTGTAGATCGGAGGAATTAGAATAGTTATATAAATCTTTGAATTTAAAGGTTAATAGGGTGTGCTATTTGCGAAAAACAAAAAAAGATAACATTCCAAGAATTTTATATTTGCTTCAACTTATTATTTTTTTGTAGGTCACATACGATAAGTATTCCCTTTAAATATTTTTCATGACATAGTATAATCTTGTACTACACAACCTTTTTTTTAAGGTTGATTGAGTGTAAAAATAAGAATTTTAAGATAGTGGGGGTGTACATGGCATTGTGCTCACTCACAACTTTTTTTAGTTAAAATCACAACTTATATATTTTATAATAAAATCCAAATATCACATTTAATGAATTAACACCATTTATGAGAATTTGGGCCATAAGTACAATGCCATGTGGCAAATGGGGCAATTTATTTCCCTTTTTGTCATACCAGACCAGGGTCGTACTTGAATCGAATAGTTCAGAAATTTCTTCAAGTTATTTTTGTAACCAGGCTTGAACAAAACATAACTTTTTTCGACGGGACTTGAAATCAAAACTTAGTTTTTAAATTGTGAATTTTTAAAACGTAATTAGAACTACACTTAGTGAGTAAACCTGAAAATTTGAGCTCTTCTATTTTTCAAAAAAACATTCATTAGTTTATATAGATGGAATGGGAAAACTAGAAATATTTTGAGCTCATTTAACCTAGCCATTTGGAAGTTTGTGTAACTTTTAGACAAAAGCCGTATTTTTTTTATATAAATATGGCATAAGGATAGTAATTCTACCCATCAATTATCTTGGATTAAACTACTTGGTGTTTTCCAAAATTTGTAAGAACATGAATTTTTTAACAAAGTTTGGTTGAAAGTTAGGAAAAGACCGAAAAAATCCAACCAACTGGGCAACTCAAACATTCGAAGATTAATTGCTTGCTACATGTTACTTGAATTACTACATTTATAAAGTTTATTTCTTTTGTATCTTTTGTATAGATTTTGGCCGAAAGTCGCAAAATGTTGAAAAAAAATCAAAATTCCTTTTCAAGTCTATCTAGGTCCAGAGTGTAGGAAAAAATCTGAGAGAAGAACCTCCTCTTCCACCTCACACCTGATTGAAAGGGCGTCAGCTAAGGCCATGTACAATGCAAGGTTCTTAGTGAGGTGCTTAAAAATAAACCAAGTTTTTTTTATTAAGCACTAGTGCTTATTTGTATAGGGGCTTAGTTAGGCATCTGTCTAGTGTAAATAAGTGTCGTGCTTAGTCAAAAATTGGTTTATATTGCTAAGCATCTTTCTAAGCACTCCCCATTGTACATATGCCCTAACTAAGTCGTTAGATTTCAATCCTCTGAAACAACCTATCAAAAGTTATGGCTTTCTGATAATATTACTTTGCGTGCGGTTTTGCGAAACCTAGCTTAGTCCCAATATTTTTTTAGTAAATCGGAAAACAAAATTGAAAGATTGCATGCATGGTCTGCAGCAGCTCGAGAATTTGCGCCACGAACTTGCATAATCTCATATCCAATCAAATAATTTGATCTACACATACGCAGATATCATGGTTAGGTAGAAAATTTATTTTGGAGTTATTTTTGTGAGACTGTGGACACGTGGGAGGCACTGAAAATTTTGGACGGCCGGTAGTACTGACGATCGAGACTATAGATGGATCGGTCATCGCGGTGAGTTGATGTTTGTCTAAAACAGAGAAACCGGCATATGTAGCATGTTACTGCCCTGACATCTCATTTGAATTTCATGGCCGATCACATTCACACCTTGAATTTGGCAAGCACGTACAACTGACAGGTTTGACTACAACCACATATAGCAAATCTCCACGCGCACAGCTACCAAATAATTAAGTAACGTGCAAGTGCATCGTAAAATACTGGAGTAAAATAGATGAAGTAAATTTGGGAAATTGGCATCCGCCATGGTGGCAGGTGACTGACTTTGCCATGAGAAAAATGCAAATCTGTCTTGTTGCTATTTAACTTGTTCATCAGCTATGAAGAACTATATCCTATCTTTATTGTATGCACAGGCCGGCACTTCGATTGGGTTATCCTGGAGCAGAAGAGCGAACTCCAAAACGAGATTGTCCATGCATGATCAGCCTGGTCCTCACCACGATTCTCTTCGACCAGTCGCGACCTATGCAAGGAGCCAGAGATCTCTATGGAATAATGAACCCCAAAATCGATCGAGCAGGGGCTGATCGATCTCATGCATTCTAAGACATGATGCTACGCGACACGATGGCGCTTAGATCTGCATGCACGGGCGACCAAGGCCTCATTGTTAATTTCGGGCTTAAGGATGTCGGGCACGGTGCACGAGACGGGCTAATACTAGCGTTTTGCAAAACAGTGGCCGCTTTTGCGCATGTCTCCTCCATCCCTTGCTGTGTGTGTTGGAGAAAAAACAAAGGAAAGAAACTACGCACTGAGACCTTCGAATCCGCCACTGCCACGACCACCGCCTCGGCCGTAGCTGGCCCTGCCCAATTATATAAGGGCCCCCTCTGCGCATCTATTGATTTCAGCATTGCTTCTGACCAGAAGAAGATCCCGGAAGAAACAAGATCAGAACCAGAAACCACAGCTACCGCGAAGTGGAAGTCAGATCATACATAGAGAGCATTTTGAAGCTGTAGCTGTTGGATAGAGCGAGCTGCTCGATCAATCGTGATACACCCAAGCGATCGGCCGAACTGTGTAGCTCGCATAGGTAGAGAGAGGTAGTGTCGTCGATGGAGGCGCTGAGCGGGCGGGTAGGCGTCAAGTGCGGGCGGTGGAACCCGACGGCGGAGCAGGTGAAGGTGCTGACGGAGCTGTTCCGGGCGGGGCTGCGGACGCCGAGCACGGAGCAGATCCAGCGGATCTCCACCCACCTCGGCGCCTTCGGCAAGGTGGAGAGCAAGAACGTCTTCTACTGGTTCCAGAACCACAAGGCCCGCGAGCGCCACCACCACAAGAAGCGCCGCCGGGTCGCCTCCAGCTCCCCCGAGAGCAGCAGCAACGAGGAAGAGATAAGCGGCCTTCGCGCCGCCGTCCGCGACGCCGAGCCGGCGGACCTCGTGCTCCAGCCTCCTGAGAGCAAGCGCGAGGCCAGGAGCTACAACCACCATCAACGGATCATGGCATGTAAGCATCCACGTCGTCTTTGTTCATACTTCCTTCTACTCCACTACTCCCTAGATCATTCATGTGCTGATTTCTGTTCGTGCATGCAGGCTATGTGAGGGACGTGGTGGAGCAGGAGGCGATGTGGGAACGGCCGACGACGACGAGGGAGGTGGAGACGCTCGAGCTGTTCCCGCTCAAGGCCTACGACATGGAGGCGGACAGGGTCCGGTACGTCAGGGGTGGCGAGCAGCAGTGCAGGGAGATCTCCTTCTTCGACGTGGCCACCGGACGGGATCCGCCGCTGGAGCTCAGGCTCTGCAGCTTCGGCATCTAGCTAGATCGACGAACGCCTGCATGTAGCTCGAGTTAGCGCTAGCTGCTTGTACCTGACCATGTCACACACGAAGGCATCATTACCTAGTCTCTCTCTGTGATTTTAGCTATCCACGTTAAAAGGTGTATGCCATGGGATACGGCATAACCGTAGGGTACGTGGTCTCCAGCAGAATCTGACGAGATGAGAAAAAGAACATGCAAATCAGATTTCCACACCCTTTTCATCATGAGATGTGATGTTTCTTGTGTTTACTACTTCATTCGTGCTGCATGGTTTACAAATTGACCTTGTTGAATACTGACATATAATATTATATTACTATTCCTGTATTTTTCATGGAGATCGACCTACTGTCAATGTATCTTGCCCAATAAAACCTTAGAAACCTACTATCGAAAATCTATATACTACCTCCATACCGGATTAATGGGCAATTACGCATTTCGAGAAACAAGTTTAACTATAAATTTGGTCCACAAAATATGAGATATATGCCACAAAAATTATACCGTTGGATTCGTATTCAAAAAATGTTTTCAGTAATATAAATTTTGTGATATATATCTTATATTTTATTGACTAAATTAGTAGTCAAACTTGTTTCTCGAAGTGCGTAATTGCCCATTAATCCGGTATGGAGGTAGTATGTGAGAGCCGCGAATTAATCGTGCATGTCTAATCCATTGACGTCCTGCTTTACGATTTCATTGTTTCCTCACGTTTCGTAAAAAAAAAAACACGCTGATTGAAACAGAAAAAAGAGAGGATGATGCGCACACTATCTACCGTGCATGGTACAACGACATTTCTCATATATATGTCCCTTGATGGAAGTAATAACATTTTTTAAAACTTGGTTGCAATTCAATCCCATGGTAGTAGGTGAAAAGATGCAGTATGAACACATGATTTGACATAGTACATTGAATTCAAAACGTCGTCCTACATAAGCCCCGCCTTATATTTATCCGTTAGACTGTCGTACCGGGAGTACGTACTTCTTGTCCCTGGCCCTTTTCAGAAAAGAATTCTGACTCGCTCAGTGCATGTGATAGTCAACCGCGTATGCTTCCCTCTAGGAAGTTGCCGTCTGATCAGCTGTTTTGGGGGCTTGTCGTTAGACCTATAGTTTCAAACTTTGCAGCTAACTTTCCGGCCATCTGATCCATGCCGTCTTGTTTGTTGACTCTCAGTCTTTCTCACACTGACTAACGTGGATCAAGAACGTGCACACCCTGCATGAACTGAAATGTATGGCAAACATTCGATGTGCCAAACTTGCAGAACCACTGCATACATTCTGCAGAATGTCAGGTTAATTAGTTGGTGCCAAAAGCAAGCCAAGACTTAAGTTAGGCTCCATTGATACACAAAATGGCAAGATGACCAGATCTCTGTAAAGAGTTTCCCAGCTAAATATCCCTAAAAATAGAGTTCCACAGCTTTAAAAAATCGTATTTATTAAAGAGTAGATTTAAGGAAAACCACTTGACTGCCGTGTACAGAACATATATTTGTATCAGATTGCCGGAGTATATTAAATCGAAAATAAATGATGGTGTTTTTTCAGCGGAAAAGTACATAAACACAACTGGTATTCAAAACCTAGCCCACGGCCCATCATTCTTGTTAAACGCTCCGAACATTGGGCTATAGAACCATTGAGAAGGAAATGTGCTATACACCGACCGCGTGCCGCACACCCCAGGGTGTGTGTTGGGCCGGCCCAGGCACGTCCTGCTTTTCCTTTTTTTTTTTCCTTTTCTCCCGTTTCTATTCCTCTTTTAATGATTTAAAAAAAATCTGAATTTTTTCGGATATAATTTTTTAAACCTGTTTTTTTTAAAATTCGAACGTTTTTCTAATATGAACATATATTAAATTTATATATTTTCCACAATTTGAAAAACATTATGTTCGAATTTTTTTATTTTTTATATATGAAGAAATTTGAATTTGAATTTTTTAAAAATTTGAACAACTTTTAAAATTTGTACGATTTTTAAATTTGGACCATCTTTATATTTAAAAAAATTCGAATTGAATAAGTTTCATATTTGTACAATTTTTGAATTTGTACATTTTTTTATACTTGAACAATTTTCGAATTTTAAAAAAATATTTCAACAATTTTTCAATTTGATTTTTTTTCAAATTTTGTAGTCCTCAAATTTACAATCTTTTAGAATTTAAACATAAAATAAATAAATAAAGGAAAACATGGAAAACAAGAAAACAGAAAAACAAACAAATAGAAAAACAGATAAATAGAAAAAAATAGAAAACAAAAACAAAAAGCTAAATGGGCTAGGCCCAATACCCGACCAGGGTGTGCGTTTCCTGGTAGGCACCAACCTGGTCAGTGTATAGGACTGGCGAGTAAGAAGGGGAGGTCTAACCATCACCCCATAGCGATGGTTTATAACCATCGCTAAATGCTACTGGACTCGAACCGTGCTGCCCCTGTTGAGAGTCGTATCGAGAGCTCCGCTCCCTTTGCCCTTCTCCTCCATCGGCGTTGCCGGCCGGAGTGAGGACGGGGCTGTAAATACTAGGTGTAGATATAGAGCTAGTCGAAGGTTTCTTGTTGTCTTCGGCCTTGTGCTGGTTTTGAGCTCTGTCCTGGCGTGTTCCGTCGGCGTTGGGGCAAGGCCCTCTCTTCCTCCAGACTGCTGTTCATGGAGGACGGTTTCTGCTGGAGATAGAAGGGCTAGATGCTCAGCAAATAAAGCGGATGGAGTCCCAGATCCGGAGGATCGGCAAGAGCTTCAACCAATTCTCTCGTCGTCGTCATGGAGGCGGGGATGAAGAAGAGTTTGCGTGGAGCTCCAGATCTCGTCGATTGGGTTTGTGCAAATCTTCACCGGTGTTTGTTGGAGGGCCTGGGCGACTGCTTTCCTCCTCCCGGGCGAATCTTCTGGCCGAAGGGCGGCCTGTTTATTGCTGTCCATCCTCATCCACGAAGATACTCGAGCTACGCCGCCTGCTGTTTTCTTCGGAGACTGGTGGTCGATGGGCGGTCTCCCTTCCGGAGCTACATAGTCTACTATTTCTTGCGGGCAACGGCGGTCGATGGGCGGTCTTGTCTTCATGGATGACCTTGCTGGTCGAAGGGCGACCGTTTGTTGCGCTCTTGCACATATCTTCTTTCTCCCGGCTTCATGCCTTTGGGGAGGCAGTTCTGCTGAAGTTTGGAGTCCGGCTACCTCCTCTCCTGGAGGCGGCGAGCTGGCGTTCCAGAGTTCCCAAGTGGTTCTTCCCCGGCGACCGTCGGGACGTTTCCCTACCTAGGCAGTGGTTTGGACCCAATTGTAATTGCAATTTTCCTTTTAGGGTCCTGCAGGAAATATCTAGGGACTAGCTTCTAGTTTTCTCTTTTTCGAGTCCTTACCTGACCTTTGTATCACCGCTGTCGCATATTTAATACAAGGTCTGGGGCCTTCACGGCCCTTTAAGAGTTCAAAAAAAAACATCGCTAAGGGGGGACCGTTAATGGGCCTAGCCTATAGTTGGGTTGTTTCAAAATTTCCTAAATTCAAAAAAATAGATTTGGAATTTTCTCAGAATTGAAATTTTCTCATATTCAAAAATTGCTTAGTTTTCAAATTTGCCTAGATTCGAAAATTTCTTAGATTTAAAAATTGCCCAGATTCAAAATTTGCTCAAATTTAAAATTTGCTTAGATTCAAAATTTGCTTACTTTGAAAATTTGTTCAAATTTGAAATTTGCTTAAATTTAAAATTTGCTAGACTTTAAAATTTGTTAAAAAGGAAAACACAGAAAAATTAAAAAAATCAAAGAAATCGAAGAAATATCGAAAGAAAACCGAAACCCAAAAAAACCCAGAAAAAAACTCGTCAAAAACAGGAAAAACCCTGCTCCCTGCCTGTTGATGGGCCGCGGCCCTAACTCACCACCACCCGGGCGATGGTTTGTACCCATCACCCGCGGGTGATGAATAGGATTCCACATTAAGAAGCCCTGAGTACAAAAGGATATCTATGGTCGAACATACGCCTAAAGGCTACAGCCTGCTCTATGGGCCGTTCGCACAAACCCGCAACTTTGTTTTTTTTTAACTGAACCCGCGACTTTATGGGCCTTTCAATATTTTCTTCTTTTCCATTTCACTATTACTCCAATTCTTTTCTACCCCCTTTTAAAAAATATTTTGTACTACCTCCCATCCGTATAAAGTCTTGGAGCTTTATTTTACATTTTATGACAATTATTATGGATCCAAGGGAGTTTTATTTTGACATTTCTTTTTTATTTCTTTTTTAGCTGCATATTCCATTATTTTTTGTACTTTTACTTCTTTTTAGTTATATTTCCATTTTATTTTCTTATTTTTTTAGTTGCCCATTTTGGTTAATACATGAACCTTTTCTAGTATACATGAACATTTATTTTATGATACACAGGAATATTACTTATATCACACATATAAGAACACTTTTTCTATAACACATGAACATTTATTTTTCAAACATGCGAGAAAAAACTTTGATACATGTGAAAAGTTCATTTCTGTACCACGTATTTTTTCTATTGAATTAATTTGTAGAGAGCAGCTGTAAATTTGATACTTGTTAAAATATTTTTTAGAATTTGAGAAGCCAAGATGAGCTCCCTACATGGCAGGGCACATAAGAGGGGTCCCCATGTACTCATATATTCAAGGGCCGGTTTGGGCCAGCCCCATAAAGCCCAAAAGAAATTTGTCTTATCTTTAATATTTTGAGAAGTACCTTTTCCCAAAATGTATGTCCATTTTCTTTTTTTATTCTACTTTATGTTTTTCTATTATTTATTTGATTTGGATTTTATTGTATCATTGCATTGTGTTCTTATGTTTGTTTTATGTAAATCTTTAATTTTTGTTTCATGTTTTCATCCATCGTCAATATATATTATTTTATGCTACTTTCACTAAAAGTATGTCTGGAAATAAATATAATTTTTAACTAGTGGTATGTTTTTTTACATTATAAATTCTATTTACGGCATAGTAAAAAAATGCACTAGTAGCTTCATAATATTTTCCCATGTAAGGTGAACAATGTTTTTTCAAGCCATGATATTTTAATAAGTATGTGGACACTTGCAGTGAAATACATTAATTTTTTCATGTAAATCATTATAAAAAATTGTTGGGGAAATATCATTCGTGATATGTGAAAACATATATGCATATAATTATTCGATATGTATGAAATGATATCTCAAGCTATATGAACAATTAAAAAGACACATGGATATATTTTTCATCTGAAATTCTAAAATAACTGGAACATGCCATTATAATATTTTTTATGAAATTGATTTTACTATTCATTTTCAAAAAACAAATACAATAGGCATATCTATTAGATGGTTAGCACAATGGCTGGTCCATTTGAAACACCATTGAGTTGAGGCGATGCATCTACTATTTCTCGCAACACGTAGGCCACTAGGTCCGACGAAAAATTTCGTGGGTCGTTCTTGTTCCCGAAACTGCTATTTCTTTTGATCTCTCCAGAAAAGAACTAATTCATTGAGGGGAACATCTTAGCTAATATTGAATAGAATTTATATATCACGGTAAACATGAATATGTAGAAAATGTATTGACCACATCATAGAAAAAAAAACAAGTATTCATTTGTTCTAGCAATTTGTTCGTGGGATTGATGAATTTATTTCCATTATACATGAACAATATCTATATATTACATATGAAGCATTAATGAAACTCATGAAAATGTATAGATTACGTAATTTTTCCCTGTTATAAATTATTTTGAAATATATAATAAATATGTAGAAATGCACATGTACTTTTTAAAATTACTCAAGTAACATGTTAACCCTTCCAAATGCACGTATTTTCATATTTTATTTAACATGGAAAATGTAAAGCTTTAGATCGAATATCATTTATCAACTTTGGAAAAATCATAATGTGACAGTAAAATGGTCATAAAATAGAAAACATCAAAAATTAGATGAAAAATAAAAATACCCTTTCTCACACCATAATAGGTTCACGTGAGTTGGTAAGATAGGTTGTTACATGGAAACTGTGACATCCTGAACGATGGCTCATTAGGATTGATATTGTACACATACTAATAAGTTTTAACTTCTCTGCTAGAAGCTTAACTCTAAAGAATTTTAAGGTTAAACTTGCTTGGTCAGGAGCGATTTTGAGGATGGGTGTCTGACCAGAAAGTCCTTCTTGGATGCGCATGAGTGATTCAAGTACTTTTAGGCAACTTTTATATCCACATTTCAAATGGTTCAAGTAAACGCTAAAAAGTAGCAAATGATCCAAATCAGTACAACAAGAAGCCGTTGATCAAAAGGGCCGCTTGGGCCGCCATTGCCTCGACATTAGCGTCATCCTGAACTTGGGTAGCATGTGCCAAGGCTTCGGCCCTTTCTTGGGTGGCTGCAGCCACAATAAGTTTGGTCTTTATGTTGCGTATGCGGTCAGGTCGCTTCCTCATATTCCTCCTCCATCTCCTTCGGCATGAGCTCCTTCTGCGGCTTGAACAAACCAGGCAAGGTGGGATTTCTTGGGCGACCACGGCCAGGAGTCAGAGCCGGACCAATAGCGGCAATGTTTGTAGTCACGGTGGTGGGATCTGTGGCCACGGTGCCATGAGTTGTGGCCTTGGCAACATGAGTGGCGTCTATTGTGGTCTCGGGCAAGGCGAGGGGGGGCGTTATCTCCATGGATAAGTCTAGGCGAACGCTACCGATCATTGGAAGAGAGTGGGAAGGGAAAGTGTGGCTCGCTGGAGAACCCGGGGGCGGACGCGTGAGCTGTCTGCTGGACCGCAAACCAAACAAAAATTGGGATGAGAATGCGCTAACCCTAACGTGTCCGGCGGGGCGCGGCCTGTTTGAAAGTCGTTCTTAGGCCTCGCATTTTGCCTTCGCGAGCAACAACTGACACGATTTGTATGTTTTCGGGCAGTCGTTGGAGATGACCAAAAGGCTTGTACAATAAAGAGCAATCAGTTGCTTAGGGCATCTTTAACGCGGCGACCCATCCCACGTCGGTGCATCTGGATGGGTTGAACAGGACAAAAACCTGGCCCAGCGCGCGGATCCATCCCTAAAACGGATGGCCGCGGCGTCTGGGACGACCCAAAGCCGGCCCAAATCTGGGCCGCATTTGCGTGAATGCGGACACGGAAGGCTGCCCTCTCGCGTGCTCCCCTTGTCCTCCCCTAGCCCGCATATCTGCTTCCCAAAACACACCCACTCCACTTCACTCCCAAAACCTAGATATGGCCGACGAAGCTACTGCCGCCGCCACCGCCACCCTCGGAGACGAGGCCCAGCTCGCGGCCGTTGTCGCTCTTGCCGTGGAGCAGGCTCCTGTCCTAGACACTCTGGTGGTCACGCCGCCCGCGACAGTGACGAAGAAGGCGAAGCCCAAGATCACCGTGGAGTAGAGGGCGATCGAGAGCAAGAAGCGGGCTGACCGGCGCAGGACGCACGAACAACGGAAAAAGGAGGTCGCTGCCGCGGAGGAGCGGCAGAGGGCGGCCGAGCAGCTCCTCCAACTGCAAACAGATGCGAAGGCGAAGGCCATGCAAGATCATGCCATGCTCTTTTACGGCCACGCCGCGCTCGCTCAACACATCATCGTCCCGGGCGCCGGCACGGCCTCGGTAGGAAGCTCCGCCTCGTCCGTGACCCGGCCCCTTCCTCCAAGGTTAACAGCCCCGCCGACTGCCCCATTTGGGTACACGCCTGACGCGCGGGAAAATGGTGGCGCCGTCAGGGCGGTACGTGTACCCTTCCCTGGATGGGTCACCGGAGGTGGGCGAGTCCATGACGGGGCCGTCGCCTTCGTCCATTGACCTGAACCGAGCGTCGGCGCACTCCAAGGCCCCCAAGCACCCTGGAGCAGCAGCGATGGCCGGTACCCGCAACATGTTCGACGAAGGCTAGGGAAATTGAGCTCAAAGAGAAAGAGTTGGAGCTCAGGGCATCTCCAACGGGGCGACGCAAACGGGCATTGAGCGACAGTTTGCGTACGTCGGGCCGAAAAATGCGTCTAGTACCACCTCCAGCGGGGCGACGCAAAGTGACCGGGCTGTCCGCGACGACGCAAACCTGGCCCAAATATGGGCCTCGGATGCGTCTCTGCAGACGCGCAAAGTGTCCGCTCGCGTCTGGTGGATGTTTCGTCTGGCCCGCATGGTAGTGACCCAACGTCAATGCGTCTTCTCAGCGGCGCCAGTATGCGGCGCCGAGGCGTCGCTTCGGCAGTCTGCGGCCGCGTAAATGGTGATGCCTCGTGTGGCGCGCAGCCGTCGTCTACCTCTGTGCACGAAGTAATGGCGATGTCACGCGTGCCGTGGCCGTCGCCCTGCCTCCGACCTATATAAATAGGGGCGTGGGCATCTCATTTCCTCCCCACTAAACCCTAGCCGCCGCACAACCTCCACCGTAGCGCCGGCTGCCGCTCAGCCTCCACCGGAGCCAGCATGAGCAGCGCCGGCCGCGGCCAGGCTGCCGCGCATCCACCTCCACCTCCCACTCCACCTCCCCCGGCCTCGAGCTCCGACGAGGAGTTCGACGACGACAGCACCGACGACCTCCTCGACTTGGTCAGGGACGCCGAGGCCCTGGCTCTCGCGGAGGAGGAAGCAGAGGAGGAGCGGGCGTCCCATGCGGCGTTCGACGCCGAGATGGAACAACGCAGGGTGATGACGTGTGAAGCACACGTCCGTTGGGAACCCCAAGAGGAAGGTGTGATGCGTACAGCAGCAAGTTTCCCTCAGTAAGAAACCAAGGTTTATCGAACCAGTAGGAGATGAAGGCCACGTGAAGGTTGTTGGTGAAGGAGTGTAGTGCGGCGCAACACCGGGGATTCCGGCGCCAACGTGGAACCTGCACAACACAACCAAAATACTTTGCCCCAACTTAACAGTGAGGTTGTCAATCTCACCGGCTTGGTGTAAACAAAGGATTAAACGTATGGTGTGGAGAATGATGTTTGCTTGTGAAGAACAACAGAGAACAGAGATTGCAGTTGATTGTATTTCAGATGTAAAAGAATGGACCGGGGTCCACCGTTCACTAGTGGTGTCTCTCCAATAATATAAAAAGAATGCTGGGTGAAAAAATTATAGTTGGGCAGTTGACAAATAGAGAGGGCATAACAATGCACATACATATCATGATGACTACTATGAGATTTACTTAGGGCATTACGACAAAGAACATAGACCACTATCCAGCATGCATCTATGCCTAAAAAGTCCACCTTCGGGTTAGCATCCGCACCCCTTCCAGTATTAAGTTGCAAATAACAGACAATTGCATTAAGTATGGTGCGTAATGTAATCAACACAAATATCCTTAGACAAAGCATCGATGTTTTATCCTTAGTGGCAACAACACATCCATAACCTTAGAACTTTCTGTCACTGTTCCAGATTCAATGGAGGCATGAACCCACTATCGAGCATAAATACTCCCTCTTAGAGTTACAAGTATCAACTTGGCCAGAGCCTCTACTAGCAACGGAGAGCATGCAAGATCATAAACAACACATATATGATAGATCAATAATCAACTTGACATAGTATTCCATATTCATCGGATCCCAACAAACACAACATGTAGCATTACAAATAGACGATCTTGATCATGATAGGCAGCTCACAAGATCTAAACATGATAGCACAAGAGGAAAAGACAACCATCTAGCTACTGCTATGGACCCATAGTCCAAGGATGAACTACTCACGCATCAATCCGGAGGCGGGCATGATGATGTAGAGTCCTCCGGTGATGATTCCCCTCTCCGGCAGGGTGCCGGAGGCGATCTCCTGAATCCCCGAGATGGGATTGGCGGCGACGGCGTCACGGTATGTTTTCTCGTATCGTGGCTCTCGGTACTAGGGTTTTCGCGACGGAGAGAATAAATAGGCGAAGGGGCAGAGTCGGGAGGCGGCCGAGGGGCCCACCCCAAAGGCCGGCGCGGCCAGGGGCCCCACCGCGCCGCCCTAGGGTGTGGGCGCCTCGCGGGCCCTCTTCGTTTCCTCCTCAGACTTCTGGAAGGCTCCGTGCAAAATAAGACCGTGGGCTTTTGTTTCGTACAATTCCGAGAATATTTCCTGTGTAAGATTTCTGAACCCAAAAATAGCAGAAAACAGGAACTGGCGCTTCGGCATCTTGTTAATAGGTTAGTGCCGGAAAATGCATCAAAATGATATAAAGTGTATATAAAACATGTGAGTGTTGTCATAAAACTAGCATGGAACATAAGAAATTATAGATACGTTTGAGACGTATCAAGCATCCCCAAGCTTAGTTCCTACTCGCCCTCGAGTAGGTAAACGATAACAAGGATAATTTCTGAAGTGACATGCTGCTATCATAATCTTGATCAATACTATTGTAAAGCATATGAGATGAATGAAGTGATTCAAAGCAATGGTAAAGATAATGACTAAACAACTGATCATATAGCAAAGACTTTTCATGAATAGTACTTTCAAGACAAGCATCAATAAGTTTTGCATAGGAGTTAACTCATAAAGCAATAAATTCTTAGTAGAAGGTTTTGAAGCAACACAAAGGAAGATATAAGTTTCAGCAGTTGCTTTCAACTTCAACATGTTTATCTCATGGATAATTGTCAACACAAAGTAATATGATGAATGCAAATAAGCAAGTATGTAAGAATCAATGCACAGAGTTAACGTAAGTGTTTGCTTCTAAGATAGAAAGAAGTAGGTAAACTGACTCAACATAAAGTAAAAGAAAGGCCCTTCGCAGAGGGAAGCAGGGATTACTCTTGTGCTAGAGCTTTTTATTTTGGAATCATAGAAACAATTTTGTCAACGGTAGTAATAATTCATATGTGTTATGCTAAAACATCCTATAAGTTGCAAGCCTCATGCATAGAATACCAATAGTGCTCGCACCTTGTCCTAATTAGCTCGGATTTCCATGGATTATCATTGCATTACATATGTTTCAACCAAGTGTCACAAAGGGGTACCTCTATGTCACCTGTACAAAGGTCCAAGGAGATAGATCGCATTTGATTTCTCGTTTTTGATAGATCTCACCTTAAGGACATCCATACCGGGACAACATAGACAACATATAATGGACTCCTCTTTAATGCTTAAGCATTCAACAACAGATAATATTCTCATAAGAGATTGAGGATTAATGTCCAAACCAATGTTGAGGAAATCGCTTATCGGGATCAACTCGGTCGTCTAATGATTAGCAATTAATAAGCAAATCGGCCAATTAATCGGGCGATAAATGAGTTAATCGGGCGATAAATGAGTTTATCGGCTAATCGGTGACTACTGAATATGGATTAATCGGGCGATTAATCGTTGAATCGGACGATTTTTTGAACAGTGGTCCAAACTGAAACTTCCACCATGATACATGGATTTAGTTGGTGGCCCAATGTTCTTCTCTAACAATATGCATACTCAAACCATTTAATCATGATAAATCACTCTTACTTCAGACAAGACGAACATGCATAGCAACTCACATGATATTCAACAAAGGTGTAATAGTTGATGGCGTCCCCATAAACATGGTTACCGCTCAACAAGCAACTTATAAGAAATAAGATACATAAGCAACATATTCAATACCACAATAGTTTTTTAAGCTATTTTCCCATGAGCTATGTATTGCAAAGACAAGGAATGAAATTTTAAAGGTAGCACGCAAGCAATTTACTTGGAATGGCAGAGAAATACCATGTAGTAGGTAGTTATGGTGGACACAAACGGCATAGGTTTTGGATGCACAAGAAGCATTCCCTCTCAGTACAAGGCTTTGGCTAGCAAGGTTGTTTGAAGCAAACTCAAGTATGAACCAGTACAGCAAAACTTACATAAGAACATATTGCAAGCATTATAAGACTCTACACTGTCTCCTTGTTGTTCAAACACCTTTACCGAGAAAATATCTAGACTTTTAGAGAGACCAATCATGCAAACCAAATTTCAACAAGCTCTACGATAGTTCTCCACTACTAGGTTCAACACTACATGATGCAAGAGCTTAAACATGATCTATTTGAGAGTTCAAAACAATTGCCAAGTATCAAATTATTCAAGACAATATACCAATTACCACATGGAGCATTTTCTGTTTCCAACCAAATAGCAATAAACGAAGCAGTTTTCAACCTTCGCCATGAACATTAAAAGTAAAGCTAAGAACACCGAGTGTTCATATGAAACAACGGAGCGTGTCTTTATCCCACACAAAGAATGCTAGGATCCGAGTTTATTCAAACAAAAACAAAAATAAAAGCACACGGACGCTCCAAGTAAAGCACATAAGATGTGACGGAATAAAAATATAGTTTCACTAGAGGTGACTCGATAAGTTGTCGATGAAGAAGGGGATGCCTTGGGCATCCCCAAGCTTAGATGCTTGAGTCTTCTTGAAATATGCAGGGATGAACCACGGGGGCATCCCCAAGCTTAGACTCTTCACTCTTCTTGATCATATTGTATCATCCTCCTCTCTTGACCCTTGAAAACTTCCTCCACACCAAACTCAAAACAAACTCATTGGAGGGTTAGTGAATAATCAAAAATTCACATGTTCAGAGAGGAAACAATCATTCCTAACACTTCTGGACATCACCCAAAGCTACTGAAAGTTTAATGGAACAAATAAATCCATCCAACACAGTTAAAGAGGCAATGTGAAATAAAAGGCAGAATCTGTCAAAACAGAATAGTCCGTAAAGACGAATTTTTTAGAGGCACTTAACATGCTCAGATGAAGAAGCTCAAATTGAATGAAATTTGCGTACATATCTGAGGATCACTCATGAATTTTCGCTGATTTTTCTGAGTTTCCCACAGAGAGTTCTACTCAAATTTGTGACAGCAAGAAATCTGTTTCTGCGCAGAAATCCAAATCTAGTATCAACCTTACTATCAAAGACTTTACTTGGCACAACAATGCAATAAAGTAAAGATAAGGAGAGGTTGCTACAGTAGTAACAACTTCTAAGACACAAATATAAAACAAAAATTGCAGAAATAAAATGATGGGTTGTCTCCCATAAGCGCTTTTCTTTAACGCCTTTGAGTTAGGCGCAGAAAGTGTAACTCAAGTATTATCAAGAGATGAAGCATCAACATCATAATTGGTTCTAATAATAGAATCAAAAGGTAACCTCATTCTCTTTCTAGGGAAGTGTTCCATACCTTTCTTGAGCGGGAATTGATATTTAATATTTCCTTCCTTCATATCAATAATAGCACCAACAGTTCGAAGAAAGGGTCTTCCCAAAATAATGGGACAAGACGCATTGCATTCAATATCCAAGACAACAAAATCAACGGGGACAAGGTTATTATTAACCGTAATGTGAACATTATTAATCCTCCCCAAAGGTTTCTTTATAGAATTATCAGCTAGATTAACATCCAAATAGCAATTTTTCAATGGTGGCAAGTCAAGCATATCATACAGTTTCTTAGGCATAACAGAAATACTTGCACCAAGATCACATAAAGCATTACAATCAAAATCATTGACCCTCATCTTAATGATGGGCTCCCAACCATCTTCCAACTTCCTAGGAATAGAAGTTTCAAGTTTTAATTTCTCTTCTCTAGCTTTAATGAGAGCATTTGTAATATGTGTTGTAAAGGCCAAATTTATAGC
This sequence comes from Lolium rigidum, assembly GCF_022539505.1. Lineage (NCBI taxonomy): Eukaryota > Viridiplantae > Streptophyta > Magnoliopsida > Poales > Poaceae > Lolium > Lolium rigidum. The sequence continues at coordinate 74,914,590 of NC_061513.1, read as the reverse complement.
ACTGGCATTAGGACTTCTAGCAAGTTTTTGCAAGAACTTAATAACTTCAGAGATATGACAATCATCAAAATATAAACCATTATGATCTAAAGCAATGGGATCGATGTCCCCAATATTCTGAAAAATTTCAGCACTTTTATCACAAGTAGTTTCAGCAGTTTCAGGCAATTTTGCACGCTTTGCACTAGGAGTAGAAACATTGCCAACACCAATTACTTTACCTTTGATAGTAGGAGGTTTAGCAACATGTGAAGCATCATCATTACTAGTGGTGGTAATAGTCCAAACTTTAGCTACATTATTCTCTTTAGCTAGTTTTTCTTGTCTTTCCCACCTAGCATGCAATTCAGCCATCAATCTAATATTGTCATTAATTCGAACTTGAATAGAGTTTGCTGTAGCAAATGAGTTAATATCTTTATCTTCATTAGGCATAACTTTCAATTTTAAAAGATCAACATCAGCAACAAGACTATCAACCTTAGAAGCAAGAATATCAATTTTACCAAGCTTTTCCTCAACAGATTTGTTAAAAGCAGTTTGTGTACTAATGAATTCTTTAAGCATGACTTCAAGACCAGAGGGTACACTCCTACTATTGTTGTAAGAATTACCATAAGAATTACCGTTATTAAAAGGATATGGCCTATAGTTGTTGTTACCCAAATTATTCCTATAAGCATTTGATACGTCTCCGACGTATCGATAATTTCTTATGTTCTATGCCACATTATTGATGATATCTACATGTTTTATGCACATTATATGTCATATTTATGCGTTTTCCGGAACTAACCTATTGACGAGATGCCGAAGGGCCGGTTCTCGTTTTCTCGCTTGTTTTTGGTTCCGAAATCCTAGTAAGGAAATATTCTCGGAATCGGACGAAATCAAGACCCGAGCATCCTATTTTGCCCGAAGCATCAGAACACCCGAGAGCCGCCAGAGGAGGGCCCTGTGGGCCCAGATGATAGGGTGGCGCGGCCTGGGCCCTGGCCGCGCCAGCCTATGGTGTCGCCGCCTCGTCGCCCCTCCGACTCCGCCTCTTCGCCTATATAAAGGTCCCAGACCTAAAACCTCGATACGAAAAAACCACGATATGGAAAACCTTCCAGAGCCGCCGCCATCGCGAAGCCAAGATCTGGGGGACAGGAGTCTCTGTTCCGGCACCCTGCCGGAGCGGGGAAGTGCCCCCGGAAGGCTTCTCCATCGACACCGCTGCCATCTCCACCGCCATCTTCATCACCGCTGCTGCTCCCATGAGGAGGGAGTAGTTCTCCATCGAGGCTCGGGGCTGTACCGGTAGCTATGTGGTTCATCTCTCTCCTATGTACTTCAATACAATAATCTCATGAGCTGCCTTACATGATTGAGATTCATATGATGATGCTTGTAATCTAGATGTCACTATGCTAGTCAAGTGAGTTTTACTTATGTGATCTCCGGAGACTCCTTGTCCCACGTGTGTAAAGGTGACAGTGTGTGCACCGTGTGGGTCTCTTAGGCTATATTTCACAGAATACTTATTCACTGTTATGAATGGCATAATGAAGTGCTTATTTATATCCCTTTATGATTGCAATGTATTTTGTATCACAATTTATCTATGTGCTACTCTAGCAATGTTATTAAAGTAGTTTTATTCCTCCTGCACGGTGTAATGGTGACAGTGTGTGCATCCGTGTTAGTACTTGGTTTATGCTATGATTATGATCTCTTGTAGATTATGAAGTTAACTATTTCTATGATAGTATTGATGTGTATTATTCCTCCTACATAGCATGAAGGTGTTGACTGCCAAAACCCACCGGCGGGCAGCGGCCTTGTCAACACTGTAGAGCCGGGGGGAGCCTAGAGGC
>NC_061513.1:74890783-74912631 GCF_022539505.1 Lolium rigidum | reverse complement strand
TGTTAATAATGATTATGTCACCTCTGAACATGTAAATTTTTATTGTGCACTAACCCTCTAATGAGTTGTTTCGAGTTTAGTGTGGAGGAAGTTTTCAAGGATCAAGAGAGGGAAATGATGCAATATGATCAAGGAGAGTGAAAGCTCTAAGCTTGGGGATGCCCCGGTGGTTCATCCCTGCATATTTCAAGAAGACTCAAGCATCTAAGCTTGGGGACCTTCTTCATCGACAAATTAACAGGTTTCTTCTCTTGAAACTATATTTTTATTCGGTCACATCTTATGTACTTTACTTGGAGTGTCTGTTTGTTTTTGTTTTTGTTTTTATTTGAATAAATGCTTGTGTGGGAGAGAGACACGCTCCGCTGGTTCATATGAACACATGTGTTCTTAGCTTTTAATGTTCATGGCGAAGGTTGAAACCGCTTCGTTAATTGTTATATGGTTGGAAACGGGAAATGCTACATGTAGTAATTCTAAAATGTCTTGAATAATTTGATACTTGGCAATTGTTGTGCTCATGTTTAAGCTCTTGCATCATATACTTTGCACCTATTAATGAAGAAATACATAGAGCTTGCTAAAATTTGGTTTGCATATTTGGTCTCTCTAAAGTCTAGATAATTTCTAGTATTGAGTTTTGAACAACAAGGAAGACGGTGTAGAGTTTTATAATGTTTACAATATGACTTTTATGTGAGTTTTGCTGCACCGGTTCATCCTTGTGTTTGTTTCAAATAACCTTTCTAGCCAAAATCTTGTATCGAGAGGGAATACTTCTCATGCATCCAAAATCCTTGAGCCAACCACTATGCCATTTGTGTCCACCATACCTACCTATTACATGGTATTTCTCCGCCATTCCAAAGTAAATTGTTTGAGTGCTACCTTTAAATTTCCATCATTCGCCTTTGCAATATATAGCTCATGGGACAAAATAGCCTTAAAAACTATTGTGGTATTGAATATGTACTTATGCACTTTATCTCTTATTAAGTTGCTTGTTGTGCGATGACCATGCTCCTGGGGACGCCATCAACTCTTTGTTGAATATCATATGAGTTGCTATGCATGTCTGTCTTGTCTGAAGTAAGGGAGATTTACCACTCATTTAATGGTTAGAGCATGCATAATGTTAGAGAAGAACATTGGGCCGCTAACTAAAGCCATGATCCATGGTGGAAGTTTCAGTTTTGGACATATATCCTCAATCTCATATGAGAACATTAATTGTTGCTACATGCTTATGCATTAAAGAGGAGTGCATTATCTGTTGTCTATGTTGTCCCGGTATGGATGTCTAAGTTGAGAATAATCAAAAGCGAGAAATCCAAATGCGATCTTTCTCCTTAGACCTTTGTACAGGCGGCATAGAGGTACCCCTTTGTGATACTTGGTTAAAACATGTGTATTGCAATGATAATCCTGGTAATCCGAGCTAATTAGGACAAGGTGCGGGCACTACTAGTATACTATGCATGAGGCTTGCAACTTGTAAGATATAATTTACATGATACATATGCTTTATTACTACCGTTGACAAAATTGTTTCATGTTTTCAAAATAAAAGCTCTAGCGCAAATATAGCAATCAATGCTTTCCTCTTTGAAGGACCTTTCTTTTACTTTTATGTTGAGTCAGTTCACCTATTTCTTTCCACCTCAAGAAGCAAACACTTGTGTGAACCGTGCATTGATTCCTACATACTTGCATATTGCACTTGTTATATTACTTTACATTGACAATATCCATGAGATATACATGTTATAAGTTGAAAGCAACCGCTGAAACTCAATCTTCCTTTGTGTTGCTTCAATACCTTTACTTTGATTTATTGCTTTATGAGTTAACTCTTATGCAAGACTTATTGATGCTTGTCTTGAAAGTACTATTCATGAAAAGTCTTTGCTTTATGATTCATTTGTTTACTTATGTCATTACCATTGTTTTGATCGTTGCATTCATTACATATGCTTACAATAGTATGATCAAGGTTATGATGGCATGTCACTCCGTAAATTATCTTTGTTATCGTTTACTCGCTCGGGACGAGCAGAACTAAGCTTGGGGATGCCGATACGTCTCCGACGTATCGATAATTTCTTATGTTCCATGCCACATTATTGATGATATCTACATGTTTTATGCATACTTTATGTCATATTTATGCGTTTTCCGGAACTAACCTATTGATGAGATGCCGAAGGGCCGCTGTCGTTTTCTCCTGTTTTTGGTTTCAGAAATCCTAGTAAGGAAATATTCTCGGAATTGGACGAAATCAACGCCCAACATCTTAGAATCCCCGGGAGCTTCCAGAACACCCGAGAGCCGCCAAAGAGGGGCCACAGGGGGCCCACACATGGTGGCGGCGCGGCCCAGGAGGGGGGCGCGCCGCCCTAGTGTCTGGTGGCCCCAGACCCCTTCTGACGCCGCCCTTCCGCCTATTTAAGGTCTCCGTCGCGAAAACCCTACCACGTTCGACGAAACCAGAGAAAACCTTCCAGAGCCGCCGCCATCGCGAAGCCAAGATCTGGGGGACAGGAGTCTCTGTTCCGGCACGCCGCCGGGACGGGGAAGTGCCCCGGAAGGCTTCTCCATCGACACCACCGCCATCTTCATCAACGCCGCTCGTCTCCCATGAGGAGGGAGTAGTTCTCCATCGAGGCTCGGGGCTGTACCGGTAGCTATGTGGTTCATCTCTCTCCTTTGTACTTCAATACAATAATCTCATGAGCTGCCTTACATGATTGAGATTCATATGATGATGCTTGTAATCTAGATGTCATTATGCTAGTCAAGTGGATTTTACTTATGTGATCTCCGGAGACTCATTGTCCCACGTGTGTAAAGGTGACGAGTGTGTGCACCGTGTGGGTCTCTTAGGCTATATTTCACGGAATACTTATTCACCGTTATGAATGGCATAGTGAAGTGCTTATTTATATCTCTTTATGATTGCAATGTGTTTTGTATCACAATATATCTGCGTGCTACTCTAGTGATGTTATTAAAGTAGTTTATTCCTCCCGCACGGTGTAATGGTGACAGTGTGTGCATCGTGTAGTACTTGGCGTAGGCTATGATTGTGATCTCTTGTAGATTATGAAGTTAACTATTGCTATGATAGTATTGATGTGATCTATTCCTCCTTTCGTAGTGTGAAGGTGACAGAGTGTGCATGCTATGTTAGTACTTGGTTTGGTTATGTTGATCTGTCATGCACTCTAAGGTTACTTAAACATGAATATCGAATATTGTGGAGCTTGTTAACTCCGGCATTGAGGGTTCGTGTAATCCTACACGAGTTAGTGGTGTTCATCATCCAACAAGAGGGTGTAGAGTCTAGCATCTATTTATTTATTCTGTTATGTGATCAATGTTGAGAGTGTCCACTAGTGAAAGTATGATCCCTAGGCCTTGTTCCTAAATATCGCTATCGCTGCTTGTTTCATCGTTTTATCGCATCTTTACTTCCTACAATATTACTACCATCAATCGCACGCCGACAAGCACTTTTACGGCGCCGTTACTACTGCTCATATTCATTCATACCACTTGTATTTCACTATCTCTTCGCCGAACTAGTGCACCTATTAGGTGTGTTGGGGACACAAGAGACTTCTTGCTTTGTGGTTGCAGGGTTGCATGAGAGGGATATCTTTGACCTCTTCCTCCCCGAGTTCGATAAACCTTGGGTGATCCACTTAAGGGAAACTTGCTGCTGTTCTACAAACCTCTGCTCTTGGAGGCCCAACACTGTCTACAAGAATAGAAGCACACGTAGACATCAAGCATCCAAAGGCATCTCTTCAAAATTTCCGTGTTGTGAAATCCTGTAGGAATTTACAGTACATCTCAATCCCGTGTTTTTCCTATTCCTTCATTTTAAAATCATGCGCTATCACCATCTGATATAGAAAACACATATCAAATATTTCCCTCAAAGAAAGGGGCCGATAGGGGAGAGTAGCACACCTTAGTGAAGTTAGCGACACCCACGAGTGCCGTTGTTGTCGGCTCTAGCCACCACCAGAGGTATGCCTTCACCCTCATCTTCAAAAATCTCCAAATCAAGTCAACTGGTCCACCCAACCTTCCACACTGCTCCCTTCCACAACATGTCGTTGGGCGAACCAAACCCTAGCCCGCCGACCCACAATCCCCGCAACAAAAGAGATTTAGACAGAGTCTCCCATCTTCTGGTCACTAGATCTCACCGCCTTGAATCCTGAGGGTCCTGCAACTAGTGAGTGGCATGCTGCAAGGAAGACATATCATAAGCCCACTGACCCACACCATTGTGAAGCCAAGAGCCATGGTCTTTAGGGAGGTATGTGACACTCGGTCGTCTTTTCTCCTCGACTGGGTCACACCGTGAGAGAGCTTGGTGTGTGTCATTGAACCTTCATAGTGCCAAGTCCTCGCAACAAAAGAACGGTCTCACCACTGCTACCAACTTCTAGTGGCAAGAAGAGGGAGACACACCAACTACATGGAGCTAGGGTTTGGGCGCCTTGGTGCCGCTCAACGAGCATCACAAGAACGAGAGTTTGGATCCTAAATGACTCTAAAATTGTTATTTCTTAGTCAACATTCATAGTATTCAGATTATGATTCCTTATTCCTTTGAACCTACAAGAATGTTACATGATAGGTTATCAGCATTGACTTTGGAACATTATTGACATTGACTTAGAAGTTCATATTTCTCAATTAATGAGAATTAGAAAAATTGTTGTTGATATATACATGGTGCGGGGCATGTTAAAATATATACATGGTGCAGGGCATGTTAACCGACCAGGCTCAATATTTATCATTTTATATTTGGTAAAATACTTCCTCGATCTCAAATATAAAGAATAATTTTATACGTTTAAACAATACTTTGACCAAAAATATTTAAATAAATATTAATAGTTTATGTGACCATATTATTATCACTAAATTCATATTTAAACCCCATACCAATACGATTAGTTGTGTGTCAACAGAATATTTGTTAGTCAAATGCTTGTTTTCGTGAAGCACAATACTATGTCTTACACTTTTAAATTGTGGAAGTAGTAAAAAGTCTAGCTATCTTGTTTGGCTTTATACATCATTTTCTTATTGTAGAACTAGAAGCGTCACTTTAAAAATCGTGTGATGTACCTTAATTGTAAGCAATTATATTTCATAGTATATTTCATAGTACATATAGTATCCTCTGAAGCATTGACCAGTTGGGCCACTGTGATTGAAAAGATTCAAAAGCAAATGAGTGAAATGTCATATTATTTTAGAATCCAGCTATAGTCTGTCTCAAAGAAAAAGAAAAATCCAGCTATCAGAACAGCAGTATTTTAATCTTAATTGTCAACAATCAGAGATCATTCTCACCATACATTTGTATGAAATTATTTGGTGCATCTAGTATTCTCTGATGCATTGACCAATTTGGTCTCTTTATTCAAATGATGAGTGAAATGGTATATTATTTCTGAATCTTAAGCAGTGTTTTGGCAAGAGATCAGATTCAATAATTGTTAGTTCAAATGTTCCCACAGGAGAAGCTTCTGTGAACTAATCTTTTTATCGATCGCAGGACAAAGATTATGTCCACTTTTTTCAAGTGTGCACTGTCTACATTATTGGCAGGTATTTCGTTTAAAATACATATTCAACTAGTAAGGGTAAAAAAGAACACCTAGAACGAATATAACTTGAGTCTTGTACAATAATTGTATTGTTTATTCATATGGTCAAGTTTAGAATTCATGTATATGCTTCTAAAATTATTTGACTTTTTGGTGATTTATCTTTTCTGTACTGACACTTGGTGGCAGTTTATAGCACAACTGCACATGGCATGTGGCCGCTGGCCGGCATATGTCGTCGATAATTTGAAATACACTCAGTGTTGAGCAAATGGAGTAGCCGGTCGGTAGCGCTCGTGGGCACGAGAAACATGAGAAAAATGGTCAACGGCGAGTGCTACAGAACAGAAGCGATGGTTCTTTTTTCGGGTCTCAAGATATCTGGTCCGTAATCTAAAAATGAGTAAGGATTTGATTCGTGGGCTACAATCAACTGGAAGCTACAAAGCCTTGCTCGATGATAGTCCAATCCATCCCGTAGAGCGAAAGAAAAGGGTCTTCATCATGGGCCCAAAGAGAAAGAAAAATCCACCGTGTCTTCATCATGTGCTGGCTGATGAGCGGGCCCAGTTTGGCTTGGCTGCGGACTTTATTTGTTCGGCGGTCATGGAAAACTGAAGCTTTGCATCAGCATTTGCTCCCCATGGATGTCAGACAGCTAAACAAGATTTTTCGGTATGACATTATGAGAGAAGCGGAATGTTGTACTGTCCGTTCAGCTTCAGGTATGATTGTAGAAACAAAGCAGCAACGAGAGAACTGGTTGGAGGGTCGGGCTGATGCTTCAAATGCAGCTGAAATGCAGGGTCAGTGGAAGAAGTGTTAGGATTGATCTCCACCACACCAGAGCCCAACGGCTCTGGCACGACCCCTTGACGTCGTTCGCGCCCTGATCGGGGGCGCCCAACCGTTCGCTGGCTGGTGGGCCCCTGTCGCCTGCACTATATAGAGTGGTGGGGGCGAGTGGTACTGAGTACGAGGTTACCCGGAGCTGCCACTCGCCCCACCAGACGACCCACCGATTAGGGTTAGTGCAGTGCCGACAGGAAGCTCCGCCGCCACCTCTCTCCCTCGACCTCACGCCGTCGCCACCAAATCGACCTCGACGGTTTCGTCCTCCTCACAGGTAGAAGGTAAACCTCACAGTACCAGTATTCATTTACAGAGATAGCACAATCCCGGCATTAGATCTACACTAGTCGATCCGACGGATCAAACATTGGTATCAGAGCACCAGTACTAGATGGTAGATCTCGTGTTTCCGGGTAGAATAGATGAACAGCTACCAAATGGCCTAGATCCCCACCGCACAGAAACCCTACCCAAAGAAAAGGGAAAAGAAAGTTTCCTACCGGCCAGGGCTTTGGGCTCGCCGGCGAGAAAGAAAAGGCGGTGGGGCCACCGCGCCGCCACCGCCGACGCGTCACCGGCCGTTGTCGCTGCCGGCAAAGAACTGCGCCGCCTCTGCGCCGCTTGACGGCAACGCGCCCACCCTCGGGTGCACGCGCCGCCGCCAAGAGGTACAGGGGGGCGCCGCCGCTACATCTCCTCGTCGCCGTCGGTGTATGGTGGCTGGGGGAGAAGGGAGGAGCTCCGGCGTGGCCGGCGAGCTCTCGGACGGGGCGTGCGCGCGAGAGGAGTTCTTTCTCCGCGCCGCCAGAGAGAGGAAAAGAGGACAGGTGGGGTAAGGCGGCCGTGGTGCCGTGGTGCACTCGCCGGTCGCTGGCGGGAGGCGCCGGCCGCCGCCACAGAGAGGAGGAGAGAAAGGTGAGGGAAAGAAAAAAGTGGCTAGGGTTAGGGTTTTCTGCCGGGTTGGTAGATTTTATACCGCCCGAAAGTGATGGCCGACCGTCGGATGGATCCGATGGCCAGGAGCATGCCGCGCTGCCTCTCCGCGTGGGCTCCGTGGCCGGGCCGCGTCGGCGCCGTGGACGGGCCGCGTGGGCTCCGCTGGCCAGGCCGCGGGCGGGCCGAAGGAAGGCCGCGGCAGTAGGCCGCGTTAGCAGGCCGCACCGCGTGCGGGCCGCGGCTGCTGGCCGCGTGGGCGCAGCGTAGGCTGCGCGTCGCTCGGCGCGTGCGGGCCGCGTGGCCGGGACAGTAAATGCGACAGTTTACAGTTTTTCCACAGTTTTATTTATTACAGAGGCATTTTTAGGCAGTTTTGGGTCATTTTTTGGCCAAATTTTGTCTAGTTTTTTTCTGAATAAATAGGACCATCGAAATATTTGTTCAGAAATTAAAGAGTGAAAGTTTATGCCTCTGAAAAGTTCAAAAAGTTAATAGTTTAAAGTCAAAGTTTCCGCTGCAAATAGTGAAAGAAGCATTCTTGTCAAGTTTTTTTTTCCTGATCAAATTGAACCAACGAGATATTTGTTTTAGGAAATTAAAAAGTAACAGAGATGCTTCTGAAAAGTTTAAAGTTTAAATTTTGACTTCAAAGTTTCCGCTGCAAATAGTTAAGATGCATTTTCAATTTGAAAAATGCAAAAGTGATGATTAAAATTTAAAGGGTTGCTTAAAAGTGATTGTTGAAACAATTATGATATGTCATTTTATGACCAATGTTTTTGATGGCATGATCATGTTTTGTTGTAATAACATGTGCAAAAGTGATAATCAAAGTGATTATTGTGACAATTATAGTTCTGTTATTTTTTAACCAACGTTATTAATGACATGATCATGATTTGTTGCAATAAGGTGTGCATTTATCTCTTTTTTACGCCTAACGGTGATATAGATTTAATTGCACAAACAGTTGTATGTTCTAATTTTGACCAACGTTGGATTATTGCATGCAATTGTTGTTATGATCTCATTTCATTATGGTTTAAAGGAGGGTACTACTTGATGAGCTGCATCAAGGATGTTCCAACCCTCAAAGGTGACAACTACACTGAATGGAGAAAAGAAGGTCGATTTGTGTTGAGGTGGACTGGGTTCCCACAGCCGGTCAGACCAAAAGATCCAGTTAGAAATGACAAGGATGATGATGCTGCATGGCAGTATAAAAGGTGGCTAAGTGCCATTTATAAAGAATACAATTGAGAACGCTATTGTGAGCTCAATTGCAGAGTGTGCTTCCGTAAGGAAGTATCTTGAAAGAATAAAGAGCCAGTTCATTGGTTCTTCAAAGATATGTGCGACCTAGCTGCTGAAGCAACTGGTGACAGAAAAGTACACATGGACATGAAGGACATGGCGAGTGTGCCATATGGTTGTAATAATGCTTATGTGGGGTTGCTTTACTCCATGATGAGTTTGATTTATTATCCATGCGTGAAAAAGGTGATGTCTGTGTGTAATGTGAATGAGAAGGTATCCGTGTCGGAAAAAGAACAAAAGAAAAGAAACAGAATCGATGAATCATCGAAATTATGGCACTATCGCTTAGGCCATATTTCGAGGGGGAGAATAGAAAGACTCGTTAAAAATGATATTCTTCCTCCATTAGAATTCTCAGACATAGAACAGTGCATCGATTGCATTAAAGGAAATTTTGTAAAGCAAATTAAAAAGGGTGCAAATCGATGCACATCAACACTAGAAATAATTCACGCCGAGATATGTGGATCATTTCCTGTGAAAAGTGTGGATGGCTATGATTCGTTCATAACATTCACAAATGATTACTCCCAATATGGTTATATTTATCCAATAAAAGAAAGAACACAAGCGTTGGATAAATTCAAAATATTCAAAGCTGAAGTTGAAAATCAGCATGATAGTCAGGCCTGATCGTGGAGGGGAGTACTACGGTCGACATACTCCATATGGCCAAGTCCCTGGACCTTTTGCAAGGTTTCTACAGGAGACTGGAATAGTCGCCCAGTACTCGATGCCGGGCGAACGTCAGCAGAATGGGGTAGCTGAAAGGCGCAACCGTACCCTTATGGATATGGTGCGCGATATGATGAGCTATTCCACCCTACCATTGGGATTGTGGATTGAGGCGTTAAAACCCGCTATTCACATTCTAAACAGAGTACCAAGCAAATCGGTGCCCAAAACGCCGTATGAGCTATGGACATGGAGAGTGCCTTCTCTAAACCACCTGAAAGTGTGGGGGAGCCCTGCTGAGGCCAAAATATTCAATCCAAATATCGCAAAGTTAGATACCAAAACAGTCAGCTGCCATTTTATTGGCTATCCTGAAAAGTCAAAAGATTATCGTTTCTACTGCCCAGAGAAATACACAAAGTTTGTGGAAACGAGACATGTTCTCTTCTTAGAGGACGAAATGATGAGGGGAGCATGGTAGCTCGGAAAATTGATCTTAAGGAGAAGAGGGTGCATGCACCTAATCCGATGACTCAGGAGCCATTTTTGCGCTACCATTTTTGCGCTACCATGTGCACCTGTACCGATGATCCCTGCGATTGTGGTGCAAGCGCCTGTTGTAACTCCACCCATGACAACGATGAGTGAAAATTCGGAACCTGTCCTTCAGGAGCCGAATGAACCATTTGTTGAGCATGAAAGGGAGCAACAACAGTCACCTCTAGAGGCAAAAGGATTTACACAAAGAGAAGGGATAGATTACAATGAGACATTTTCTCCGATCTCATGTAAGGATTCCTTCAGAATCATCATGGCACTAGTTGGACATTTTGATTTAGAGTTGCATCAAATGGATGTAAAGACGACATTTCTAAACGGGGATTTAGAAGAAAATGTCTACATGAAACAACCCAAGGGTTTTATCATGGAGGGCAAGGAAGAAATGGGATGCCGCCTAAAGAAATCCATTTATGGATTAAAGCAAGCCTCCGAGACAGGTGGTATCTAAAGTTTAATGAAACAATTAAGAGATTTGGATTTAAAGAAAATATTGAGGACAATTGCGTTTATGCAAAGTTTAAAAGTGGAAAATATATTTTCATAATCTTGTATGTGGATGATATTCTGCTTGCCAGCAGTGATGTTAGTCTACTGCAAGAGATAAAGAAGTTCTTGTCCTCAAATTTGATATGAAAGATCTTGGTGAAGCGTCATATGTTTTGGGCATAGAAATTCACCGAGATGGAAACAATGGAGTATTAGGACTATCGCAAAAGGCTTATTTAGAAAAGATTCTAAGTAAGTATAATTGAGAACAAGTAAGTGCGTCTATACTTGCCCTATCTTAGAGTGAGCCACGATAGCTACTTTGCTCGATTTGGTTCATCGGAGAATTACCTCGTTGATTGCTTCAACTGCCGCACCGTGGTTGATTGAAGTTGGGCAAGACCACATGTACTCTAACCTCTGTACACTGAATATGGGCCCGATCCAGGCCATGGCCCAGCTGTCATATTCATAGTATGTCTCGTTTTCAGTCCTTGTGCTTCGCTTCGGCCGCACTACGCGCTGCTAGCCTGGCAGCCTGCCACCGTCCTTTGCTCGGTTCGTTGTGCAAACGTAGTTGCTGCGTTCTCTTTGAGACTGCATGTAGGTCCTCTGCTCCTCTGGTTCCACATGTCATTGTGTCATTCTGTGACTCTGGTTAGTTTCGTCTGCTGTTACAGACAAAGGAGGAAAATCAGGACGAATCCATCAGATAGCACCGCCCCACTCGAGCCCCGCGCCCTCTGTGTCTCTCTCACAAACCCTCTTCTTTCTCAGCTCGCCACCGCTGGCGTAGGAGACGATGGAGCCCAGCGTAGGAGCCTGCACGACGACGAGCCGCGCGGCAAGTACAGGGGGCAACGGCTGCTTGATTTTATGCCTTTCGACCGGCGGCGCCGGCTTCGGCTGGACGCCATCGGTGGGAAAGGAGGAGGAGGGTCGGCGTCGCATGCGACCGACAGATTACTCCGTCCCCAAGAGCATTGCCGCATCGAGGGGCTGAACCCAAGCGATGCGAGCAACAGAGGGCAGCGCCGCGATGGATGGAGCGACGCCTGTTGGATCGACCTAAAGTCACCAGGCGACATCGAGGGGTTCTCTCGCCGCTGTTCGTCCCTCCCCACCGCTGCAGGCCTCCTCGTCGGCAGCCCCGTCCTCACAGGCCCAGCGCTCTTCCTCTCCCCCTCTCCTCACATTTTTCTATGTCTTCCCGTTCAATCCCCTTTCATAGTCATGTATAAATTATACTGTTCTTAATTTCAGTTACTTGGTTGCATAGATCATTGCTATTTTTTTTTCAGTTTTTGACAGTGTGATTGACCGACTAGCTTGGGTTTGTTCGTGGGTATTTGATTACTCTGGTTTACCCCAAAAATTGTGATGCTATTTTAGTTTTATTTACAATTCTGTGTTTGATGCAAACATGAGTCCTGTACAGGGGAAGGAGTTGGGAGACTTCCTAAAATCTTGGTGAAGAACAGGGTAATCTTTTCTTCTTCTCGTATGTTCTTGCCATCCCTTTTCTGATTTTTTTTTCCTTGTTGGTTGCTCCAGGCACGAGGAGTGCATACACATGTAGGAAATATAAGAGGAGGAAGAAGCTACAAAAGAAAATTTCTGAAGAAGAAGCCGGAGGTTTCATAACCTCTTGCTTTGCATAATAAACCATTATAAGCTCCTTTTGTAAATCATGTCGTAGTTTACCCATCACCCCAAAAGAATGTTATATCAGATGCATAATTGTGCCATTCAAATTTAATCTTCAGTAGATTATCAACCACCCAAGATGAATTTTACAGACTTAGGCTTTACATTTTTATTTTTTGGTTATTGAATCTGTTTCATAATAGCAACTGCATGTGTTCATATATATATAACCTGTAATAAGGATTTTCTACTTTCCAAGATTTGGGCGAAGGTAAAAACAAAGATTTAAATGTCCATTTATCTGAATGTCACCTTACTTTGTTGCTCTGATTGGAAGGTATAATGGAAATACATCCCCTATCACACTTCCATTTTCCTTTGATTCATATCTGTGACCCCTGCGTTGATTTCTGTTGGCTTGGTTTGATACCTTCTTGATTTTGTCCATGTCAGGAAGTATTGTGCTGTGGTGGTGGTCTGCTATCAAAACCAAAGTTGCAGGCATGTAGAAATATGTACCGAGAATATTACTCCTCCCCTGCAGATGTACCAAAAGGTTTGTTTATTTACAAATTGTTCGAGCAGTTTTCCCAGTTTATAACAATGCATATGTGTTTGTGTCTATCTAGCATTACATTTCACATATGAAATTCAATTCAATTAATGCTCCAAACAAACCCAATGGTTTTGAGGCGGCCATATGTGTCAACTGATCATATGCCATTGTCTGTATCAGTTCGCTAAGAACCAAACTCTATAAATAGAGTTTTATCAATAACATATATTCTTTGCATTATGTTCTTTGTTCTATTAGCTCAAGGCCATTGCTATTTTATTTTGGCTGCAGCAAGGTGTTTCAAATTTACCCACTATTATTTATTTACATCTGCTACTAATAACTTTGTCTCTAAAAATAGTTCAATTGTTGTTTCTTATATATGCTGGTTGATCTGTATATGTTATAATTTTTTGTTCTAAATTAATTCTGCATGCTCATAGAATTCCGTTTCTTGTCTCATATACCGTGAACCAAAATAATCTTAAATAATAATTAAAGGTGATTTTTGTTTTGTCACAACAAAATTAGTGGAGGACTGCTTCTCTACTTACTTAACCTCTATATCAGTTACATATCTGTGCACATATACCACGTAACTAGCTATTACCATTGTGGGTTACTGCCTGGTGGGCCTGTGTATTTATTTTAATTTATGTTTTTGCCACTGGCCTGCTTATTGCTTATCATTTTAGGTTGTAAGTGCTATACACATCTCTGTCTAAGACAAATCCAGCCAGTCCTTTCTTTCAAGTTGACTATGCTAACATTAGCCAAGTTTGCAATTTGATAGTGCACACTACCTTCCATTGGTGTATTTGAAAGCTACTGAGCTTTGCCGATCATTCTATCTAGAGTTTTATTCTCTCATTTTCTTGCTCATTGCCATGTTCACTTCTGCTTCTCTCTTATTTGTTTTGCACATATGCTATTCAGTGTGCCATTTTCTGAAGTGTGAGCTGTCTTTGCATGTCTGCTGCTTCCATGAGGTAAAACTTGGCATTAAGTTACCTTATTTTCCAGTATGGTCCTTTCCACTTGTAGAATGTGTAATACGGTGTTTCTTATATTTCTTATGCATAGAAACTATTTAGCGTGCATTTACCCACCTACTTGAGCAATTGATGAATGTGCTGCGTTCACAAGATTAGTGGTACCACTTAGTGAAATGAGTGAGAATCTTGAAAAATACAAAATATGTGACAAAAGGTCTTCATAATGATGAGAAACATGCATGTGTGGTCTTGGCTCATCAATCCATTCTGACAATGCACAAGAGGACAATTAATATTTTTTTGGGTACAAAGCTATGTTCATGTGACACATTTGGGTTGTTTGGAATTTGTAAGAGGAAATTGAGCGAGTTACGATAACACTAGGATAAATATGTCACTTTTATGGTTATTTTGTTAGTTTTGTCCTGATTTTGCACGTGTTCTATTAAGTTATGCCAACTAGCCATTTTCTGATTTTACAATTATCTCAGCTTGCTTGTTGTTTGTCATCAAGTGTTTTGACAAGGGCCAATTATCTCAGCTTGCTTGTTGTTTGTCATCAAGTGTTTTGACAAGGGTCGTTGACAATGTCTCTGCTAACATTCACAGATGGATCGACATAAATTGGTGCTTCTCTATAGTTTATGCATTTCTGGTCTGGTAAAGCGTATAGAGAGAAGGATGATAATCTGTCCAAGTAATATACAAAGCATTGTTGCATGGAGGCGGAAGCTTATGCATACCTTAATTATCTTGGAACATCGGTCGATGATATTTGCAATATGTAGTGCTCTGAAGTAATACTTCAGTCTAGCATAGTTCGGAGTTCATGCTGCTTCTGAATTTCTTTCATGTGAGCATCTTTTGTCTATAAACTTCTAAAGCACGTCTGTTAAAGTCTTGCTCATCTTTCCATAGGAATATCTTTCATGTAAGAATCATGATCCATGCACTATATAAGATGCTGTTTTGTACTTCTTGTTCTAAATTAATTGTTACATATGTATCTTAGTATCTAGACAAAGCTGCATCAATTAATTTGGAACAGAGGAAGTATTCCATTGAATGCAAAACTAATTGCAAGTGTATGTTCTGTTCACAACTTTTTTCTTATAGTTAGGCAGGCTAGATATGGGGAGTTCAAGCAGAGCAATCAGAAATTGATTAACCAGTAGACTGATAGACTTTCATGTGCGAAAGAAAAATATGATACCTTGCCGTTCTGAGTCATCAGTATGAAGGTAAGTGATTGGATTGCTACTTACCGGCTAGGAGGCGCCCCAAGGGGCGCCCCAGCCACTAGTATGCATAAGTGCAGTGCCACACCTGCCCCTATAGTCAAGGGCGACAGTTTTGGGAAACATCAAAGTCCCCAAAATCAATACGAGCTCGATCAAATGAAAGCGGTTCCATATGCTTCGGCTATTGGAAGCCTACAGTATGCACAAGTGTGCACTCGCCCTGACTTAGCATTTATCACCGGAGTACTCGGTAGATATCAAGAAAATCCAGTTTTTGAACACTGAAAAATGGTAAAGAAGGCATTGCGTTATGTGAAAGGCACAAAGACATGCTAACATACAGAAGATCTGATTCCCTAGAAATAAGAGGGTATTCAGATGCAGATTTTGCGGGGGATAAAGATGATAGAAAATCCACATCTGGATATGTATTCATCCTCGCAGGGGGGCTATTTCGTGGAGAAGCTCCAAACAGACGATAGTTGCATCATCCACGATGTATGCAAAATTTATAGCATGTTATGAAGCCACAGGGCAGGCATTATGGTTAAAGAAATTTATACCCGACTTGAAAGTGGTAGATTGTATTGACAAACCACTAAAGATGTACTGCGACAATGAGCCTGCAGTATTTTATGCTCACAACAACAAGTCGAGTAATGCTACGAAACCGATTGAGGTTAAGTATTATGTTGTGAAACACAAGGTCCAGGATCAAACAATAAGTCTCGAGCATATAAGGACAAAAGATATGCTTGCGGATCCGCTAACGAAAGGCTTACCACCCAGCGTGTTCAAGGAGCACGTAGCCAGCATGGGTTTAAGGGAAAGTCTTACCTATCCTGGATCATAAGAGGCCCAAAAGTAAAAGAATTTGTTTCAAAACAGAGAGGTGTATTGTGGCTGTCTGATTCTATCGGCAATAGAGCTGTGACGATGAAACATGCCCTATGGACTGATCCAAAATGAAACAAATAAAGTGAAAGTATAAAGTTAAAAGAAAAGTTGAGATCAAGGGGAAGAATGTTAGGATTGATCTCCACCGCACCAGAGCCCAACGGCTCTGGCACGACCCCTTGACCTCGTCCGCGCCCTGATCGGGGGCGCCCAACCGTTCGCTGGTTGGTGGGCCCCTGTCGCCTGCACTATATAGAGTGGTGGGGGCCAGTGGCATTGAGTACGAGGTTACCCGGAGCTGCCACTCGCCCCACCAGACGACCCACCGATTAGGGTTAGTGCAGTGCCGACAGGAAGCTCCGCCGCCACCTCTCTCCCTCGACCTCACGCCGTCGCCACCAAATCGACCTCGACGGTTTCGTCCTCCTCACAGGTAGAAGGTAAACCTCACAGTACCAGTATTCATTTACAGAGATAGCACAATCCCGGCATTAGATCTACACTAGTCGATCCGACAGATCAAACAAGAAGTTGTCGAAAAGAAAAGTTCCCTCAGTGTTGTGGATATTTGCGTCACGCTCATCTCTCCCAAATGGACAGGAACGTGTGCATCCTCATATGGCAACTTCAGCCACACGCCCAATATTCAATGCAGCGGATGATGATTGGCGTCATTCTTTGCTCAACCGCTACGTGGCCCAGGCAGTTTAGGCACTCTGGGATGGCGAAGTGGTTCTACCGCTGTTAGCTAAAAACACAAAAGAAGGGAGCTGTTGGAGTGATGTGCAGAGATGATCATGGTCGCTTGCTTGGGAGCATATGCGGTCGTATATGATGGAGTATTACAACAAGCTTTAGCTTGTAGAGAAGCTCTGGAGTTAGCTGACGAGTTACGACCTTCACCTGAATAAAATGAAGATAGCATCAGATTGTTTATCGGTGGTGACTGGTGAGTGACAAACTCTAGAATATCACTCTGCCAACACCTCTACTGCAAGAGAATGCCAACCCACAAAACAATCTGAAACTGATATGAGGGCCCTCAAATAACATGAGGTCATTGACTTCAGAGCTTAAAAGCCTTGATAATGAGGTGGCCTTAGAGGATCTACATCATATGACAGAAGGCTATAGAATGTTAGCACGGTTGAAACTTGTAATGTTCAGAAGACAAAATAAGGCACCTGCACATACATTCCTTGCTTGAACATCTCTTAGGAGAGCTCTAGCTCTAGTAACATGCATACCTGGTTTTAGAGTAGAAGATGTCATCTAGGACCGGGAACTGATAATAAAACACAACAAGAGTTATTTCTGGCCTCTGTTGACAGTCATCAGAAACAAAACAAAAAGCACTGATACTGTTTCAACATTACAACATGGTACGACGAACCAACTAACAAGACACTGATCAGATAGTACTACTGGAATGCATAGTTGGGCTAGTTATTCGTACGAGCATTGCCACATCAATTTGTTTGCTTGGTTTCTGTTGGTCTTACCTGTCTATATTACACATTCGAGGACTCAGCACACCTTAAGTACACAAGTACTTGATACTATTACCCTACTGCTTCCTATTGTATTTGTTCAGATGCCTGAATACATTGATATGCATAACACCGTAAGTATAGTTCCCTCGGCAATTGATTTCCTTACTTATGGAAAAATTAGGAAAAGGAACTGCTTTCGAAGTCAAAGTAAATAGTATGGCCTCCCAGAAAATTATAAACGTCTGGAATTGCAAAAATAACATGATCTGTCATCTTTTTTGAAGGAAAACAAAAGTATAGCTTATTTGATATGACTAGACCTTTTCTTACCACGAAAAAGAATATATGGTGATGTAGAAAACAAGTTCTTGTCAGACTTATGTAATCTGATAATGGTACCACACAGAAAATTGAAAGCTGCCAGCGTCGTATTCCCATCGTGAACCCCAGAAGAAGAGGGTCTGCGATGGGCATAAAACGTTAGCAGCTTTCAATTTTAATGTTTGGTACCGTTGTCAAGTTGCAGAAGGCTGAAAAGAACTTCTTTGCAACAGCACCATGCATTTTTTTTTTTTGTAGTAACATGATTCTGTAGGAGTCCATAATGCACTACTAGGAACTAGGAGTCTTTGTGGATTGTCAATCAGGGCTTGCTGTTGTTGCCTTGTTGGTATCATTCCATTTTTATGTTCACGCTGGAAGTAATTTTTTTATCACTTCTACATATAGACATAATATTTGAGTGGCTGTTTTAGAAACAGAAATTAACGGCAAGAGACAATCTGCAATATTTTAATTGATTGCACCTTAGATGTTCAGATTCTGAATGTGTAACATACTGTTCTGAATGTGCATGATTCCACCTCAGTGAATTAAGCAATTAAGATTACATCCGATAACTTTGGAATATCATAATTATACTCCTCAATCATTGATAAAGGACATGGGGCCGGTGCCCCAGAAAATATCTTATAATATTCAGTAATAAAAAAAATTAAGTTTGCCTTACCAACTATAGTTCCTTCATCTTATTCTAACTTCAAAATCTACTTCTTTCAAAAAAATTCCATTAGAAATTCGGTGAAAATGTTTCGTGTTATTTTCACCCTCTTGAACATGCTTTACTTTGCGCGTTGATACCGACCTTCGCGTCTCAGCTTAGCAAGATATTCACCAGCCTCCCTCTTTGCAACCCTCTCGGCCACACTTAGATAAAACTGTTTCAGCTCCAATATCGAGCTTATCAATCAAAATGAGCAACTTCTATTTTTCTTTTTGATAAACCCCACTTAATTTTTCCCCATCTCCATGGAAATTTCCTAAAAGATGTCTAATCTTATGATGCCATCTTTTCACCGGGGTACTACCGGTATGTATAGAATCCGTTATTCTTATACCATGTCATAAAAACCATCACGACGGAAAACAAGATAGTTCAAATGAAAATATGATTTATTCCCCGCATCAGCAAGATCCTTCGCATCGAGACATCACGCTGACTATGACGAGTGGATATTTCTGTTCAAACTCAGCAATAGTGAGGATTCTATCCAGCTTCTCGTAACTCGGAGTATCTCTCCTACTTTCCCGGGTGAATTTATGTCCCGAAAGGACTGTCTCCTTCAAATCCGGACTCTCAATAATAGTGTTGAGCAAAAGTGGTAATCGCGCATTGAAGTTCACTTTTTTTATTGTCTACAACTGATATTGAAGTTTCAACCTAACAACATAGGCAAGGACACATGCTCACAAATGCGGACCAAGGTCCGCTAAGAAATCCGGCTTTTGTGCATCTTGGGATGCCCTATAGACCGCCACAAATGTCCATAGAAAACCACCCCTCTTTTTTTAACATGGAACTTTACACAAAAGTCCCCCTTTCTCCACCTTTTTGAAAGTGTTGTCATCTTGATTCCAACAAGAGTTTCTCCCGCACATCCGTGTGGAGTAGACAATATCACAAGTACTCAAAACCTATGGATACATGTTTAAGAAAAGGTGCATCAAAATTAGACCTTCCCGTTTCTGACAGATGAAAAAGTCTAACTGATGCTCCTTGACTACCTCATGAATGATGCAGTGCTTAAAAGAATCCCCTAAGCCGTCACTATTCCAAAACAAGTCTTCCATTATGAATTTTTATTTCAATTCTTAATAACTCTAGCACTGTGCCAGATACTTAGCCGGTCTACAATTTTTTTGTTAATGACACATTTCCTCTTAGGACCATCGACCACGGAGTACTGAATCCACTTGATCATCAGGAGTTGTGACATCATCTTTTACTAAGTCTTTAGAGAAATTTGAAGCCTAGATAAAACCAAACTATTTTCATTCTCATCATGGTTGCTATTGAAGATTTTATTAAGGATAACAAGATTCTTAGAACTCTCTAAATCCTCAATTAAACAAACTTAACTAGCAACATGTGTTGTAAAATTTTCCAAAGACACACCTAATGACAGAGCTCTATCAAAAATCACATTATAAGGAATAGATAAAATGGAATACTTGGATTGTAGATTTGTACCTGGCATAACGGTGTTGCGACAATGTGCCATATGCATTTCCCACTCCAGCTGCGATCAGCATAAGGTTGTGACAGGGTGCGACCACTTGAATGAACCCTAACCTTCGTACCATCAGGTACGACTCCGAACACCTCCACCTCAAATAGTGGATGGCCTCACCACATGCCCCACCATAGGAGTTGCCAGAGAACCGTGTCCACAAGACACACTGCGCATTGTCAAGGTCGGAACTCAGACATCAGGGATACCGAGTACCCCCTTTATTTGTTTGATATGGGGGTAACCAGCGAACTCCACGATGAACATGCAAGCACACAAGAACGCACAAGGATTTTAGCCAGGTTCAAACCGCCCGAAGGCTAACATCTCTAATCGTGCATGTCTGATTGGTATTCGTCTAATTGTGGAAGAACATGGGATTACAACAAAGGAGAAGATCTTGACGGGATTCCTGGGAAGGAAGATCTTCTCCAAAACCTCTGACTCTACTATCCTACCTCTCTTTTTCTATCTTCTTCCCCGAATCCTCCTATTTTGTTCATCAATTGAGCTAATCTCTTGGATCTCACTCATGCCTTTTCCACCACCTCTCCTTCTAGGCCATGGTCCTCCTTTCATAGCACAAGGTGATACCACAGTGGCCTATGATGCTCTTCCTTGCCTCTGCCTATCAGGATCATCTATTTGGCATGAGAAGCATGCCCATGACTAATTATCTCTTGATCTCTTGTCGTCCTTTGGTGTTGACTCGCCCTCTATTCTCCCCCGGGTTTTGTCCGCACCCTCAGATTGGTAGGACCACACGGTCCCTCTTCGCTGCACATGGCGACGCGAGTCTAGTGCCGAAGACCAAGAAGATGAGATCCTCCTCCAGAGGGAGGAGATGGTATGATGCGAGAGTACAAGGAATCTACTGGAGGGGTTGATCTTCATCCTCGCATCTGTCGGTGTCGAAAGGGGAAAATGAGGATTTTTTGTGGAGGTTAATGAAGGAAGTAACCGAACGTGGGAGGTGACCCCAAACTTTCCTGCGCAGCGCCACCGAGATTTATCCTTCTCTCACCATCTCGCGCCGAGCTCCCGCGTGAACGGAGTTCTTGGTTTTCATCGCGCCGAGCTCCCACACGCACGATTGTTATATTTCTTCTCAGACTCCTAGCACGTCTAAATCGTCTACCATGGCGGAGGTAAACAAAATTCTTCTACTCTACTATCTGGCCTAGTGGTAATCCATTTACGTACAACTGTGTACGGTCGATTTGGACGTTCCTAATGGTAGATCGACTTGTTGCATCTCTCATCGTTGTCATTTATGCTTAGATCCTATTGTTGCACAAGAGAGCAATCATGCATACTACATTTCCTTGTCTCACATGCATTCCAATGTTAACACAAGATTAGGAGAGGATGGCAAACCTGAACTATGTCTGCAATTACAACGATGTAGAGACTAGCCAAATGCTTCAGATGAGAGCAAGATAGCATGCACAGATCAATGGAAGAGCAAGTATCCATGTTTTCTAATGTTGTGGGTCATAACCAGGAGTTTAGAGTGGTCTATCGCACATTTCGGCTATCAATGGACACTATTTCTCGCTACTTTCGGTAGTTGTTTTTTGCAGTTGCAGATCTTGGAGGCGAAATGTTCAAGCCACCATCAAGAACACGCCGCCCAAGATGAAGAACATATACAGATTATGTACTTTTGTGTTATCGATGCTACTCATGTGATAGCGAAGCTTTCCAAAGAACATTTTTCAGCATCCAGGAGAAGGAAGCACTACACCAGACATAATGTGCCAGCTGTTGTGTATTTAAATATGAAGTTCATGTATGTGTCAGCTGGTCGGTAGGGTTCTTCTCACGATGCAAGCATCCTATCAGACAACTTGTCTATGCCTGATGAGATAAAAAATTTAGATGGTAAAATTCTATCTAGGGGATGATGGATATGCATGCCGGCCTAGGTGTTGTGGGTATACTTCATGGGTGTACCATCGACAGTGCCTAGATCCGGCAAGC
>NC_061513.1:74738038-74890683 GCF_022539505.1 Lolium rigidum | reverse complement strand
GTTATTGGTCGGAGTGAGTACTCAACCATGTCCGCATAGTTCACGAACCGTAGGGTGACACACTTAAAGTTGGATGTTGAAATGGTAGTTCTTGAATATGGAATGGAGTTGGAATATTTGTTCGAAGTCCCGGATGTGATCTCGGACATCACGAGGAGTTCCGAATGGTCCGGAGAATAAGATTCATATATAGGATGTCATTTTATGTGAATAAAATGTCGCGGAAGGTTCTATGGAAGGTTCTAGAAGGTTCTAGAAAAGTCCGGAAGAAACCACCAAGGAAGGTGGAGTCCACAAGGGACTCCACCTCCATGGCCGGCCAACCCTAGTGGGGAGGAGTCCCAAGTGGACTCCCCCTTAGGGGCCGGCCAAACCCCACATGGGAGGTGGGAATCCCACCTTTGGGTGGGAGTCCTAGTTGGGCTAGGATTGCCCCCTCCTATGGAAGGATTTGGTTCGGGTCTTATTCGAAGACTTGGACACCACCTCTTGGGGTTCCACCTATATAATGAGGGCCAAGGGGAGGGGCCGGCCACCTCAAACACCACCAAGGTGGCCGCACCCCTATAGTGGCCGGCGCCCCCCTCTCCCCAAACCCTAGCCGCCCGCTCCTCCACATCCCGCATAGCTTAGCGAAGCTCCGCCGGACTTCTACACCGCCACCGACACCACGCCGTCGTGCTGTCGGATTCAAGAGGAGCTACTACTTCCGCTGCCCGCCGGAACGGGGAGGTGGACGTCGTCTTCATCAACAACCGAACGTGTGACCGAGTACGGAGGTGCCGCCCGTTCGTGGCGCCGGAACCGATCGTGATCAAGATCTTCTACGCGCTTTTGCAAGCGGCAAGTGAACGTCTACCGCAGCAACAAGAGCCTCATCTTGTAGGCTTTGGAATCTCTTCAAGGGTGAGACTCGATACCCCCTCGTTGCTACCGTCTTCTAGATTGCATCTTGGCTTGGATTGCGTGTTCGCGGTAGGAAAATTTTTGTTTTCTATGCAACGTTATCCTACAAAACTATGGGCAGACGCCGACCTAGCAAAGCCCCTAAGGCATTAGGCGGGGCATCAACTACCGAAGCAAGTCCATGTATAAGCAGTCAGGACAACAAGGTGAGAGGGCTGGGACACCAGCGAGAGGTCAAAGGGTGATCCACAAAACACTACAACAGAAGGTTGCCCGAAGCGGGGCCATTTAGATTAGCAGGTTAATGCGGAGAGACGGAATCCTTCATTTCAAAACGGGGATCAACATCGAGACACCTTCAACAAGGGAACATCACCTTAAAGTTGACGCCGTCACTGGCAATGGCAAGGCCATGCATAGATTTCACCTAGATCCCACCAGCACTAGTAGAAAAGAGGGCTTTGGTTTTTTGCTCCAAAGAGCGTTAGCACCAGATTTGGCACGAACCGGTGCTAAAGGGGTCATTAGCACCGGTTCGTGCGGTCTGGACATCCCAGGGGACCAGTTGCGGCATTAGCACCGGTTCGTAGGTTTTTCTGGTCCCCACGCACCTCCACCCCCCTGGATCGCCTTTTTTAACACTATAAAATAGAAAAAAAGATAGAAAATTCAAAAATTAAAATGTTTTCATATTCTTGTATGTTATGCAACCTACTATTAGGGAAAATTAACAAATTTGAATTTTCACTTTTTTTGCAAAAAAGGTTTCAAAAATGGTAAACCGCATTAACTTTTGCATACGACGTCGAAAAAAACATATAATATATCAAAATCATCGTAGGAAAAAGTTACATCCAAATTCACCCGGGTTTACTCGGTTAGCCAATTTTTAGATTTTCAAAATTCCAAATGAAAATATGAAAGCAGGAAGATTTTAGTTTTTTCCAGAAATTTAGGATTTTTTATTTTTTTTATTTTTTAAATTAAAATTAATAATTGCATCCTGCATAAAGATTACTATTACTTTTAGCAAATTATAAGATTTTCAAATTTTCAGGTTTTATGTTTGGCAAAAAAAATTTAAAAATTAAAAAATACAAATTATAAAGTTAATGTTTATTTATTCAAGATTATTATTACATTATTACTTTTGTTTATTAAAAGAATTATTTGAAATTCGAACAATAAATAAATATGACATCGACCGACATGTTAATAAGATTGATATGATACTAGTATCACATACATGCGCGCGAAGCACTTGGATGCGGGACGGAAAGGAACTTGGAAGTTAAGTGTGCTAGTGCTAGAGTAGTGGGAGGATGGGTGACCGAGCGAGAAGTTTGAGCACGAGTAAGTTATTGAACTAGAGATAAGGGTAGTTAGAAAATAAACTTGTGAAATAACTACAATATTAGAAATTCTGAAAAAAAAGACAAAAAAAAAGAGGGAGTGGAAAATAATTCAATTTTTTTTTACGGTAGCGGAGTTCTACCGCGGTAGCGTTTTGGTGTGTTTTCCTGCCGCGTCAGACCCTTTGCACCAGTTACGAACCGGTGCTAAAGGTCCTCCCGCTCGGGCGCCCGGCAGCCGCCACGAGGTGCACCTTTTAGCACCGGTTCGCAACTGAACCGATGCTAAAGGGGGGGGGGGGGGCTTCATCCTTTGCACCGGTTGGGCATCCGGTGCATATAGCCCTTACCAACCGGTGCAAAAGGCCCATTTTCTACTAGTGTGGGTCAAAATCTGGTCATCGTGAGGATGCAAAGCCGACAGAACAGAAATCTCTCGTTCATTATGTAGATGATTTTAGTTGGGCTAGATCATAGAGAGAGTGTGTGTTAAAGTGTAAGCCCATTGGAATTGTCATAGGAAAAGTAAAATGATGTTTAAGTTCATGTTGAGGTAGGCATAGAAATAGATTCTTTAAGAATTTGATGACCCCATTCCAATTGTCCAAATGACTTTCATAGGAAAAATTTACTATAAACTGCAATCCTTCAAACCTTTATGAAATTCTTTGAATCAAAGAGGCAAGGCATGTCTCCTGAATATGATGCAATCAAACACGTCATAACATTATTTCCAGTTACCAGTTGCACAATTTCATGTCCCTTAGCAGGCAAGCCAGGCTTTACTACCTAAACTAGTCAATCCAAGTACTATGAGGCAGGCAAGCTACTGGGTGCACAGTAACCAGGCAGGCCTGCAGCTTGACGACATGTCACGGAGTCCCCACTAGCGCGCGCGCGCACGCACGCACGGTTGGTCGCAGCCCGCAACGGTTGGAGTAGAGTACATCCATCACAAATTCACAATAGATGCGACGGGCACGACACGTACTGCATGAACTCTTCGTCGCGGAGCAGCGCAGCCATTGTGTCCGGGGCGAGGCACACCTCGATGTCCACGCTGCCGTCGCCGGCGCGTCCAGGGAACGCCGACATCTTGCCGTCGAACTTGTTTGCACGGCCGCTGCGCACCGCCAGCGGGCGGCCCCACCCGAAGTCGTTACCTTCGTACATCGGGAACCTGTTCGAGCTCCCCATGGTGACCACCGCGCCGTCGGGGTTGCCCAGCGGGAAGCACCGGGGCGCGGCCTGCCACGCCGCCGCGACTCCGCGGATCGCGTCATCGCCGTAAGCCGCCAGGCTCGCGTTCAGCTTGGACGCCGCCCAGCGCAGGTCGTTGGACGCCAGCTCGGCCACCGTCGCCGTCGTCGGGGCGCTCTGGATGGCGTTGCCGAAGTATGCCGTGGAGACCGCCGGGCGCAGCCGGTGACGGCAGTTCACCGCCAGGCGTAGCGTCGTCGTCGCGTCGGCCGCGAGCCGCTTCCGCGCGCGCGTCGTGGAGATCCATATCTGCGCGCACAGCGACTGGAACGAGGAGATCTCGCCGCGCACCAGCTGAGGGTTCTTCGGGTCATGCGCCATCTTGCCATAAACCTCGGCATCTTGACCGGCGCTCGGCGACCGACGGTTGGCCATCGCCTTCAGCTCGCGGATCGCATCGCCGCTAAAGTGAAAGATTCGCTCGCGGACAGGCGCGTCCGGGTCAAAGGTCACCGCGGGGCCCACGCCTCCGGGGAAACGGAGGACGGCCGTTGACTCGCCAAAGAAGTTGCGGCGGAAGTCCGGCAGCTTGGGCGACGCGCCGCGGCAAAGGCCAGCCCAGGTGTTGTAGAAGTGCCAGAAAGAGGTGCCGTCCACGACGGCGTGGTTGGCCACGACGCCGATGAAGACGGCGCCGTCGCCGAGCACGGTGAGCTGGAACGACGTGAGGGGGCGGCGGTGCCCGTCGTAGCTCACGGTGCGGTCCATGGGGAACAGGTCCTTCGTGAGCTTGGTGGGCACGTCGGCGTTAGGCACTAGAAAGTCGTCCAGCGACAGGGCCGGCGCCACGGCGTGATAGAACTCGACGCCGGCGTCGTTGCAGCGGATGACGACGCGGTCGTCGGGGAGGGTGACGAGGCGGCCGGCGAGGGCCGGGAAGATGGCGAGCGCGCGGGAGAGCGTCGACACGAGCAGGGAGACGAGTGAAGGCATGGGCAGATCGGGTGCGGGGAAGAAGAGGCCCTTCTGGATGTAGTGGCAGGACAGCATGGGCAGGTCGGAGACGGACAGCGTGAGGTCCCCGATCGCCGACGGCGGGCCGTCCGGGCGCACGGGCTGCCTGGACAGGACCGTGATGCCCGATGCCGGCGCCTCCACGCAGATGGGCTGCTTCGGCATAATGGCAGAGGCGGCATCCAGCATGGTCATGGCAGGTAGCATCTGAGCCATTTGCGATTGCTGTGGTGTCTGAGCTCGCCGCTGATGGCGCGTTGTGCAGTAGAGGCCAAGGAGGTGGTCTGGTCAGTGCTGCCGTGTGCTGGACAGTGAGCAATGTTGGGCGGTTTATATAGGACACGGGGAGGAGGCGGATGCATGCACCTGAGCGTCAGTACCTTCCATACCAGTAATACTGCCGCTTTGGATATTCTCTGGGCAGGCTTGGTGGTTGTCTGATGCAGAGATATGTGTATCAGATAAAAGAGCAGCTAGAGATGTGTGCTACTACTATATGCTTCTCAAGAGTCCAGCCACAAAAGAAAAATGCCTACTTCTTCTTTTTATAACATGGAAGGGGTGAGGGTGATTACCATTACATATTAGTATAGGCTTTGTTGCATAATTAAAAATCCAACTGCTTTGTTGTGTACCGAGGTAATTCTAGCACAAGTGTGCAGTGTTGATGTTGATCCATCAAAGATATTCTGATCAACTGATTCTCCTAATTCGCTAGGAGGTTCATGATTTTCACGCGTCTTCGGCTCTCTCCGGTGTGCTCCCTCCTATCCAAAATATGTTGCATATATGGTTGTATTAAAGTCGAAATCTATAAAGTTTAACCATGTATATTGACAAAAATATGAACATATACTCCCTCATTGTCATAATATAATATGCATTGGTTTTCACGAAGGTGAAACTCCAATATCTTTGATCAAATTTATTGAGAAAATTATCGATATACACAATACCAAATGTATACCATATTAAAATATATGTCTTGATTAATCAAATGGTATTGATTTGATACTCTAAATGTTAATATTTTTTTATATAAACAGGGTCAAAGTTTACACGGTTTGACTTCGAATATCTTATACACACTATATTTTGACATAGAGAGAGTACAATGAAAATTTATTATCTTTAGAAATTATCTTGGAAATTTTCATATTATATGCATTTGGTACAATAGATCTTTATACTCTTATCTATAATTTTTTCTTTAAATTTGCAAAATTTGACGTGCACACAAAATCCTGCACGATCTAATATGTAGTGGTGCTAGATGGTTTAAGGATCTATTTATAACCTTTGTATAATCGTTGATAATTATTAATAAATTGGTGGATTTTTTCGTAAAAATACACAAGAGGACCAGAAAAACAAAGGTCGAGGTTTCTTAACAAAGTCTTTAATTAGGTAATCGATCAGGTAACTGAAGCCAGAACAGTACAAAAACTGCTAGCATAGCATTCACTTATTGAGGCGCGATATTATAGAGTATACGTGTGATGGAATATGTTTTCTGAGCGGATACATTGAACGTGTACCGGCTTTGCGTATTCAATAAGGATGTAACGTCAAAAGCATTTGGTGTCGTGCTAATAGCCTCAATATCTATTTCCCATCTTTTTTTCTGAACGGATCTGGCCACATCAGCTAGCAACGTGTGTAGGCACTAGGGCAGGGAGCATCTAGTTCATGGCGTCCACATCCACCTCATCGATCACCGGATTAGCTCTCCGTTCTCCTCCCATCATCGCCTTGTTACGTAGTCGACGTCTCCCTGATAGAATACGTTTTTTGCCGGGCTTTGTTGGTTTGGTTTTCTGCTGTATACCGACGTATGGTCTGCGATTACTCAATGCATGATGCTTAGTTCTTTGAATCTTGTATGCTCGTCTAGAACCTTGTAACAACCACTCTTAATTGCAGTCTGAGTCGTACTATCAATTAAGTATGTACACGTCAGTATTTAAGCATGCTTAATTTGCTACCGGACATAAGAATTGATTATCGTTTTAGGTATTGCGCACACTGCCGCAGTGTACATTTCAGTAGGGAAAATTCAGCTTAAAACACTGAACTCTTAGAGATTCGGTAAAATGAACCCTAAAATCCAAATTCCGGATGTTTGTACCCTAAGCTTACCTATGCTGGTCTAAATTAAACCTTATAGGTATTTGGTGCACCGGAAAACCAACGATCCTAGCTGAGATTAGAGGGGAGCACTAGTCAATACAAAGAGGTTGTGCGGATGCTCACGACTAATGCAAGGGATCGTTCACCCTTGGGGCATATTGTCGCTGAAGCCAGAACCCTGATTAACTCGGAACGAGTGGTTGGTATTGTTAAGATTCCTAGATCACAGAATGTAGCAAGTCATTTGTTAGCTGGTTATAGTAGATTGAATGGCCATACTGATGTATGGTTAGGGATAGGGCCAGAGCCTATTCTGGATGCTCTGTTGAGGGATTGTAACACTTCTTTATATGCTTAATACAATCCCTTCGCCCCGGCAAAAAAAAAATACAAAGACCATAGTAAAAATTCTTGGATGCTGGGGTGGCAGTGGGTCCAAATTGCCGAATCTATCTTCCTCCTCATCTCTACTAGATAACGAACGATGATGCAAATGAGAGGCCTAGAGGAGCTCACCTTCCGTGAGGGCGAGGTGGAAAGGGAGAGGACCGCAAGCTCGGGCAGGGAAGGGCATTTAGGGTGTGCCCGCAACAGGCCAATATATCAGTGATAGTACTCCCTCTGATTCAAATTAATTGACTTAACTTTGTATGTATCTAGAGTTTTTTTTCAGCTCTAGATACAAGTGTATTTAGATAAAGTTGGATATTCAGTTAATTTGAATCGAAGGAAGTAGCAATATATAATTTAATTTTTTTGCTCTAAATAAATAGATCCAAGGTTCGATTTAAATCGGAATTAGATAGTCTATGTTACACAGAACATGAATTTAGAGTCCAGGGCTCATTTCACCAAACCTCTGCGAGCTGAGGGTTTGAAATAGACTTTTCCTACTTGGCTAACTGTACTCTTCCGGCAGGGTCGCTAGCCATTCGTGCCAGCATCGGCACAGCACGCTGGGACCGTCGATCGCAACGGCTCACCGCTACTTGTGCAGCCACAGGGCTGGCTAAACCGACCCGCAACAGTGTACCGAACTTGGAGTTTTGCTCTCTCGTGATCATCATGCCATTGCCATGTCAAGTCAAGGCCTAGACTGGGCGTGGCGCGCCGTCATCTAACCCTCGGCGGAGGGAATACATGCACTCAGGAATGGATGTATTCATGAACCTGCCGCTGCTGCCTAGCTAGCTCGTGCCCGTCCGTCTGGCTGTCGCCGCCGTCCTCGCCAAGAATCTTCTTCTCTAGGTTGGGGGAGGCGCCAAAATTGAATTGCCGCCGTGCCATTTTGATCGTCGCCACATGCATTCCCTAGGGCAGGGAATTAGGCCACAGACACGCTGATCCGATCGTGCGCGTGTGTGTGTAGCTCGGAATGTGTAAACTAGTCCCTGTCTCCCGTCGCTGCCGCCTGCCGGGACTGGTGAGCTGGAGCTGGATCATTTGATCCGTCAGACACTGAACCTGATCAGCAGAGCGTCGGTGATCGAGCCGCGATCCAGCTCGTGTTTGGCACCCTGCGGTCGCGCGATTAGCCCCCACGGGCGCCTCGGGGGCGGGCGGTTAGGGTTAAGATAATCGCGGCCGCGGATCCCGAGGCCGCCAGGGCGGCGGCGGCAACTAATGAGTCGGAGGCGCGCCGTACCGCAGGCATAGTATATTGGTAACAGGACGGGCGCGGATCGATCGGGCGGAGCAGAGTGGTGTAGCTCGGCGCAGGCGGACATGGCTGCCAATAAACAAAGCCCAAGGTGGGCTGAACTGGCCGGCGCGTCCTCGCTGGCGAGACACTTTCGAATGTCAACCCCCAGCGTACAGCTCGATCATACTCCTACAGGCGGGCAGGTGCAGCTCAGCGGGCGGGTGGCGGCGGCAGACGTGGGACGGTGGAGCAACTTGGGCCGCTGCCTCGTTCATGCATGGCTCCCGCCGGCCGGCCGGCCGGCACTGGCTGGCAGCCGTGGGGTGGCTGTACGGGGTCTGGCTGGGTGGGACAGCCTTGATTCCTGCGGTTTCAACGTACACGATCATGGAGGTGCAGTGTCCCAGCGCAGCGCCGAGCCCCACGCTGCGCCCTTTCTCCCCACCGGCACTAAACCCCACCAATGAACATTGTACCTGAGAGGACCTTACTCGGTAACACGTCCACGACACCATTACCAGATCGTGCGCCAATAATGAAAAACATATTGTTTTGCTGCGCCTGCAAGAGACCACGGTCGTCAAGTTGATGTGGATGGCTATGTTTCCTTCATAAGCATGTTTAATCAACCGTGACATTGAAAACACTAAGGGATCATAAATGAGTTTTTTTCATATTTCTTATGGAGGAGTTTAAGAGGAGCTTTTCTCCTAGGTATGCAAACTTGTGGCTATCTTCTTAGGACGTTCCATGAGGCTGAACTGTGTGATGTTGGTATCATATGATTTTTCCTATACATATGTAGGAGAATGGGATGAAAAACACAACCAAAAGTTCGTGGCAATGCACAACTTAGATGTGGCATTAGAAGAAGAAATAGTAAGGGAGCTTAAATATGGCAATTTAGTCATATGGGTAAGAAACGGGTGTGGGATTTTCTAAGGCAACACTATTTATCTCCTTGTAAATCCACATCATCCCCGTCTTCTCAACAACAAAGACAGGCGATGAACATGTTCCCGAGCTTACAAATATGGGTTTGACAACCAGCCATTGGCATTGTGATGGGAGTGCGGTGGCATCTCCTATCCAACCCGTGTTGAAATCCCCAATTTGGTTGAATTAATTTTGACGTAAGATTTTGGCCAGGTCTCACACATCTATCTTAATATATTGGAACTGTGTTCCTCGTCAGTTGCTCCAGAGGAGCCGATAATTTTTTCTATGGACTTTTTTTGGTGGGACCAGAGAATATAATGATTAGAAAGTCAATGTATGCTAGGAGAAATGTGTTACAATTCTTTGTAGTGATCATTCGAGTTCTTCCTGAATATCGTTCATGCACGCACTTAAGAAATTCCATTCGACAACCAGATGAACCCTAACCTTACTGTCGTTTTCAACCACGGAGGACAAGAGGGAGCCGATAATATTTTATGCAGATTTTTATTCTTTTCTGTGGGACCAGAGATAATATGATGATCAGAAAGTCAATGTGTTCATAGGAGAATTGTGTTACATTTTCTGTAGTGACCATTTGAGTTCTTCCTGAATATCCTTCATGCATGCACTTGAGAAATTTCATTCAACAGGGCAACCAGATGAACCCGAACCTGGTTGCCACCCGCGGAGCACAAGAGGGAGGCGATAAAAAAATTGGTAGACTTTTATTCTTTTTTGTGGACAAGAAAATATGATGATCAGAATTTCAATGTGTGCTAGGAGAATTGTGTTACATTTTTATGTAGTTGTCATTTGAGTTCTTCTAGAATATCGTTCATGCATGCATTTAAGAAAGTTCACTCAACAAGGCAACCAGATGAACCATAACATGATTGTCATTTTCAACCGCAGATCACAAGAGGGACCTAATAAAAAAAAGTGTACGCGCTTATTCTTTTTTTTTTGCGAGGAAACGCTGATGATATAAAGCAAGCAAATTACAAAAAGGTTCACACCAAAGATAGAAATTACAGTCAAGACCCTCTATTTTGTGGAACTAGAGAATATGATGATCAAAAAGGTCGATGCATGCTAGGAGAATTTTGTTGCATATTTTGCAGTGATAATTGCCGTTCGTCCTGAATATTGTTCATGCATGCACTTAGGAAATTCCAGTCATGTAGGTAACCAGATGAACCCTAGTAACTTGATTGCCATTTTCAACCGCAGAGCACAAGAGTAAGCCAAAAAAAAAACTGTAGACTCTTATTCTCTTTGTTGGACTGGAGAATATGATGATGAGAAAGTCAATGCGTGCTAGGAGAATTGTGTAACATTTTGCTGTAGTGACCATTGGAGTTTTTTTCTGGATATCGTAGCATGCATGCACTTACGAAATTCCACTCAAGGAGGCATCAGCAGCCACCGTTACTCATCGGATAAGGATTTGCAACAGCAAACGAGCATCAAGACAAATCATCAGATGGATACTTTGTTTTTAGTTTATTTTCTATCAAGCAACAGGCGAGCAGGAACGGACAGAACCAGGTCCATTGAACAAATCTAGGGCTGCAATCGACATGCACTTATTCCATATATGTATGATGGACTAATAGTAATAACTAATCATGCTTTCCACGATAGAAGGATCGATCCACCATAGACAGAGACGTACGCAGAACAGGAAAACGTGATTTATCCACAATTAACAAAGTAAAGGGAAGGCATGTAGGGCAAACATGTCTGTCCGGCCGGCATTTTCAGGTGGAACTTGGGAAAAGCCCCCACACTCGTGAAATGGTTTCTTTGTGTGGTAATATGTTCACGTTTTGTACGCACCACCAAATTTCTGTTGCAGATTTAGCTGGTGAAGACTATTGTAATCTACACTTCACCGGTGGAAATCTTGCTACTACCCTTAAGCAAACATTTAAACAACCTTCAGAAAACTTTCAATCAATTATGACAAGTCACGTCCTCCTGGATGACTTATCTGAAATACAGGACACGACAATTAAGTTGGGTACGTTCCTCAGCAGTTGTAATGAAAATAACTAAGGCTTAGTTTGTCATCTAAGTTTTTCTAAATCCAAAGTATTAAACAGTAGTATTTTCTGCCAAGGGAACAAATACTTCAGTTTTGGAAAAAGAGGTCTTCAAAATCAGTGCAGTTTTGTGCAGTTTTCTGAAAAAAGGAAGTAAAGAAAAATGTAGTTTTTGCTGAAACCAAACACCTCACAATATTCAATACCATGGTATTTTTAGAAACCAATACTTTGAAAAAACGTTGCTGCCAAACGCAACCTAAGTCTTTTAAGTCCAGCCAAATCTAATGATGTGACCTACTTGCTTTTGATCCAGAGGTCCAAGATCAGCTTAGGGTCCAAGATGTTTGAAAACTAATCAATATAAATGACGTGTTCTATATGTTTTGGGCCAAAAATGTAAAGGAACACTTTTTTCAGCTTCTCCAGTTAAAGAAGCTTCTCCCCACCAACTTATGTTCTGGCTTATAATCTAGTTTGACCCGAACTAAATTATAAAACGAAAACAAATTTGGGATACCGGCTTCTGGGAGAAGCTGGTGGAGAGAAGCTTCTCACGGAAACTACCGGAGAAGCCGAAAAGAAGTGAGCTTAAGTCATTTGAGTCTAGCTAGCCAGCTGATGTGTGTGTAGTGGCCCAAATAAGCCTGCCCAACTGAAGATGCCTAAAAGGATCATTAATGGTTGGAAGTTTTTCCAAGAAACCAAAACTTGTTAGGGCATCTCCAGCGGGCCGGCGTATTTCGGACGTCTGAAATGTCCGTTTGCGTCGGTCCGCGGACGCTATGTGGCCCAGGGCGACCGTTTGCGTCTGGGGTACCTCGCTAATGACGTTTTACGTCCCGTCGAGAACTGCCGCCGGTGATTAACTGTTCCCGCGTGACGACGATTGTTCCCGCGCGTGCCCAATACACTGGCAAGTTTCGTCGGCGTTTCGCGCGCGCGGGAAACGCCCTGCGCGCCAACGCCGTTTCCCGCCCCACCGTGGCTATATGGTAGACACCGGCGGGGGCGACGGGCACACCTCAAGCTAACCTTACCATCCATCTATGGCCGGCCACATGAATTGGGAGCACGTTGTTCGCATGTGCCGCCAGCTCCACCCGGAGGAGGAGGAGGTAGCCGCCGCCGGCGTTGAGGCCCAGCAGCTGGACCTGTGTCAACACCCGGATTTTTACGTCCAGATGCCTATTATGCCATACATCGCAATCCCAGGATTATTGTTTTTGCGAGACATAATAGATTAATATCACAGAACATCATTCATTACAGCACCATAATAGTCTTACATAAAAAGGATCACATGATCCAGTCTCATTACAACAATTGATCTAAGGATCAAATACTTCACACATAGCGGAGGTACGTAGTAGAGTTCATCTATTCCACATGCAACTGTTGACGTCAGGAGTAGTCCTAGTTATCGTAGTCGTCCTGCTGTCCGTCTTCCTGGTAGTAGTGCTCTTCTTCACAGTCTGGCCATTTGAATAGCCAGGGACAAAGCCATGAGTACTTTAAAGTACTCGCAAACTAGTACTAATGTAAGCACTATCAACTATATCAATGGAATTCTAAGCTCTAGGTTCATTTGCATAAAGCCAATTTTATTTCATAAGCATTTAGTAACCAAAGACTCTTCATTTGCCTAACTTAACTCAAGTGGGAACATTAGTGTCATTCCCACAACTATGTTGTGATTCAAAACAAAGTCACCTTTCAAGTTCAATTCACCAGTCACCAGTCACATGTAACACTTTTGAAAAGTTCTAATGACGGAACAGTATGGCCTTTCCAACTGTCGATGACCGCGCACGCGGCTATTCGAATAGGTTTACACTCTACAGAGGTTGCATACTTGTGCCACAACATTTGATTACATCCATCAGGGATAACCCTGAATAATCATAACTCAGTATGCGGATCATCAACCATTAACCTTTCACTTACATACCCTAGTATAGGCACCTCTCCCCATGAGCTTGGCCTCCCAGTGATAGCAAACCGCCAACCTGGGAACTGCACAGGGCTTGGGTAGGACATTCACCTCAATTCACGTCATTTCACTTTCAACGGAGGCAGCCTCGGCATAACCCCTATGACGCTTGTTCAAAGGGAACTCATACTAAGACACATAAATTTCCAGCTAAATCCTTACCCAGAATCAGGTATTGTGGGGCTACTCAAGAATTGGAATGGTATCGCATCCGAACCTAATCATCAGTTTTTATCAAAACCACCATTTCATTCAAGTCACATTCACCTTCAAAATCTTTCAATAGAATGACTCATCATTCCAAGGTTTTCAAATTCAAAAGATTCACATGTTCCCAGCTAGAGTTGTCACTTGTAATTTAGCACTAGCAACTAGTCGTGAGGGGTGCTAACTAGCTTGTAGCTCTCTACGATAACTTTGATATTCTTGCACTACTTCTTATCTAGACTCAAGTTAACTATAAAAGTAAGACTTGGAAATTCAAGTAAAGCTTTGAGAGAAAAAACTGGGACTTGTAAAGTAAAACTCAAAGTAGTATGGTATTGGTGCCTTGCTCAAATAGAGCTTGCACTTGGGTAACTTGCAATAGTATAGCTTGCCTTGATTGGTACAGTGATCAAAGCTTTCTTCTTCCTGGTAGTAGACCTCCTCCTCCTGGTATTCCTCGGTACTACCGTCTATAAACGGATACGAGGTATAAAATCACCAAAAAAATCTTAAGGGCTAGACTAAACACACAAACGGTTCACACAAGCTATTCTAGCATCACTACATTAATCACAAGGGGGTTGCCGTGTGTGTTAAAAAAACTTGTAAGAGAAATAATTTCCTCTCATTGAATCTTCTTAAGATTTAATTTCCTCAAATAATAAGTGTGGGATCATGTTGACCAAGGTCAACACTTCACCTTTATCACTTGAGAAAAATGATTTAAATGAGGTACTAACCCTCATGCAATTTAAACATTATTCTTGCAACAATTTAATATCTCTAAGTAATCCACTATGAGGTGCTATAGACCAAAGTCAACACTTCATATTGAATTGCTTAGGACCATGATTTAAATGAGAGGGAACCTCTCATACTATTTAAGAAATAATTTTGGATAATTTAAATGGACTAGAAATAGCCACATAGCCATTATTTTGCTCTAGCCCATGATCATGCAAACAACTATGTTATCTTTTTTGCATACACATGTAGAGTATGTGAAATGTGATTTATGAGAGTTGGTATCAATTCAAAATCACTTAAGGTTGATTTTTAATAATTGTTTGAATTTGAAAAAGGCTATGCCTTGTTATTTTTGGTACTTTAATTCTACAACAAATCTAAGGTTGAGGCCAGTGGGGTTGGAAAGAGAATTTCTCAAGCTTTCCAAAGATATAAAGTTCACCAAATTTGGCTCACTAGATTTGAAGTTATTCAAATTTGAAAATGGAACCAGTATTGAAATTAACCAAACTGATAAATTCAAATTTGAATCTTTGGGCCTGCGCGGGAAACTACACGGGCCAGCGAGAGAAAAAGGAGTTGGGCCTGCCCAGCAATGCGTCTGGCACACGCGGGCCGCCTGACAGTGTGCTCCACTGTCAGCCTCACTTAACTCACCGAAACGGTATGTGCGAAGGGGGCCGCACGATTAGAACCAGATCCGACGGACGAGAGGTGTCGTCGTCTCCGGCGAGAGGAGGCTACTGGCGCGGCGAGGGTTGGGGGTAGGGGAGCTCACCGGTGGTCGGCGGTCGGCGGCGAAGGAGCAGGGTGAGGTTGTCGTGGACGGCGAAGCGTCTGGTACATGTGGAGTCGCCGGAGGTGGCTTCAATCGACGGCATCGTCTGCGGCGGCTTCACGGACTCCGGCGATCGATTGGCGAGCTACGGTGGACAATAGGAGAGGGGAAGTGGTCGAGGAGGGTCAGAGAGGAGAGGGAAGCGAGCTGGTGTGAGGAATTGAGGCGGGGGCGCCCGTTTATAGCGGCGAGAGGGTGTCGTGGGGGTGCGGGCAGGTGATCAGTGGTGACGGCGACGCTAGAGGTCAGCGGGGTGGTTACATCTTGTTGGCGACGTCGAGGCGGTCCTGGTGCGCGTCATGGCGCGGCAGGAGAGGGACGGTGGCTTGTTGTGACGTTGGTGTACTGGGGGCACGGTGGCGGACGGTCGTCGTCCGTGACGTCGGCGACAGTGCTCCCCCATTCAAATCAACGTGTCTGGGAGCTAGCTTACGTCGTGGAGGGTGTGCGTGCGAAAGGAGAGGGGGAGAGGAGGTCTGAGGCAAAGGGGCACTGCCGTGCTCTGTCGTGTCCAGAGCAGCGCCGTGCGCGCGCTGGCGCGTCCTGGCGTCGTGGGCGCGTGCGTGTACCGGAATTGGCGTGCTCTCCTTGGCCTGGGCTCGCGCCAGTGAGGTCAGGGGGGTGAGGCAAGCCTAGCTGACATGGTGGGAAAGAGAGGGGAGGACCAGGGTGAGAGTTGGCAGGGTGGTGATCATGGTGGCCGGCATGGCATGGCATTGGAATCTTTTGTGCACAACTCTTGGTCTCTGAGGGCATGGTCAGCTGGTGTGAGGTGAGACCAAGGTGTGTGACATGTTTGGCAAGGTGAGAGAGGGCTAGAGTGCGCACCATTGGATCTATGCAAGAATTGGGTGACATAGACAATGTCCTTGGCATGGTCTTGTGTCATGGTGATCATGGCTAGGCTTGATGATGTCAAATGGGAGTTGTTGTGGTACATAGTGCACTATAGATGAGCTAAAGAGAGAGAGGGTGAGGGGTACAAAGTGGTTGAAATAGTGGTTGTACCTCCATGTAAACAAATTGATCAAAAGCCAAGGTCTCATGTGTGTTGAATTTTGGCCAAAAAACTTTATAGATGTGTTCTAAATAATGTTTGGCAGCAAGTGGTAGCATTGGTTTGAATTTTGGAAAGGTTTGGTGAAAATTCCAAAATTTGGGGCAATCTAGAATTTGTTTCAAAGTTGTCACTTTGCCTCCTTATACTAAGCAATAGAAAAGGAACTAGTCAAAGTGGTCAACATAAAAAGTGTTCATCTTGATGAGGTCTTGGATGAGGTGAAAAGAGTGGAGAGACTTTGGTTTAGAAATCTCTTATTCCATGGGCTCAAAGTGGGTAAGATGTTAAAAGTGTCACATGTGACCA
This sequence comes from Lolium rigidum, assembly GCF_022539505.1. Classification (NCBI taxonomy): domain Eukaryota; kingdom Viridiplantae; phylum Streptophyta; class Magnoliopsida; order Poales; family Poaceae; genus Lolium; species Lolium rigidum. The sequence goes on along the minus strand of NC_061513.1, from coordinate 74,874,301 downwards.
TTATCACATGTAACTAGGTTTTGCTATTTCCTTTGATTTGATTTATGTTTCTTTGGTGCAAAAGGGATTGTTTTAAGTTTAAAAGAGTTTCCAAACCCTTGGCACAAGTTTATATGGCCTAGGTTAAAGATTTTCAAAAATGACCATAGGCCCATATGTGAGGTTTTTGCATTTTCTCTTTTCTTTTTCTTTATTTCTCTTGATCCAAAGGATCATTGTTTTGGGTTCCTTTGATGTTGGTTGGGTTGATGGAGGGTTTCACCATTTGGGTAAAGTAAATAGGGCATAGGCCATTATTTGGAGAAATAGCCACTAGCCCACATATGCCTCACCCTTTATTTAGTTTTGTTTCTAATTGTTCCTCTTTGGTGTTGAGAAGGGTAGGGTTTTAGGGTTTAGAACCTTTCAAAATACTTCACACAAGCATCATGGCAAAACTCACAACAATTGGGTAGGAGCACTATGCACCATACTCAATTTAATTAAAGTTTTCGCTGGCTCCAATTTTTGAAAAAAGGAAATTCATTTTTCTTCTTTGTTTGAAATTTTGGGATGTTACAACTCCTTCCCCCTTAAACAAAATCTCGTCCCGAGATTTAAGAAAAGTTAGAAACCTGTTATCACCAGATTTTGGCCAAGTCAGGAGGTGGGCCGCGATCAGGATGGGCTTGGAAGATTACACGTGGAAGATCTCTGAAGCGGCCTTGCATGGAGGAGTTGGGCTTGTTTGCCCACGTATCTTTAATCATAGTAGATTGTATCTAGATTGAAAGTTAGAGTTTGTCTCGTACACGGTGGGATTGTACCCACGTTAGAAAGTCCGCTGGACTATAAATATGTACCTAGGGTTTATGGAATAAACAACAACCAACGTTCAACCACAAACAAATCTCGGCGCATCGCCAACTCCTTCGTCTCGAGGGTTTCTACCGGTAAGCATCATGCTGCCTAGATCGCATCTTGCGATCTAGGCAGCTCAAGCCTGCCCACGTTGTTCATGCGTTGCTCGTGCTTGAAGCCTTTTTGATGGCGAGCAACGTAGTTATCTTAGACATGTTAGGGTTAGCATTGTTCTTCGTATTGCATGCTATCGTAGTGCAACCCTTGCATGTCTAGCCGCCTTACACCTATCTTAGGTGTAGGGGCGGCACCCGCTTGATCATAGTTTAGTAGATCTGATCCGTTACGATTGCTCCTTGTTCTACAAGGATTAGTTTAATATCCGCAATAGTTAGGCCTTACAAAGGGGGAGGATCCAGCGGCACGTAGGGTGTCGTTCGTTGGCCCTAAGCGAGGATGTTCGGGGATCAACCTCGTGTTGGTTTTTAGGCCTTGTTTAGGATCGGCTTACGATCACCGTGCGTGGCCGCGAGGCCCAACCTGGAGTAGGACGATCCGATTATGCGGTGAAAACCCTAAATCGTCGTAGATCTCATTAGCTTTACCTTGATCAAGCGGGACCACCATATATTCGGACACCTCGTCCGAATCATGGGTGGATCGGCTCTTTGAGCCGATTCACGGGATAACTCTGAGAGCCGATCGAGGCTCGTATTTAATGTTTACGTGTGTGCCCTGCAGAAACTAAGCGAGGCATCATCCACACCTTCCGACCGGGTATAGGTCGGGTGGCACGCCCTTGTGATAAACATCGGTGCGTGCGACCGGGGAGGCTTTGCGGGCCGTCGCTCGCGAGGGACCGGGGCCGGCCGCAGCCCTAGTTGTTCCCGGCTCTACGGTGTTGCCCGTCTCTGCCCGCCGGGGGGTTTCGACGTCAGCACATTCGCGCACGCCCGGTGGGACGGTCGACGACATCCACGACATCGCCATCCGCATCCGAGATGGCGGAAGACACTCCGGTCACGTACGAGGATCTGCACGATGAGCTCAAGAAGAAACATGACGAGATCAAGGCAACCCTCGAAGCCGAACTCATCGGCTCCTTCCACCGAACCCGCTCCCATGGCGTCGAGGTGGAAGGGTTTCACACCTGAAGGCGCGCTCGATGGAGTGGACCTGTCCGCCCCGTCGGAAGAACGCACCGGGTCGGCTGCGGCGGAGATCAACTACATGGTGGCTCATTCGCTGCACCGCCACTCGAGAGCCCGGTGAACACCTTGGAGCGTGTCGCTCGCGCGTCGTCAAGGAAATCATGAGTCACCGGTACTCCCCGTCGGGACCGGCTGCGGGGACTTTCAAGGGAGAGATGCCGCTCCGGCCCCGGCCGTTCGCATGGGCAGCACCGGAACTGCCGAACTCATCGGCATACGTCGTCTACAAGATTGGTGGTGATCCTAGTGACTACCAATTCCTACCCGAGGCACCCAAGGAGATCCCGCACGGATACTCGTGCGCATACGTACCGGACTGCAATGCCGGGCACTCTCGAACCGAGGCTGCAATATCGGGGGCCTGCTGGAACGGCGGGAGGAACGTCGGGAGCCGATCTCGAGAAGCAATCGTGGCTGGCTAAGTACGCCACCCCGACGAACCTCCAAAGCCCAGCTCCTGCAGTTGGCTTAGAACCGGAAAAACAAGCATGGCTGGTTAAGTATGCCACCCGGCGAATCTTCGGGGTTCGACACCTTCGGCCATCACGGCGGATCAGATTTGTGCAATTCGAAAGATCATTTCGGTATGATGCCGAAAAGGAAGGCGTTCGGCTACACCAAGCCGTACCCCAACAGCTACGAGCCGATCCCGCTGCCACCCAAATATCGGCTCCCGGACTTCACGAAGTTTAGTGGATCGAGATGGGTCCAGCACCATCGAGCATGTGAGCCGATATTTGGCACAGCTAGGCACGATCTCAGCGTCGGATGAGTTGCGCGTGAGGTTCTTCTCACGGTCCCTCACGGGATCGGCTTTCGGGTGGTACACGTCGCTACCACCAAACTCCATCCAAAATTGGAAGCGAGTTGGAAGAACGAGTTCCATGAACGGTATCACTCGAGAGGCTTCCGATGTTGGTTTTGCCGATCTAGCGCAAGTACGACAGAAGCGCGGGGAGACAGTGGCAGAATACGTCCAGCGCTTCAGGACCATTAGGAACTGATGCTTTTCAGCTCGTATAAGTGAAAAATAAGCGGTCGAGTTGGCGGTGGTGGGTCTCTCATCATCAATCAAGGACGTGGCCTCCCAAGCAAACTACCCTTCGTTAGCGCACATGGTGCAGAAGCTGTCAGCATACGAACAGCGCCACCCAGATGTTTACCAGGACAAATTCAAGCGGGCGGGACTGTGGTTGAGGCAGACGAAGATGAAGGTGACATGGGAGATCAAGAGGTGGCAGTGGCTGAATGGACTCGAGCGACAGGCCCCGTGACCTGCAAATGGGTGAAGCCACAAGGCCCTCCAAAAGGGTTCGACTTCGACGTGACCAAAACTGAGCAGATTTTTGATCTCTTACTCACGGAGAAGCATATAAAGGTACCCGAAGGCCACAAGTTCCCCACGGTGCAAGAGCTGAACGGAAGGCCATACTGCAAATGGCATAACACGTTCTCCCACACCACCAACGACTGCAGGGTGTGGCGGCAGCAGATCCAAATGGCGATAGAAAATGGACGGTTGATTTTTAACCAGTACGCCATGAAGGTCGACACACACCCTTTCCCCGCCGTTAACATGGTGGAGTGTTCTTACCACGAGGGTTGCCAGCCGGGTTTCCTGTGCAATATCAACATGGTAGATCTTGGACACCACGCTGGCAAGGATGGAGATGAGGGCAGCTGCTCTCATAGCAAAGAAACAGAGGAAGCCGCTCCACGCGATCGGCTCCGCCAAGACGGCAAGCGCTACGTAACGAGAGGGAGAAGTGAAGAACATAAGATATCAGCGACCTCTCTCCGATCACCTCCTCAACAAGTATGTGAGTCGGTACGACCAACGCCGATGGTCCAGCGATGATGATGAAAGAGATCGTCCGGCTAGAGAAGCCGAGAAGACATCGTCGGCATAATCGCGATGAGGAGGAGCACGAGCGTTGTGCCAAGGGAAAGGCAAGGGAGCAAGACGACGAGGACGAGACTCTGGGATTGTCCCTTCTTCGAGCACCTGCTGGGATTCAGGGAATGAGCCGATTGCCAACAATCGGCAATTGCCCGAAATGCAACCGGAAGAAGAAGGAGGCAGCCAACGTGTCCGTGTTCGAGCGCTTAGGACCTCTCCCGCCACGAGCAAACGAGCTGAGTCCCCTCGGTTGAAAGATCTCGAAGATTCAGAAGACGAGGGGAAGAAGAAGACAGGTATCACCAGCCAAGGTGGTGCCACGATGGACTCAGCCGTTCCCGGAAACGCGAGGTTCAACGACTGCGCGGCCTGGAAGAAGCCGAGAGGTTATACTTGCATACATTGAGAAAGGCAAGGCCTGATCTGGCTGCGAAGGTTAAGCGAACCCTGGATGAAGAGGGTCGTCCACGGAAAATGGAGTGGCGCCCCAAGCAAAGGAAAGCCGATGATGAAACATCGGCTGGCACAAACATGGTACTCGTTCTTCCGACAAATCTTAGCGCTCCACGATTACACGACGCACTCAAGGTGGGCGACAGCCAGCGCACCAACGTGATAAAGTCAGAGATTGGGCTGGTTTTATCTACCGGCCTGAACGAGTAGCAAGAGCACGTCAATGAGCAAACGTGGTGAGGCTGGTCCTTGTGATCGGCCCCAAACATTTATGAAGGGACATTACAAAACCTTCATCGAACAAGCAACATGGGGGCCGATTCCAGCAATCGGCCAAAATTATCCTCACCCTCCATTCTGCCTGGGTTCAACATGTTATCCAACAGAGCCGATACCATCAAATCTCTTGACGAGAATCGGCTCGGGGGGCACCGAGTGGATAAAACACGAGGATATGCAGTGAAATGTCTCATTCTTTGGTGATGAGTATTAAAGTATGGGGGCCGATGCACAAGTCGGCCGTAAAATTTCTGAAAATTCGAAATTTTTCGAGCACAGCCGATGCAGCAGACATCGACTTAAGGATATAAAAGCCGGTGCATGGCCATCGACTCAAGAGGAATGACTGTTACGATCAGAGGGTCAATGGAGCACGAAGGGGGATTTTAATGGAAGAACTCCTCAATGGAGTGGTTTAAGAGCTCGGATCCTCTCTTCAAGGACAAGGCCAAGAGCAGCCTGGACGTGCAGATCAGGTCAAGGATGGATTGCATAAGACCCACCAAGGGAAAGGAGCCGATCTAGCCGGCAAGATGCAAGAAGAACTGAAGAAGCTCGGGGGGCAGCTCACCTTGAAGGCTCTCTGCTTTGAGAAGCCGATTTATGTTCAAATCGGCTGGCTCTGCATAAGAAGCTCCCTCAGACATGATCAAGCCCAGGTCCATACAGCTAATTTGCGTATCCTCGTCTCTGTTTTGCCTTGGCTGAGACTCGGGGGGCAACGGGCACGGTAGGCGCCCTGTTTTTGAGAGCCGATTGGAGTTACCTCGGTGCATCCATTGCATCATGATCTTCTCGGGGAGGAGCCCGGGAAGGAAAAGCCGTCGTCTGGTACGAGGTTTGGACCGTGCTGGTGCTGCAAGAAAAGGAAGAGACTGGTTTCTCAAATTAGCCGATGAATAGTCATCGGCTGCGGGACTGCAAAACGCCACGGTCGAGAAAAACAATAATAGCCCGATTCGTTACTATCGGTCTTGGTGTGGCGAGCGGGAGGATGGAAATTGGATTAATGAAAGGAGAAATTGGAAGAACAATTCTCATTAATTCAAAGGAGCAGCTTTACAAGAAGAGCCGATGGCTCTCAAAAGAGGGATCTAGTGCCTAGTGCACTGCCGCTGCTAGTCCTACTCTACTAGTCGTCGCTGTCCTCATCGTCGCCGTGGTCGAGGTCGTCGGCGCTGCTCCCGGGAAGCTCCTCGCCGCCGTTGCCCCAGCCGTCGGCTGGAGCTTCCTCCTCCTCCTCCTCGTCATCATCATCATCCTCGCTATCCGCCCAGCTGCGGAAGCGCTTCGGTGGAGGATACCCAATGGAGGAGGAGGAATCATCTTCCTCCTCCTCATCTTCTTCTTCCTCGTCGTCATCGTCGTCCTCGCTGTCCGCCCACATGCGGGAGCGCTTCTTCGGCGGAAGCCCGGCGGAGGGGAGGCCTTGGTCCCCTCCGCTTCTCCTCCCTTCTTCTCCTTGTCGGAGGAGATGGGGTGCGCCCGGAGCGGGGATCGTCCTCTTCCTTGTTCTTCGGCAACGGTTGGAGAGAGAGGCCTGAAGCGGAGGAGGAAGAAGAAGACATGGCTGCAGGGGAGAAGGGTTTTTGGTTTGGTGAACGAGAGCAGAGCAAGGGGATGGAGTGGTGAACCGTTTGGCACAAATAAATAAAGAGAGTGTAGTGGAGATTTAATGCCATGATGGTTCTCGAGGACGTGATGCCAAGATTGACAATTCATACAGAGAAGCCCAGGAGACGAGGCGTAATGATGGAAGATTCTGCGACAGTTCTGCTCTGCCACGACATGACCCGATGAGAGAAGAGCATAATGATTTTGGAAATGTCATTTCCAAAACCGAGGGGAGCATGTGTTATCACCAGATTTTGGCCAAGTCGGGAGGTGGGCCGCGATCGGGATGGGCTTGGAAGATTACACGTGGAAGATCTCTGAAGCGGCCTTGCATGGAGGAGTTGGGCTTGTTTGCCCACGTATCTTTAATTATAGTAGATTGTATCTAGATTGAAAGTTAGAGTTTGTCTCGTACACGGTGGGATTGTACCCACGTTAGAAAGTCCGCTGGACTATAAATATGTACCTAGGGTTTATGGAATAAACAACAACCAACGTTCAACCACAAACAAATCTCGGCGCATCGCCAACTCCTTCGTCTCGAGGGTTTCTACCGGTAAGCATCATGCTGCCTAGATCGCATCTTGCGATCTAGGCAGCACAAGCCTGCCCACGTTGTTCATGCGTTGCTCGTGCTTGAAGCCTTTTTGATGGCGAGCAACGTAGTTATCTTAGACATGTTAGGGTTAGCATTGTTCTTCGTATTACATGCTATCGTAGTGCAACCCTTGCATGTCTAGCCGCCTTACACCTATCTTAGGTGTAGGGGCGACACCCGCTTGATCATAGTTTAGTAGATCTGATCCGTTACGATTGCTCCTTGTTCTACAAGGATTAGTTTAATATCTCGCAATAGTTAGGCCTTACAAAGGGGGAGGATCCAGCGGCACGTAGGGTGTCGTTCGTTGGCCCTAAGCGAGGATGTTCCGGAGATCAACCTCGTGTTGGTTTTTAGGCCTTGTTTAGGATCGGCTTACGATCACCGTGCGTGGCCGCGAGGCCCAACCTGGAGTAGGACGATCCGATTATGCGGTGAAAACCCTAAATCGTCGTAGATCTCATTAGCTTTACCTTGATCAAGCAGGACCACCATATATTCGGACACCTCGTCTGAATCATGGGTGGATCGGCTCTTTGAGCCGATTCACAAGATAACCTGAGAGCCGATCGAGGCTCGTATTTAATGTTTACGTGTGTGCCCTGCAGGAAACTAAGCGAGGCATCATCCACACCTTCCTGACCAGGTATAGGTCAGGTGGCACGCCCTTGTGATAAACATCGGTGCGTGCGACCAGGAGGCTTTGCGGGCCGTCGCTCTGAGGGACTGGGGCCAGCCGCAGCCCTAGTTGTTCCCGGCTCTACGGTGTTGCCCGTCTCTGCCCGCCAGGGGGTTTCTGACGTCAACAAAACCTAAGAGAGATTGGGAAATTGGGTTAACAGGAAAACATACTCTGCATGGCCTGGGGTGCTTCCTGGGCTTCTGTGGCACTCATGTGGTAGAGACGGTCGTTGCGGTTGTTCAGGTTCCTTCTAGCTGTGAAACGGCGCTGTTGCTGGGCAGGTGCAGCTGTATTCGGGACAGTCTTGGCCAGTTTCTTGGGGAATTCATTGGAGTAATGACCCACAGTTCGACATTCATGGCAAGTCACAGTTGACTTGTCCTTTGGGTTAACGGGGATGGCATTGCTTCCAGTCCTTGGGCAAGTATTGGGGTTGTTGTTGGCACCATTCTGGTTGTGGTTGTGGTTGTTGTTGTTGTTGCCTCCGGGCTTCGGGTGTCCTCCATTACTATTGGAGTAGTTTGGGCGGTACGTCTGAGTAGTAGGCTTGTTGTGTCTTGGGGTAAATCCTCCAGATGAATTGTTGCGGTACTTCTGGGCATTGCTGGGCCCATTCTGGTTCATCGTACGGTGCTTGCGGTTCTCGTTGGCTTGATGCAGTTTGCCTTCCATCTGGATAGCGGAGTCCACAAGGGCTTCGAGGTCAGCAAACGGGGTGTTCACTAACACGGTTTGCATCTCGTCGTGCAGTCCATTCAGAAATCTTTCCTTCCTCTTCTCGTTGGTGTCGGTCTCATCCGGGGCGTACCTTGACAGAGTGAGGAATCTGTCGCGGTATTCCACCACGGACATCCTTCCTTGTTTGAGTTCCCTGAACTCGTCTCTCATCTTCTTAATCAAACCCTGGGGCACATGGTACTTGCTGAACTTGAGTTTGAAGTCTTCCCAAGTCATCATTTGTCCCGCATTCATTGCATGGGCACCTGTCCACCAGGCTCTGGCAGGTCCTGACAGGTAGTGTGTGGCGAACAGTACTTTCTCTGCGGCTTCTACTCCCACAACTTCTAGGTTGTTCTCCATGGTTTGGAGCCAATCATCAGCATCTAGGGGCTCTTCTGTCTTGCTAAACATGGGGGGATTGGTGTTCTGGAAATTCTTCAACTTGGATCCAGGGTGATCATGGTTTTCATGGCCTAGGTTATTCTGAGCTCTTTGTTCCAGGGCTGCAATATTGGCTTGTCTTTCAGCTCTCTCAGCTTCTCGGTCTGCCATCATCATCTGCAGCATCTGCATCATTGCATCCTGGTTGGTGCTGCAGGTTGGAGGGGCCATCTGATCATTGAGGTAGATGATAAGATAAGAGAGAAATTTCTATGGTTTGTTTGGTTCAAAGTTCAAAAAGTTTCAAAACTTGAGTAGTGTTGAGGGGGTAAAAACCAACAACACTTTTTCATTCATACGTACCAAGCAACACACATCACAATCTAACACACCGTTGGTTTTAAGAACCATTCCTTCGTTCTACGATACAAGGGGACCGATACAAACTCACACCTACGAGAGTGCTCTAGTGATACTACTCTTCATCAGGAATGGTGTGTTCTTCGTCTTCAGGGGTAATGTGCTTGGCGAAAGGTGCGGGCGTTATCCAACTCCTTGCGGGTCTTGTACAACATGAAGTCCAGGTATGCAACATAGTGGTTCATCTCCGGGTGCGGGGGCATGGTTATTGGCCTTCCCATGGGATCATTTCTTCGAGTGTTCTTGATCCTGTTCACATTCTGTCCACACAGACGGGCAATTGCTTCTTGCATGGCTTTAGCTATTCCTTCCTTCCAAGTGTTTCCCCTTACAGAAAACCAGATGGTTTCCCAAATTGGGGCTCCTAGCTTTTGATACGTCTCCAACGTATCTATAATTTCTTATGTTCCATGCTAGTTTTATGCCAATAGCTACATGTTTTATATGCACTTTATATCATATTATGGCATTTATTGGACTAACCTATTAACAAGATGCCACAGTGCCAGTTTCTGTTTATTATGTATGTTTATTGCAGAAAAGGCCCAAAAACCAAAATGCTCGGAAAAATCCAGAAAATTTACAGAAATTCTATTTCGCCAGAAGACCCACGGAGCCAGAAGGGCCAGGCCAGAGGAGGCCCACGACCTCCTCCCCATCCACTGGCGCGGCCAGGAGGGGCCGGCGCCGCCCTATGGAGTGGGCCCCTCGGGCACCCCCTCGCGCCGCCCTTTCGCCTATATTAAGCTCCTGCCCTGAAAACCCTAAAGGGATCGACGATTTCTCCAGAAGAGTTCCGTAGCTCCGCCGCCACCAAAAACCCTAATTCGGGGGACATAAGTCTCGTTTCGGCACCCTGCCGGGACGGGGAGTGCCCCGGAGCCATCTCCATCGACTCCATCGCCATCTTCATCGCTGTTGTTGTCTCCCATGATGAGGAGGGAGTAGTTCTCCCCCGGGGCTGAGGGCTCTACCGGTAGCTATGTGGTTCATCTCTCTCTCCCATGGTGTGATCTTTATGTGATCATGAGCTTTGTAATCTAGTTGAATATGTAGATGTTACTCTTGTCTATTATGCACTCTAGAGGTTACTTTAATACGAACTCCGGAGTCACTCTCCACGGTGTGATGGTGACAGTGTGCGCATCATGTGTGATTTCTTTATGACGTTGTGGAGCTTGTTTACTCCGGCTTGAGGTGTGCTTTTGCAGCCCTACACAATGAATGGTGTTTGTTATCCAACAAGAGAGTGTTTGAAAGTAGCATTTATTTATTCAATTATGTGATCATTGTTGAGAGTGTCCACTGAAGGAGATATGCCCTAGAGGCAATAATAAAGTGGTTATTATTTATATCTCTATGTTTATGATAAATGTTTATATATCATGCTATAATTGTATTAACCGAAACATTTGTACATGTGTGATATGTAGACAACAAGAAGTCCCTAGTATGCCTCTTAAACTAGCTTGTTGATTAATGGATGATTAGTTTCATAATCATGAACATTGGATGTTATTAATAACAAGGTTATATCATTATATGAATGATGTAATGGACACACCCAATTAAGCGTAGCATAAGATCTCGTCATTAAGTTATTTGCTATAAGCTTTCAATACATAGTTACCTAGTCCTTATGACCATAAGATCATGTAAATCACTTATACCGGAAAGGTACTTTGATTACATCAAACGCCACTTGCGTAAATGGGTGGTTATAAAGGTGGGATTAAGTATCCGGAAAGTATGAGTTGAGGCATATGGATCAACGGTGGGATTTGTCCATCCCGATGACGGATAGATATACTACTGGGCCCTCTCGGTGGAATGTCGTCTAATGTCTTGCAAGCATATGAATAAGTTCATAAGAGACCACATACCACGGTACGAGTAAAGAGTACTTGTCAGGAGACAAGGTTGAACAAGGTATAGAGTGATACCGATGATCAAACCTCGGACAAGTAAAATATCGCGTGACAAAGGGAATTGGTATCGTATGTGAATGGTTCATTCGATCACTGAAGTCATCGTTGAATATGTGGGAGCCATTATGGATCTCCAGATCCCGCTATTGGTTATTGGTCGGAGTGAGTACTCAACCATGTCCGCATAGTTCACGAACCGTAGGGTGACACACTTAAAGTTGGATGTTGAAATGGTAGAACTTGAATATGGAATGGAGTTCGAATATTTGTTCGGAGTCCCGGATAAGATCCCGGACATCACGAGGAGTTCCGGAATGGTCGGAGAATAAGATTCATATATAGGAAGTCATATTCCAAGTTTGGAAATGATCCGGTGCATTTATGGCAGGTTCTAGAAGGTTCTAGAAAAATCCGGAAGAAAGTCACTTTGGAAGGCGGAGTCCCGAAGGGACTCCACCACCATGGCCGGCCAACCCTAGGGGGTGGAGTCCCGGGTGGACTCCACCTAAGGTGGCCGGCCACCCCTCCCAAGGGAAGGTGGGAATCCCACCTCTAGTGGGAATCCTAGCTTGGGTAGGTTTCATGTCATATGGAAGGTTTTGGTTTGGGGTCTTATTCGAAGACTTGTAGACCAACTCTTGGGTGTTCCACCTATATAATGAGGGCTAAGGGGAGGGGGCCGGCCACCACAAAGCCACAAGCTGGCCGCACCCCATAGAGGCCGGCCACCCCCTCTCCCCAAACCCTAGCCGTCCCACTCCTCCTTCTTCCCCGCACGCTTAGCGAAGCTCCGCCGGGATTCTCCACCGCCACCGACACCACGCCGTCGTGCTCGTCGGATTCAAGAGGAGCTACTACTTCCGCTGCCCGCTGGAACGAGGAGGTGGACGTCGTCTTCATCAACAACCGAACGTGTGACCGAGTACGGAGGTGCTGCCCGTTCGTGGCGCCGGAAGCGATCGTGATCAAGATCTTCTACGCGCTTTTGCAAGCGGCAAGTGAACGTCTACCGCAGCAACAAGAGCCTCATCTTGTAGGCTTTGGAATCTCTTCAAGGGTGAGACTCGATACCCCCTTGTTGCTACCGTCTTCTAGATTGCATCTTGGCTTGGATTGCGTGTTCGCGGTAGGAAAATTTTTGTTTTCTATGCAACGTTATCCTACAGTGGTATCAGAGCCGTGTCTATGCATAGATGGTTGTACGAGTAGAACACAATGGTTTGTGGGCGTTGATGCTCTTGTTATCTTTAGTTGAGTACTTTGCATCTTTATGGCATAGTGGGATGAAGCGGCTCGGACTAACTTTACATGACCGCGTTCATGAGACTTGTTCCTCGTTCGACATGCAACTTGTATTGCATAAGAGGCTTTGCGGGTGTCTGTCTCTCCTACTATAGTAAAGATTCAATTTACTCTTCTATTGACAACATTAGTATCAACGTTGTGGTTCATGTTCGTAGGTAGATTAGATCTATATCGAAAACCCTAAACCACGTAAAATATGCAAACCAAATTAGAGAGCGTCTAACTTGTTTTTGCGGGGTTTGGTGATGTGATATGGCCATAATATGATGATGAATATGTATGAGATGATCATTATTGTATTGTGGCAACCGGCGGGAACCTTATGGTTGTCTTTAAATTTCATGTTGAGTAGTATTTCAAAGTAGTTGTAATAGTTGCTACATGAGGTGAACAACCATGAAGACGGTGCCATGAACCTTGGCGCTACGCCGACGATGATGGAGATCATGCCCGTTGATGATGGAGATCATATCCGTGCTTTGGAGATGAAGATCGAAGGCGCAAAGACTAAAGGGCCATATCATATCACATATGAATTGCATGTGATGTTAATCCTTTATGCATCTTATTTTGCTTAGATCGCGACGGTAGCATTATAAGATGATCCCTCACATTAATATCAAGATAATAAAGTGTTCTTCCCTCGTATGCACCGTTGCATTGTTCGACGTTTTGAAGCATCTCGTGATGATCGGGTGTGATAAACTCGACATACAACGGGTGTAAGCCATGTTGCACACGCGGAATACTTGGGTTTGCTTGACGAGCCTAGCATGTACGGACATGGCCTCGGGACAACGGAAACCGAAAGGTTGAACACGAGTCATATGGATGATATGATCAACATGTTGATGTTCACCATTGAAGCTACATCATCTCACGTGATGATCGGTTTTTGGTGTAGTGAATTTGGATCGTGTATCACTTAACAACTATGAGGGATGTTGTATTAAGTGGGAGTTCATTAGTAATTAGATTAAAACATGAACTAATTATCATAAACATAGTACGGGTAGTATTTTGAATTAATTTTGTAGTATTGGCATCCGTTTACTACTATGCGCTAGTCTTATAATTGAGATAGAAATACTTGTTAAAATCTGACTAGAAACTTTACGGATTGGTACCGTATTGTTAATGAATCAAGATATGATTAAGTCCTATTGCAAACTTTTAGTGAAACTCATTTTGTTGATTCGAGAGAGCTATGGTTTCAATTAGTACCTAAAGTTATCTTGTCTCCAGTGAAACTTGAAGTTCAAATCTGTTTGAAAAGTAAGGAGCTGAAAATTTAGTTTTCAGAAATAATCAAGGTACGAGATATATGTGATATCTAAGACCTTATTGCAAGATGATAGAATATAAATTTGGTGAGACTACATAAACTCATAAGTTTTATGAGAATGTACGAAGGTTGAAGACGCAAGGCGTCCCAATCCTCCAACTATTGGGGCACTAACGATATTCGCATATCCATGAAGTGATTGTCCTTAGTATGCACCGTTGCTAAGACTCGTCGTTTCGAAGCATCACGTGATGATCGGGTGTTATAGATTCTACGTGTGCTTCCAACGGGTGCAAGCCAGTTTTGCATATGCGAATACTAAGGTTTAAACTTTATGAGCCTAGCATGTACAGACATGGTCTCAGAAAGTTATCATGAATTGATGGATAAAATTATGAGTGAAATTGTTCATCGTATTACATATTTACTAATAGTGAAATCTGAAACACTTGTCATATGATGATCAACTTCAAAGTAAGAACCTCAAGGTTATTGGTATTTGACCAACAAACCTAGAAGTTATTGATGTTGAAATGTTTTTACGAATAATGAGGAAAGCTAAAAGAGAAACTGCAAAAGATATTTTGGCAAAAGAAAAGAAAAGACTAGAAAGTCTAGCTCAGGTGTATATAAATGATATACATGTTATGGTTGTATTCCTAGTTAAGTCACACAATGAAATTCTTGGGTATTAGTACCATATTGGTTAGTATGAAGTGTCATACAAAACAACGCAATACAAGAATACAATGGCCTAAGTGATTGACAAGGAATATGATAGGAATGCACGTCTGGAACAAAATAAAGTGTTATTATGTTCGTCGTTGGTATTCTATCTAGCCCTTAGAATTTATAATAAAGAACTTAATAATTGTTATTTTGCTCTGGTCAAATGAAAACAATGAGTTGTTCAAATTATGACATTACTCCATATACGATGGATAAGTTATTATAAATCTTAATGGTGAAACACACATAAACAACGACGCTAAAAATGCCATAAGGAAAATGATTTGAATTCCACTTATTTGTGGAACCGCAATTTAGGTCATGTTAGAAAGGATCGCATGAAGGAACTCCATGCAAATGGATTTTGGAGTCATTCGATTTGTTGAATCGTTTGGCACTTGCAAAATCTTTTCTAAAAGTTAATGACTGAAATACCGTTCATAGGCCAAGAGTTGAACGGGCAACTAACTTAGTGGAAAAATACATGATGATGTATGTGGTTCACTGGGCATAGGTTGTGCGGGAGATTCTTCTACTTCATGAAAACTTTCAAACAATGAATTGAGTATATATGTGGATATATTCAATAAGGAAAAGTTTGAAACATTTGAATAGGATTCAAATAAATTTCAGCATGAAGTGGAAATCATCGTAATAGAAAAATCAAATATCTATGATTGGATCATGGTGGAAATATTTGAATTACGAGTTTTAGCGAACATCTAAGAGAGTTATGAAATTGTTCTACAACTCACATTTCTTGGAGTATCATAATGATGATATAGTATCCGAGATATGTATCCAAACCTTGTTGGATTAATGATGAGATAAAATATTATGACGCCATTATATTTTTGTGGATTATGCTTTAGTGACTACCGCTTTTACACTAAATAGAGCATCATCATGATCCGTTGAAATGACACCATACAAGTTATGGTATGGGTATAAAACCCTAATAGTCTTTTCTTTAAATTTTGGTCTAAGAGTTTACAACCAAAATCGGATGAATGTCTTTGTTGGTTATCCCAGAGATTTGATTGGGAATTCTTCCCACGAGACAAAGACAAAAGTGTTTGTCAATGTTTCTTATTTCCGAGAAATTGTTTCTAGTGAAGTATTTGAGTGGGAGGACAATATAATTTGATAAGGTTTATGAACCTGAGCATAATGATCAGAGTAGCGCAGCATCGGAAATTGGTTCCGGAAGCGACCACGATGATCATGGCTCCCATGACTACAAAGTGTTTTAGCCATGGAGATCAAAATACATATTGAACCTTATGGTTAACTTTGTGATCAAATAAATGATTTGTGGACAAAGGATTGATTGTGAACAATGATAAACCAACTACAAACAAAGAAGTTATGATGGGCCACGACTCAGTTAAAATGGCTATACACCATGAAATCCAAGATAGATGAATACTTTTTGAAAGTAAATGGATCTATAAAATTGATGGACTTGGATGAAATATCCTTGAAGAAGCTCGACTTGTCGAAAAGTTGTTTACGACAAAGTTCAAAGAGTTGACTACGATAAGATTAGATCTTCCGTATCAATGCTTATAGTCTATGAGGATTATTCTAGTAATCGCTACATATTTCTTTTATGAGATATGCTAGTAGGATGGCAAAATACATTACTTAACGAAGTGTGTAATAAAGGTGTATACAAGATACAACCAAGAGTTTTGCTGGTCAGTGGAATACTAGATAGGTATACGAACTTCAATTGGATGAAGTAAGTATCGCGGAGTTGGAATCTTCACCGGATGAAATAGTCAAAGAGTTTTCGATTTCATTAGAGACGATGAAGAGGCTTGCATTTGCAAAAAATTAAGTGGGAGCACTGAGACATATTTATAATACTTTATGTAGATGACATATAGTTGGTTATAAATGATGTAATTATATACTTGATTAAAAAGGTTTCATTGAGAAATCAACTTCAATGAAAGGATATGGACCGAAACAAATTTAGTGTCAAGATCTATGAAGATAGATTGAAACATATAAATAAGTTTAAGTCAAAGTACATATGATGGATATTGAAGTAGTTCAATATAGAAATATTAAGAAAATGTTCTTGTCATGTGAAGGTTTAACAAGACTTGAGTGTATCAGACACTCAATGAGTAAAAACACATGAGTGATTATAGATCACGAATAATATGTACACAATCGGATATCATGTGCTATAAAGTGTTATGAGCATATATCAGAATGATTCATATGATGATCATTGGACGACAGTAAGAATATCCTTGAGTACTTTAGAAGAACTAAGGATATATATATTTTTTTGTATGAAGAAATGAAAAACAAATCGCTGTAAGGTGTTACACCGATATTGGTTTTGTCACATATAAAATATAATTTCAATCTCAAATTAGACTAAGTATTGTTTAAAAGGTAGCACAATGAACTAGAAGTTGTCTATGCTAGATTTAGAAGAGTTCTAAATATTGTGACGGATTCTACAAAAGAAGGCAAAGTATGTCATTATTTTGACAATGACAAAGGATGTTAAGTCAAGAGGTTCTTTGAGAACTTGGTGTAGTTCCGACAGAGTCAGAACTTTGAAGCTATATTGTGTATGACAATATTAGTAACATATT
Organism: Lolium rigidum; assembly: GCF_022539505.1. Classification (NCBI taxonomy): domain Eukaryota; kingdom Viridiplantae; phylum Streptophyta; class Magnoliopsida; order Poales; family Poaceae; genus Lolium; species Lolium rigidum. Next base: position 74,857,335 of record NC_061513.1, on the reverse strand, counting down.
TCAGACCGCGGAATTAAGGTTCCACCAGAAGACCAAACATATTTAATGCCGACTCATTTGGAAATGAGTGATGCGTTGAGACGCAAATGAATTACAAAATACATATGTTTCTGAGCATGTCAGATCCGTTGACTAAAACCTCTCCCGTGAGCAAAACATGATAAAGCACCGGAAGGCCAATGTGTTACATCTTTACAAATGTAAACTAGATTATTGACTCTAGTGCAAGTGGGAGACTGAAGGAGATATGCCCTAGAGGCAATAATAAAGTGGTTATTATTTATATCTCTATGTTTATGATAAATGTTTATATATCATGCTATAATTGTATTAACAGAAACATTTGTACATGTGTGATATGTAGACAACAAGAAGTCCCTAGTATGCCTCTTAAACTAGCTTGTTGATTAATGGATGATTAGTTTCATAATCATGAACATTGGATGTTATTAATGACAAGGTTATATCATTATATGAATGATGTAATGGACACACCCAATTAAGCGTAGCATAAGATCTCGTCATTAAGTTATTTGCTATAAGCTTTCAATACATAGTTACCTAGTCCTTATGACCATGAGATCATGTAAATCACTTATACCGGAAAGGTACTTTGATTACATCAAACGCCCTTTGCGTAAATGGGTGGTTATAAAGGTGGGATTAAGTATCCGGAAAGTATGAGTTGAGGCATATGGATCAACGGTGGGATTTGTCCATCCCGATGACGGATAGATATACTCTGGGCCCTCTCGGTGGAATGTCGTCTAATGTCTTGCAAGCATATGAATAAGTTCATAAGAGACCACATACCACGGTACGAGTAAAGAGTACTTGTCAGGAGACAAGGTTGAACAAGGTATAGAGTGATACCGATGATCAAACCTCGGACAAGTAAAATATCGCGTGACAAAGGGAATTGGTATAGTATGTGAATGGTTCATTCGATCACTGAAGTCATTGTTGAATATGTGGGAGCCATTATGGATCTCCAGATCCCGCTATTGGTTATTGGTCGGAGTGAGTACTCAACCATGTCCGCATAGTTCACGAACCGTAGGGTGACACACTTAAAGTTGGATGTTGAAATGGTAGAACTTGAATATGGAATGGAGTTAGGATATTTGTTCGGAGTCCCGGATAAGATCCCGGACATCACGAGGAGTTCCGGAATGGTCCGGAGAATAAGATTCATATATAGGTAAGTCATATTCCAAGTTTGGAAATGATCCGGTGCATTTATGGCAGGTTCTAGAAGGTTCTAGAAAAATCCGGAAGAAAGTCACTTTGGAAGGCGGAGTCCCGAAGGGACTCCACCACCATGGCCGGCCAACCCTAGGGGTGGAGTCCCGGGTGGACTCCACCTAAGGTGGCTGGCCACCCCTCCCAAGGGAAGGTGGGAATCCCACCTCTAGTGGGAATCCTAGCTTGGGTAGGTTTCATGTCATATGGAAGGTTTTGGTTTGGGGTCTTATTCGAAGACTTGTAGACCAACTCTTGGGTGTTCCACCTATATAATGAGGGCCAAGGGGAGGGGGCCGGCCACCACAAAGCCACAAGCTGGCCGCACCCCATAGAGGCCGGCCACCCCCTCTCCCCAAACCCTAGCCGTCCCACTCCTCCTTCTTCCCCGCACGCTTAGCGAAGCTCCGCCGGGATTCTCCACCGCCACCGACACCACGCCGTCGTGCTGTCGGATTCAAGAGGAGCTACTACTTCCGCTGCCCGCTGGAACGGGGAGGTGGACGTCGTCTTCATCAACAACCGAACGTGTGACCGAGTACGGAGGTGCTGCCCGTTCGTGGCGCCGGAAGCGATCGTGATCAAGATCTTCTACGCGCTTTTGCAAGCGGCAAGTGAACGTCTACCGCAGCAACAAGAGCCTCATCTTGTAGGCTTTGGAATCTCTTCAAGGGTGAGACTCGATACCCCCTCGTTGCTACCGTCTTCTAGATTGCATCTTGGCTTGGATTGCGTGTTCGCGGTAGGAAAATTTTTGTTTTCTATGCAACGTTATCCTACATCCACTAGTGAAAGTATGATCCCTAGGCCTTGTTTCTAAGCATTGAAACACCGTTTCCAACAAGTTCTGCTACATGTTCGTTTGCTGTCATTTTTATTTCAGATTGCAATTACTACTTATAATCATCCATATTACTTGTATTTCACTATCTCTTCGCCGAACTAGTGCACCATACATCGACAAGTGTACTAGGTGTGTTGGGGACACAAGAGACTTCTTGTATCTTAATTGCAGGGGTTGTTTGAGAGGGATATCTTTGACCTCTACCTCCCTGAGTTCGATAAACCTTGGGTGATTCACTTAAGGGAAACTTGCTGCTGTTCTACGAACCTCTGCTCTTGGAGGCCCAACACTGTCTACAGGAATAGAAGCGTGCGTAGACATCAGCTTTCCTCTCTGCAGTAACTTCCCACTGAGGTTGTCTTCCCGACTGATTGTTGAGTGGCACTCCAAAGAACTCGGGATACGGGCGTCCTAGATATTCAACCAGTTGTTTCAAATCCTTCTCGAACATTAGGTTTCCTCCGTGGCCGAGCTGATAGGACTCACAGTTGTACTCCATCTGTGAGCAATTAGGATGAGTAAGTTAGAGAAGTGATCAAGTGTGCAAAATTTTATGTAGGATTACAAGGAAAAGTAGAGCATGGATTTCTCATTTTGAAAAAGATCTCAAGGATAAGAGTGGGAATAAGTTTTTATAAATATTCACTTCATTTGTTTTGAAACTAAATTTTTCAGACGTCCATTCTAACTAGGGTCTCCTAAGGTCAAACAATGACTCTGATACCAACTTGTCAACACCCAGATTTTTACGTCCAGATGCCTATTATGCCATACATCGCAATCCCAGGAATATTGTTTTTGCGAGACATAATAGATTGATATCACAGAACATCATTCATTACAGCACCATAATAGTCTTACATAAAAAGGATCACATGATCCAGTCTCATTACAACAATTGATCTAAGGATCAAATACATCACACATAGCGGAGGTACGTAGTAGAGTTCATCTATTCCACAGGCAACTGTTGACGTCAGGAGTAGTCCTAGTTATCGTAGACGTCCTGCTGTCCGTCTTTCTGGTAGTAGTGCTCCTCTTCACAGTCTGGCCATTTGAATAACCAGGGACAAAGCCATGAGTACTTTAAAGTACTCGCAAACTAGTACTAATGTAAGCACTATCAACTATATCAATGGAATTCTAAGCTCTAGGTTCATTTGCATAAAGCCAGTTTTATTTCATAAGCATTTAGTAACCAAAGACTCTTCATTTGCCTAACTTAAATCAAGTGGGAACATTAGTGTCATTCCCACAACTTTGTTGTGATTCAAAACAAAGTCACCTTTCAAGTTCAATTCACCAGTCACCAGTCACATGTAACACTTTTGAAAAGTTCTGATGACGGAACAGTATGTCCTTTCCAACTATCCATGACCGCGGACGCGGCTATTCGAATAGGTTTACACTCTGCAGAGGTTGCACGCTTGTGCCACAACATTTGATTACATCCGTCAGGGATAACCCTGAATAATCATAACTCAGTATGCGGATCATCAACCATTAACCTTTCACTTACATACCCTAGTATAGGCACCTCTCCCCATGAGCTTGGCCTCCCAGTGATAGCAAACCGCCAACCTGGGAACTGCACAGGGCTTGGGTAGGACATTCACCTCAATTCACGTCATTTCACTTTCAACGGAGGCAGCCTCAGCATAACCCCTATGACGCTTGTTCAGAGGGAACCCATACTAAGACACATAAATTTCCAGCTAAAGCCTTACCCATAATCAGGTATTGTGGGGGTACTCAAGAATTGGAATGGTATTGCATCCGAACCCAATCATCAGTTTTTATCAAAACCACCATTTCATTCAAGTCACATTCACCTTCAAAATCTTTCAATAGAATGACTCATCATTCCAAGGTTTTCAATTCAAAATATTCACATGTTCCCAACTAGAGTTGTCACTTGTAATTTAGCACTAGCAACTAGTCATGAGGGGTGCTAACTAGCTTGTAGCTCTCTAGGCTAACTTTGATATTCTTGCACTACTTCTTATCTAGACTCAAGTTAACTATAAAAGTAAGACTTGGAAATTCAAGTAAAGCTTTGAGAGATAAAAACTGGGACTTGTAAGGTAAACTCAAAGTAGTATGGTATTGGTGCCTTGCTCAAATAGAGCTTGCACTTGGGTAACTTGCAATAGTATAGCTTGCCTTGATTGGTACAGTGATCAAAGCTTTCTTCTTCCTGGTAGTAGACCTCCTCCTCCTGGTATTCCTCGGTACTAGCGTCTATAAACGGATACGAGGTATAAAATCACCAAAAAAATCTTAAGGGCTAGACTAAACACACAAACGGTTCACACAAGCTATTCTAGCATCACTACATTAATCACAAGGGGGTTGCCGTGTGTGTTAAAAAAACTTGTAAGAGAAATAATTTCCTCTCATTGAATCTTCTTAAGATTTAATTTCCTCAAATAATAAGTGTGGGATCATGTTGACCAAGGTCAACACTTCACCTTTATCACTTGAGAAAAATGATTTAAATGAGGTACTAACCCTCATGCAATTTAAACATTATTCTTGCAACAATTTAATATCTCTAAGTAATCCACTATGAGGTGCTATAGACCAATGTTAACACTTCATATTGAATTGCTTAGGACCATGATTTAAATGAGAGGGAACCTCTCATACTATTTAAGAAATAATTTTGGATAATTTAAATGGACTAGAAATAGCCACATAGCCATTATTTTGCTCTAGCCCATGATCATGCAAACAACTATGTTATATTTTTGCATACACATGTAGAGTATGTGAAATGTGATTTATGAGAGTTGCAATCAACTCAAAATCACTTAAGGTTGATTTTTAATAATTGTTTGAATTTGAAAAAGGCTCTCCCTTGTTATTTTTTCTACTTTAATTCTACAACAAATCTAAGGTTGAGGCCAGTGGGGTTGGAAAGAGAATTTCTCAAGATTTCCAAAGATATAAAGTTCACCAAATTTGGCTCACTAGATTTGAAGTTATTCAAATTTGAAAATGGAACCAGTATTGAAATTAACCAAACTAATAAATTCAAATTTGAATCTCTGGGCCTGCGCGGGAAACTACACGGGCCAGCGAGAGAAATGGAGTTGGGCCGGCCCAGCAGTGTGTCTGGCACACGCGGGCCGCCTGACAGTGGGCTCCACTGTCAGCCTCACTTAACTCACCGAAACGGTATGTGCGAAGGGGGCCGCACGATTAGAACCAGATCCGACGGACGAGAGGTGTCGTCGTCTCCGGTGAGAGGAGGCTACTGGCGCGGCGAGGGTTGGGGGTAGTGGAGCTCACCGGCGGTTGGCGGTCGTCGGCGAAGGAGCAGGGTGAGGTTGTCGTGGACGGCGAAGCGTCTGGTACAGGTGGCGTCGCCGGAGGTGGGGTCAATCGACGGCGTCGTCTGCAGCGGCTTCGAGGACTCCGGCGAGCGATTGGCGAGCTATGGTGGACAATAGGAGAGGGGAAGTGGTCGAGGAGGGTCAGAGAGGAGAGGGGAGCGAGCTGGTGTGAGGAATTGAGGCGGGGGCGCTCTCCTTTTATAGCGGCGAGAGGGTGCCGTGGGGGTGCGGGCAGGTGAGTGGTGACGACGGCGTTAGAGGGAGCTAGAGGTCAGCGGGGTGGTTGCATCCTGTTGGCGACGTCGAGGCGGTCCTGGTGCGCGTCATGGCGCGGCAGGAGAGGGACGGTTGCCTGTTGTGACGTTGGTGTACTAGGGGTACGGTGGCGGACGATCGTCGTCCGTGACGACGGCGACAGTGCTCCCCCGTCCAAATCAACGTGTCTGGGAGCTAGCTTATGTCGTGGAGGGTGTGCGTGCGAAAGGAGAGGGGGAGAGGAGGTCTGAGGCGGCGGGGCACTGCCATGCTCTGTCGTGTCCAGAGCGTCGCCGTGCGCGCGCTAGCGCGACCTGGCGTCGTGGGAGCGTGCGTGTACCGGCGTTGGCGTGCTCTCCTTGGCCAGGGCTCGCGCTAGTGAGGTCAGGGGGGGTGAGGCAAGCCTAGCTGACATGGTGGGAGAGAGAGGGGAGGACCATGGTGAGAGTTGGCAGGGTGGTGATCATGGTGGCCGGCATGGCATGGCATTGGATTCTTTTGTGCACAACTCTTGGTCTCTGAGGGCATGGTCAGCTGGTGTAAGGTGAGATCAAGGTGTGTGACATGTTTGGCAAGGTGAGAGAGGGATAGACTGTGCACCATTGGATCTATGCAAGAATTGGGTGACATAGACAATGTCCTTGGCATGGTCTTGTGTCATGGTGATCATGGCTAGGCTTGATGATGTCAAATGGGAGTTGTTGTGGTACATAGTGGACTATAGATGAGCCAAAGAGAGAGAGAGTGAGGGGTACAAAGTGGTTGAAGTAGTGGTTGTACCTCTATGTAAACAAATTGATCAAAAGCCAAGGTCTCATGTGTGTTGAATTTTGGCCAAAAAACTTTATAGATGTGTTCTAAATAATGTTTGGCAGCAAGTGGTGGCATTGGTTTGAATTTTGCAAAGGTTTTGTGAAAATTCCAAAATTTGGGGCAATCTAGAATCTGTTTCAAAGTTGCCACTTTGCCTCCTTATACTAAGCAATAGAAAAGGAACTAGTCAAAGTGGTAAACATCAAAAGTGTTCATCTTGATGAGGTCTTGGATGAGGTGCAAAGAGTGGAGAGACTTTGGTTTAGAAATCTCTTAATCCAGGGGCTCAAAGTGGGTAAGATGTTAAAAGTGTCACATGTGACCATTATCACATGTAACTAGGTTTTGCTATTTCCTTTGATTTGATTTGTTTTTCTTTTGTGCAAAAGGGATTTTTTTAAGTTTAAAAGAGTTTCCAAACCCTTGGCACAAGTTTATATGGCCTAGGTTAAAGATTTTTAAAAATTGCCATAGGCCCATATGTGAGGTTTTTTGCATTTGCTCTTTTCTTTTTCTTTATTTCTATTGATCCAAAGGATCATTGTTTTGGGTTCCTTTGATGTTGGTTGGGTTGATGGAGGGTTTCACCATTTGGGTAAAGTAAATAGGGCATAGACCGTTATTTGGAGAAATAGCCATTAGCCCACATATGCCTCACCCTTTATTTGGTTTTCTTTCTAATTGTTCCTCTTTGGTGTTGAGAAGGGTAGGGTTTTAGGGTTTAGAACCTTTCAAAATACTTCACACAAGCATCATGGCAAAACTCACAACAATTGGGTAGGAGCACTATGCACCAAACTCAATTTAATTAAAGTTTTTGTTGGCTCCAATTTTTGAAAAAAATGAAATTCATTTTTCTTCTTTGTTTGAAATTTTGGGATGTTACAACCTGGAGGTGACGGCGGCGGAGGCGGAGGTCGCGGAGGCGGAGGTGGTGGCGGCAGAGCGCGCGGAAGGGCGCCTTGCGGCGACCAGGGCGGAGATCGCCAACGCTATGGCCGAGCTCGCCGACGCCAGGGCCGAGCTCGCCGACGCCAGGGCCGAGCTCGCCGACGCGCGGGCGGCCATCGCAGCCCCTCCGGCCGACGCCGTCATCCACGACATTGCGGACGACGACGTCCCCGTGCCCATGCGCTTCGAGTGCGCCGGCGACCAGCGGATTCTCGCTCGCGTCCTTCGAGTCCTCGGGCGGGGACGCCCAGCGCCATCAGGCTTGGGTGGCGGAGGAGGAAGCCCACAGCTATGCGATGGCCATGGCTAGGGGGTTAATGTGCTCCGACCTGGATTCGCTCCAGCGCAGGGGCCCTTCTCCCACGCGGGTCGAGCAGGAGAACCGCGAGCTGGAGGCCGCCATCGCCGCCAGGGACAAAGCGGTGGCGGCGGCGGCTAGGGACAGGGCCCGCTTCGTCGCCGACATGGCGGCGATCCAGGCGGCGGCCCAGGCGAACGAGGACGCGGCGGCGGTCCAGGCGGCGGCGGAGGAGGAGGAGGCCTAGGCGGAGGCGGAGGCCCGGGCGGTGGCCCTGTGGGACAGCACCCTGGCCGAGGCCCTCGAACGGCGCAGGCGGCAGGACGAGATGTCCGTTTGCCGCCGTGTGCGGCGCGCGGAGTGCGCGAAGGGCCCTTCCGGCGGCCAGTAGTAGGGCGCGCGACTGCGAGTAACCGATGCCGGTGTAGGCCACGCGGCGAGTAGGTACGGCCGTTGTAGTTTTAGGTTAACTCGACTAACCATGTCTGTAAAGATGGTCCTTTTGGCCAATCAATAAATCTTTTGCTTACCTACTCACTGCCGACCAGATCCAGATGCACCCAAGGCGGACAGATTCCGCGTCCGCCGAGCGTCCACGGAGACGCAAACCTGGGCCAGGTTTGCATCTCCGCGGATGGCCCGGTCACTTTGCGTCGCCCCGCTGGAGGTGGTGCCAGACGCATTTCTAATTACACCAGACACAAACGGTCGCTCAGCGTCCGTTTGCGTGGCGCAGCTGAAGATGCCCTTAAGGTTTGCTTAATAACCATTTAGGTCAAAGAGCTCAAATCATGCACTACAAATGGTACCGGTATCATGTCGACTAGGTAGGCAGATGGGTTTGGCTCGCTGGGACAGACTTTTCTCAGGCTATATACGCTAGTGGTAACTTGTAACGTACAAGGCATACACATCCACCGTCTAGCTAGGTAGGCGGTAAAGATCCTTTTCTCGAGCCTTTCCGTTCCGTGAATCTAATTTGGAGATAGGATGCGTTGTCGGTTTTCTGCGGTGGCTCTCCATTTCGTTTTCGGAGAAGAAGGATCATGGCAGGACCTGCGGCACGGATGGATTCGACGCCGACGGCCAGTGATCATCTGCGGTACAGGGACCACGCGCATTCTCTCCGATGGACCATGCGGTTGCAAGCAATAGCGGGCAACGCGCCAAAACTTTTCGGATCGTGGCTTTGCCGATCATTTCGGTCGGGAGCTCGATCGCTTTGTTGTGTTCAGGAGGGGTGCAGATCGGAGATATCCAGCCGAACAACACAGATGGCAGGAAGTGTAAGTGGAAGTGGCATGGCTCAACCGAACCAACCGACACCTGGCCATGTTGTCACATCGTTTTGTTTACTTTTTTAGAGCAACCACGTATTTTATTAATCTAAAATCAAATTGCATGAACGGAAACTAAAAGACAAACCGGAATAAAATAATTATCTTAAATTTGCAGGTAAAATCCTAAATGAACGAGAAACACAAAATGATCCCTAGAGTTTCCTACCTGCGGCCGCCGCCCAACTTGTAACGACCCAGAAAAACCTACATTAGATTGTTTTTTTCCTTTTCGTTCCAAAAGTCATAGTCATCATGCATGCATCATATCCATGTTTTGACAAAATAAAATTATTTTATAAGTCCTAACTATTTTATTTTACCTCTCACATGGTTTATTTAATAAAACCTCCTTTCCTTTTCATTTAGCAAACCCTAAAACCAAACTACAAAACAAAACAAAATACCTCCAAATATTTTTAAATCTCATAATAAATCTTGTCTTGTTCAGATTTGATTTTCAAATAATCTCAAACCAGTTTTCAAATAAAACAGAAAAACCAAACCCTAACCTCCCTTGGGCTCTTTTTGTTCCTCACGCCTTTTTCTTCCCAGAGCAGCCCGAAAATCTCTTTATCCCGATGGCCCACTCTTCTTCGTTCGGCCCACCTCCCCTGGTACCGCTTCGCACGAGCCTCCCCCTATCGTCTTCTCCAGGAAACCACGAGAGGGGTATCAACCCTCCCGTCAATGTCCACCACCACGGTGTCGTGCCGCTCCCATCTGCTCCCCCTCCTCCTTTTACTCCCTTCTGCATGCCCTGGAAACCCTAGCTCGTCTCCTCGATCTTCCTCCCGCGCGCGCCGCCTCTTTTCCCTCTCCTTTTTCTTCTCTCTGTGTACCACCACGACCTCCTCGCCGGTGCCCCGTGCCGTTATGAGGGCACCGGCGGAAGCGCCTCGTCGTCCTCCTTCTCCTAGCGTGAAGAATCGAGCTGGGAAGCTCTCAGCGCGTCATCATCGTCGTCGTTTCGTCCCCATCTCCGGCAGCAATTTCGTCGCCTCCGGCCGCTACGATCATCCCTCGTTGGTTTTGAGCACAGCGGCGACTTCCTGGTGACCTCCTATTCCTTCCAGTCCTTCTCCCCTTCTTCCTCGCCCTTGTTTCCACCTTCCCGCGTTGAATTTCCTCCTACGCCGTAGGACATCGTCGACAGCTGGCGAGGTTGTACCCTCGGCAATGTCCAAGGTTATGGACTTTGGTTTTGGGAAAGGCGACTCCTGAAGATTCCGGGAGCAAGAGTAGGCACGATGTACATAGGTTCACGTCCCTACGGTGGAGGATCGGTACATCCTGCTAGCAATCCAGTATATGATAATATGTGTACAAGGTGCGGATTGTATCTAGTCTAGTTCTAATCTGTGGGTATGATATTGTGTCTATGCATGCCCTCAAGGGGTGCCCCTGCCTAGCTTTATATATGCAACCAGACCAGGGTTTACAAGAGTCCTAGTCTATTACATATTGGAGTTTCCTTCTTTGAGCTTTCCTTGATTGATACGTCTAGTTTCTTGGACTTTGACTGCTTCTTGCATCATGGGCTTCATGGGCCTTCGGCTGGAATGCACCCGGTATACCAATAATGGGTACCTGATAGGGTATACCTACATCAACAACGGTTCTCCGGCGACCCTGTGACCTACACCACCACCAAACGGCTCCCCATCGACATCCGTGTCGCCCTGCGCCCTCCCCCGCCTTGGATCAACCTCACCATGATGAGACCATCCGCGACTTGTCGCCGACGCCTCAGTTTGACTTCTCCCTTGGTTTGCCACAGTGGCATCCAACATGGTCGTGGCCCCATCTGTCATCCTCTCCGGCTCAGAACCCTCTCGGTGAGAATATCTCACATATCCAGATCTAGATCGTTTTGCATATAGCCCCCTAAAAGTTAAATTTACCTGAACCCGGCATCCATGTCTCTATCCATTACATGATAGCCCCCGCCAGTTTATTAAAACAACCCGGTGTCCCTCCCCTTGTTAGTTTTTGTTTTCGGGTCCTTTTCTAAATAAAATAAAGCATGTTTCCTATTTTAAATAACAAACACTAATCTGTTAATAACTATTGAATGGTAATTCAAACAAAAATGTTATATATATGGAAGTTGATCAGAAAAATATGAGGAATCTAAATATGCCATTCATATACATCTGTTTACATCTCGCATTATGTCGTTGGCCGATAGTTATGCATGTTCACCTAACATATATGTGGAGTATTCAGAACACCGATTTAGTTTTTCCCGCTCCGTTTAATATTGAAGTAGCACATCTCTGCCATGTATTTTCCATGCTAATAAACATTTAATATTGCCGGTAGAGGCCTGATCATAGAACAACTTACACCTTATGCTTGTTGTTAATAATCTGCAAATAACTTGTGTAGTAATATAGCATTACTACAACCAATATCTAATAAAACTTGTCCACAGTTGAGTGCCTTTTACATTGCTTCTTCACTTTGTTGAAGGGGATATGTATAATCGGCTGGGTTATGTTTGTGTAGTATTTAGCTCTTACCTTATATATGAGCTCTCTTATCTTCTCTGATTAGGCGGATGTTGTAGCATGTCTCTATTGGTTATAGTTTTGTTATCGTTAAACCCTCCATATAGCCGGGCAATAATAGTCTACCCGCGAGCATAGCTATTCTAGTCTCGCTTGGCACGTTCCTTGGTACTTACGCTTTGCTTTCTTCCTCTTTTGTCTTCTCCCCCTTCTGTCAGCAACCCTTGACCCGATTTTTGACAGGTATGAGATGACGACGTTAGCAAGGTTACCCTTCCGGCTTGGGCTGGGGCTGGGTTATGGACGCCACTTGTTATCTTTAGAACTCTTAGTCCCATTTGTATCTTGTCCATACTTGGATGCCTTATTTCCTTTATTTGTTACTTGGATCTTTGTATTCTATATTTGTATTCTTGACTCATTGGAGTCGTTGTTGTAATATAAGAGTTTTTGTGGGTTCCATCGTGAACTTGTTGTAATGTAACTGCTTGTGGTAATTCCTCTTGCATCACGTGTGTGATTCGTCGCACACGTCGCGTAGGAGGGCGTCTCAGAGTTGATATCGTGCAGATTTTGGCGGGGTCACTGGAATACTCATGGTATCGGTTTTGGGGAATTACACAACTACAGTTCCGCCGAGACAGACACAATAAGAGACGTCGAGCTTCCACCATTGCAACATCCAAAAAAGCGCCATCGCCAACGAGACTTTGTGAGAGGATGAACATGCCTGCTGCAAGGAACGAGGCACATGTCGATGTGGCACGTTGATCGGGGGACGTCCCGGTGCTGTCTTGGACCAAGATACGCAGCCTACCGTCGGAGAAGAAATGCATATCCACCAACTCCGGACCAACATCTTCGCTCCAAAAGAACCACCTCGCCCCGCTAGCCAGCGTCGTGGAAAAACAACGAATGCCAACAACACACCGATAAACTGATCTCGCCATATTTGAAGAACGGCGAGAAGACAAGCTATAAATATGTAGGACCGATCAACACATGTTGCTATCAACTCCAAGACGCCACCCGAAGGTCGTCACCGGTGTGGGAGTAGAGTTGAGGCAGATTTATTAGTCTGGACGCCGCTCTCACCACCCCAACGATGCACCATAGGAGACAAAACCTAACCCTAACTACTAGGCCAAAACGGAGGAACGAGATCCCCCTCCCCCTCCCACCGCTGGAGCAGCGAGCAAAGGGAGAGGGGACCAGGACCAACGCCTTAGCCGTATGAGATCAAGAGGAGCACATCTGCCGCCGCCTCTCGCGAGAGGAAGAGTGTGAAACGGTTCGCGATTTTTCGTTTTGTTTACTTTATTACCGTTACATTCGTAGCATTTCTTGACGTTTCAATCGAGAGAAACAACCAACGAGTCTGGGGTCGTGTTTGGTACCTCGCATGCCTACACACAGCCCCGACCAAGTAGAAAATTGGTTGATTTGGTGCCAAGCTTCGTTCCATGTTGTGGTATGTACATTTATTAAAGTACACCTAGGATTAGCCCAGCTGGAAACGTTGAATTGTCCATTTCGATTGTCACCCTCGTCTCACACTCCGCCGATGCGACAAGGCATCTTTGCATGCACAGGTTCATCCAATCATGCAGATGACGGGAGCATGTGCGCTCTCGGCGAAAAAAAGGGGGGGCGAAGGATTCTGTCACCTCCCATTCAAACCCCTTCCCTATTAGTACGCTCCTTTCTCGTTGTCCGATTCAATGCCATCCATGCACCCCGCCCCCTTTCGAGCTCCGTTGCCGGGTCCTAGAGTAGGTAATCTGCACACCTATCTTCGGTCGGCGGTGGAAATGGTACTTCCTCTTCTTCGTCAAGTTCTCGTTAGCCTCCATCGATGACTTTGAGTAACCACACCTCCATCTTGGTATGACAGGGTTAGATCTTGGTATGGCATTGGTAGGTCTCACTGGATTTGCATGTGTAGTATTGTTCATATATAATCTAGGTATATGGTAGGGTCCAAATGTAGCATTGGTAGGGTTTATATATGCTTATAGTATAATTGTTCATGAAATCTGCTACGTTGTAGCTATGTAGAATCACTTCTTGTTGTTACATTGATCAGTGGTGCGTGGTAAATATATGACTCGATGTGTAACGATTTTAGCCAGGCCATGATCTGCGTTGATGACTCGCAGAACCCCTCCTTTGTGGCCAATTCACAACCCATTTTGAGACCTAGGTGGTGGAGGTTCTGGTGGAGGAGGATCCTATGGCTACCCTAGTGACTAAGGTTGATGTAGAGGTGGTGGTAAGGATTACCGCCACAAAGAAGACGAAGGCCATGAACCGCACTAACGTTGAGAGGGATCAGAATGCTGCACAGAAATGATACGGTGAAATGTTTCTCCTACATGTCAAGTGTTGTCATTGATAAGATGTGCGAACTGATCAAGAGGGGCGTCCGAACTAACAAGGTATTTAAGGAAGTCCATCTAACAACCATGGCCAAGACTGTCTTGAAGCACAGTGGAGCTAATGTTAGCTTCACTCAGGTGTACAACCACCTGGGAACTTGGAGGGTGAGATGGCTCACCATTAGCAGGTTCCGAGATCTTAGCAAAGCTAAATGGTGTGAGGAGACCAATGCATCATCCGGGGAACGACCGCTACCATGGGCATGTCCTAGTTAGCACACTATCTTGCACCAATGTTGCACGTCATCATGGATCACTAACTTGTACAACTATAACACGTTGTTTTCCCTTCTTAGGATCACCCAATGGACACAAAGTTTATGCACACACCCATCATACCATCTTCTCTTTTGGGCTAGCCACCACCAAGTACGCCATGGGCTCAAGCGAGCCCCTCGGTACACCTCCACTTGTCCCTTCACTTGAGGATATGAAGACCTAGGAGTCAGAGACAATGGAGTTTGATGGTGCCCCTGGCAAGCTTGTTTGCGGTAAGAGGAAGAGGGGTAATCTTGCCGACGACGAGATCGTGGCCTTCACCAGTAGGATATACATCGTCAAGGACGTCGCTCGGGTCATCAGGGACAACAAGTCGACTGACATGCACCTTGACCTTTACAATGTTTTCATGGACATCGTTGGCATCACAGAAGAGTCCCTCATGGCGGCTCTCAGCCAGCTCGTCGATAACAAGGCCCATGGTACCTTCCTTGTGAGCATGGCACCGCCACACATGATCCTCTGGCTCAGGGCCTACGTTGCCAAGTACTACTACACTCTGTAGACTAGTGGTGCCCACGAGGCCATGGGTGTGGGGATGCATGCATGTAGGTGTTGTGATGATTATGATGATGTATCTATGGTTGTAACTAGGGCTCAAAAACTTCTAATGGTCTGTATATTTTGGTGAGGTGATATATACTAACCCCTCATCTGATGGTGACCTTGCTGTATTATGATGAAACCCACTTTTCTTGTGGTGGTGGGTTCACACCATAGTTGGTAGGATCTGTGATCCACTTTTAAATAATGATCATGCATGATCCTCTTAGGTTATGATCTGGTGTGTTGCTTTGATATGATTTCATTGACGCTTGCCATGTCATACCTTATTTGTTCTTCTTGTGACATGTTAGTGTTATGTGTTGTTCAAAGGAAGGCATCCAAGAGTCTACGATTCGTGGAGGATCTACCAAAATCAAGTTAATGGCTTCTCTAACAATAGCTAAAGAGGTTATGATACTCTGGAGGAGGCACAAGGGGAGTGGAAGAGCTTCAGGCAATGACTAATCAGCCATTGGCTATTGTAGGGGTGCCTATAGGTGAAGGAGCACCTCAAATCCAAGAGACTGGGCTGAAAGATTTCATCATCATTGGCTTGATCACGGTGATCGCCAAGATGTTGTTCTTCTGATCGCTCTATGAGCAGATGTAACATCAATGATGTGCATCAGCCGAGGCAAAAACACTTGTTGCAGCCTACAAAATGAGGGGGGGGGGGGATAGTTGCACATCCGTTGCAGAAAATTCCTTCACATGTTGCCACACAAAGTCCACAACGTGGCCCGACGCTCGTTTCGGACGGGCTACGCCCCCAAAACCTGCCCTAAAAGCGCAAAAAAAGACACATGGTACGAAACACGCCCTGCCATACAAACACATACATTTGACCATTTGGCGCTATGGCAGACGTATATTTATGCACTTGGGACAAAAAAATAAAAATATTACTACAAGCATCTCACAATAAACGGTTAATGAGAACTAGGCTCTAGCCCAGTGATTTGACTTAAAAAGCAGAGCTTGAATCAGGTCATTATCTTCTTAATTACTTAATAATTAGTTAATGATAATAATAATAATAATTGAATGGTGCTCCTCCATTGTTGGGATTTTAAAATAAATAAATGAGCAATGTCATCTTCTGTTGAATAAATAATTCGACTTACCGAGATGCATTGTTTTTTAGTAGACAACCATCATTGCCCACCGGATTTTTTTATCACAAAAGAAACGATAGTTGCCTGACCGACCGCGTGAAATGGTTCCATTGATAAGATAACTAGGTCAAAAAACCATACAGTCATTAATGAATTATTGTCATTCTTTTTTAAAAAAATGATGTGTACCAGTGTATGACCCCTTTAACCAATTCTCTGCTTCCTCCTCTCAATAGCAGGTGGGTGGCGCCCAAATATAGGTTTGGGGTGTTCGTATTGTTCTTTTCTTTGGATTTTTATTTTCAAAAGATCAATAATACTTATCACAAAAACACGTTGACCTCCGCGACGCTGATGGACGGTGGTACATTGTGCGTCACAAGTCACAGAAGTACACGAGTCCTCCCGCCGGTAGAGCCGGCCGCAGTGGCTGGCGCATTTGCCGGGTGCGCGACCGCGGAACGCCTGGAGCTTGATCTGCCTGCGCGCACTCACCTGGACCCCTGAAGCATTGCAGAACACTTTTCGTCCGGAGGAGCACACTAGTGCACGAGCACGACCCGATCAGTGCGTCGCTGCACCCGCGGCCAGGATGCCAGGTGTTGTTCGGATTATCCTGTTGCTGATCACCTGCTAATCTCCTGGAACTATAATAATGACGCTAGTGCCAAGTCATCACTCATCACGGCAGTAACACTGACAGCGATTGCCGAGAACAGTAATCTGCATACCGAAAACGAGGGACGCCTCCACCTTATGTCAATCACGATTGCTAAACAATCCACCGGCAACCTTAGGGCAGCACTGCTCGGTCCAGCTAGCACGGGTCCAAGCACCTTTAACAGATCCCGTAAAAAATTGAATCATTATCGTTTGCGAAGGATAATGCAAACGTCTTTTATGGTCTTAAATAGGTTTGGCTACAAGAGATACGAAATTCTAGACTCTGAACAAAAAGGGAATTTCCTTTTTTTTTCTTTATCCCTTTTTTTCTCTTTTTCCCGCAAGTTCCCCCTGGCTCCACACTCGCCTCCATCGTGTATATGCGGTGCATATCCTACCCGTTGATAGCCTCGCCTCGGGCAGTGGAGGTCAATTCTGGCCTCTTCCGGCGTAAGGCGGCAGAATTTTGGCAAGTTCCGAGCAAATTGTAGAGAGTTTCATGGAGGAAGTGCAGCGGCGCATCCACGAGGTTTGACCGGTTTATAGGGCATGTAAAACGGCCTCCAAAACTGCACATGTCCAGTTCTCGTACACGGATTCTTGGTGCACTATAAGACTAGTCACAATGTGAAGTATCATACACTAGTATCATGCGTACTAGTTTATGATATTAACCCCACAATGCATAGTATCATAAGATAGTATCATAGTATCATCATATTTAATGTTTTGTAGAATCTCAATGTAAATGTGTGTACATGATGTGTTTGCCATTAAGTTTTCTAGTTTTACGTGCTATGATACGGTATACCACTCTCATTTCTCACCTCATTTAATTGGTGTGTCACATCAGATTTTTACCAACATGGCATGCATGTGTACTACTTATGATCAAGGGTGGCTCTGGCCCAGGGCAAAAAGTGCGATGGCCCGGGGCCCAACCAAAACGGGGCCCATTATTTCTGGCACAGTGCATATAGGAAAAGGTAGAAGAAAAAAATTTAAGCCCATCTAGCATGAACGCAGCTTAAATTGGGCCATTTATGGAATTTGCCCTAGGGCCCTCCAAATCCTAGAGCCGACATGCTTATGATACTCTCACTGTGTCTAATCTAAAACATTTAAGGGTCGATCGAGTTTTACAGAATCTGAATGCAAAGCCAACCGCCTGTGGCGATCACCCGTGCATGATTAATTGCTTAACGGGTAAGGGTGGCCGGCCGTCTGGCTGCAGGAGAGTGAGGAAGGGAACCTGGATTACCTGACACAAACCGCGTATGGGCACCGGAGCAAGTCGCAAATGCATGGTCGTGGCCGGCACCGGAGCCATCCGATCGCCGACCCACTTGGAAGCAATCGTTGCAACGACGTGTCAGCGCCCGGCGCAGGTGAGGCAGCGCCCATCTACCCGGCACGATCGATCCAATCCGTGTATCCCTTTTTCCTACTAGCAGCGGTGTACTCACTTCCATTACGTGGACAGGTGGACGGAATAAAATAAAAGGTGACCCACGGTGCCGGGTCAACTCGCCCGCCGTCGTGCGGTGCAGCGAGCCGCAATAGACGCGTAGCTCACCACTACAGTCCAGTCAGTGGTAGTAGGAGTACGAAATTTAGCGCGGGCGCGCTGCAACTGGCGCCGTCCATCAGGCATCTCCAACGGCGTGCGTTTGCCGTCATCGGAAATGCGTCTAGACCGTGCTCTAGCGGGTGACATAAAGTGATTGGGCTGGCGACGATGTAAAGTGATTGTGCCATTCCGGGCGACGCAAACCTGGCCCAAATATGCGCTAGATTAGCGTCTTCATGAACGCTCTACAGTCACGCAAAGTGTCCGCGTTGGGTGCATTCAGGCCCAGCGGCAGTGACTAGGTAAGCAAAATATTTTTTCATTATTATTGATTGACCAAAAGGACCATCTTTACAGAGATGGTTAGTCGAGTTAACCTAAAACTACAACGGCCGTACCTACTCGCTGTCGTGCGGCCTACACCGGCCTAGGTTGCTCGCATTCGCGCGGCCTACTACTGGCCGCTGGAGGGGTCCGCGCAGTCGTCAAAGCGCGAGCGCTTCGCGCACTCCGCACGCAGGGCACGCCGCAGATTGGTCACCCCGTCCCGCCTGCGGCGTTCGAGGGCCTCGGCCAGAGAGGAGTCCCACAGGAGTGTCCTGGCCATAGAGTTGGCCTCCTCCTCCACCTGGGCCGCCGCCGCTTGGGCCGCCTCCGCCACCGCTTCCTCCCTGGTGGCCATGGCGCCCGCCAGCTCCCGGTTCTCCTGCTCGACCCGCGCAGGAGAAGGGCCCCTCCGCTGAAGCGAGTCCAGGTCGGAGCATATTAACCCTCGAGCCATGACGATCGCATAGCTGTGGGCTTCCTCCTCCGCCAACCAAGCCTGACGGCGCAGGGCGTCCCCAACCAGGGTCTCGAAGAACGCGACCAGAACGAACTGGTCGCGGGCGCATTCGAAGCGACCAGGCACGGGGGCGTCGTCGTCCGCGATGTCGTGGATGATGGTGTCCGCTGGTGGGGCCGCCGGAGGGGCCGCCCTCGCCTCCGCGAGCTCCGCCCTGGCGTCGGCGAGCTCGGCCATGGTGTTGGCGATCTCCGCCCTGGTCGCCGCGAGGCGCCCTTCCGCGCGCTCTGCCGCCTCGGCAACTTCCGCCTTCGCCGCCGCCACCTCCAGGTCCAGCTGCTCGGCCTGAATGCCGGCGGCGACTACCTCCTCGTCCTCCTCCGGGTGGAGGTGGCGGCACATCTGAACAACGTGTTCCCAACTAAGGTTGTGGTCGGCCATGGATGGATGCTAGGGTTTAGCTTGAGGTGTGCCCGTCACCCCCACCGATGTCCACCATATATAGCCACGACAGGGCAGGAAATGGCGTTGTCGTGCAGGTCATTTCCCGCGAGCGCGAAACGCCGGCGAAATTTGCCAATGTATTGGGCACGCGGGAACGACCGTCGTCGCGCGGGAACGGTCAATCGCCGGCGGCAGTCCTCGACGGGGCGTAAAACGCCATTAACGAGTTTGACGCTGTCTCCGCTAAAAAAATACATCCGCGCCGCTAGAGGTACCCGACGCAAACAGTCACCCTAGGCCACGGACGCCGACAGAAACGGACATAATCGAATATTTCGGACGTCTAAAATGCATCGGCCCGTTTGAGATGCCCTCATGTTCACTGAATAGCTCGCGAAGAGGCAGAGGGATGGTGGCGACTGGCTAGACAAAAAGCCCAAAAGGCGATAAGATCTGGGCCTTCTGAATCTCTCCTCCTCTCCATGCACCAAAAAGGTCACGTGTGGCATCATCATCATCATGGAAGCGAAGGCGACGGGCATCCATGAGTGCCTATGAGCATATCAGCAACTTAGAGCTCGACGTGTCGGGCGCGAGAAGCACCAGCTTGACGGCGCAGAAAGCTTCCTTCTGTGGACAGACCAGGCCAGGCGAGTCGACGTCAGCCGGCCCATATTAATTGGACCAGCGACTAGCCTCGCCATATTTAAGCCTGTGGTGATGGCCGCTCCGGCCCGAAATCCTGTCCGCGGCCGGTGTACGCAAAGGAATGGCAGAATAAACAACACGCCAATCTATGTGCCACCATAGAACAGCAATCATGGCATATGGATGGGCCTCTGCCTCGCATAACAAAAACGAGTAGATTGGCAGTTTTTTTCAATAAAAATCGGGATTAATAACTCGCTGCCGACGAACAAGGTATAAGGATTTTATAAGGAGGGGAGAGCAACAGCAAATTATCTGGTCATTTCCCAATAACAAAACCCAGGATAAGAAGCCCGTAAGATAGATTATGCTATAACGAGTACTCAACTTGAGATATATATGCGAGCACAGTAAGTAAACTAACTTTGTACACATACAATGAACCGCTTACCTGATCATGTATGTAGTTACGGCTTGGCTTTTTCTCAGCCTTTGACGCCATCCATAAAGATTCCTACGGCGACCAAAAGGTCGACTTCCGAGCTGACAGAATCAACAAACTTTTCCTGTGTCATGCGGAAATTGAACTCTTTCCTGTGAAGCAGAGCAATCATTTTGTACGTTTCAACACTGATAACTAGCAAACCATATTTTACAAAGACGTTCACCCATTCCCTGTGTTCTCAGGTCAATCACAAACAGATGTAAACTCCGTGTTAGCTTGGAGCTCACCACCATCAGGGACATTATAAGACCATGAGTGAAATTATTGGATGGATACAAATGTATAATGATGGCTACAGCTTAAACATGTCGATATTTACGTACTGGGGAAAATGGTTACACATGGACCAGACAAAACAGACATGTCAAGACGGGGTATCTTTGCAACAAAAAGTTACCTACTGTGTATAACATTCCACACCAGATTAACTGGCAGGAGAAACATGAGGAAACACATAAATGCACTTCAACACAGGGACATTATACTGGTACAATGGATCATTTCAGTCCGAAATCCAGTTTTACCAAAGGTATATACTAGTAATTTTGATAAGCCATATAATAGAGCAATCCGAAAACAGGGACATAAACACACGAGAAATACTATCATCAAGAACTTGGAAGAGTATGGTGCACAAAGAAAATTTAAGAGTTTCTTCAAGTTTTAAAAGATGGTCCAATATTCATATTCAATTATGTAAACAATAAAAGTTTCATCCATTAAAACCGAGAACTGACATGTTGTTCCTTCAGTAATCAAATCACAACGTCAACAGTCACTTATCATCAGAGCCTTCAGAGATCCACAACAGTTTACAGTCTCGTGTGTATGCAACATAGTTTATTTAATGCAACTGAATAATGTATGAATCCCTCTGATAATCAAACTACAACAGCACTAACCATGTATCAAAACCTCGAGACATCACAAATGGACAAGCTGGTACTCCAGATAAATCCATCATTCTAGCACCAAGAGGTGCTATGGTCAACACTTAATCCTTTCTACATAGACACTGATAGTGTTAAGGAATGTTACGTTCAAAATGATGATAGCCCATTCCAAGAAACAATAGATCATACAAAAAAAAACATACTAACTGCATATTGGGCTTAGATGGAAAGCGAGAAACTATTACGTCTTTATGTATAATATGCATAAATATTCACAATTATACTGCATACAGTGTTCTGTTCTAAGGAAAATTGCTTCCATAGAAAAAAGAATCTGCACTATTAAGACCTACAGCTAGAGACTGTTACAAACTTAGTTTAACTACCTTCTGCCACAGTTTCGTTCCAGACTACAGCAGGAGCAAGAAAGCATCATGGTTCAACTTAAGCAACTACCAAGTCAATGTGACTAAGAGTAAATCATCTGCACAATGAAGCCCTTAAATACAGATAACGGAGAACTGCTAGGCCTTTTTAAAACTTTTTTCAGGTAGGTGGGGTTATTGCTAAGATTGCACTGGGCTAAATATTCTGTCCCATATCAAAAGGTAACTTCATTTGTCTGAATGTGTGGATTCTTGCTAAGATTGCACTGGGCTAACTATTTTATCCATTCCTGAGGTAATGACAAGTAGAACCAAGAATCATATAATATGAAGTGGCATATGATTTTCCCAAATACAGATATCCCCAGTTTTGACTACTAACTCAACTATTATGTCCCGTATCAAAAGCTAACTTCAGTTGTCTGAATGTGTGGGTTATTGCTAAGATTGCACTGGGCTAACAATTTTAGCTGTTCCTGAGGTAGTCCCAAGTAGAACCAAGAATCATAATATGAAGTGGCATAAGATATGATTTTCCAAATTACCGATATCCCCAGTATTGACTACTAACTCCATAGATTCTAGCCAGTCACCAACCAGGTGTTAGGTCTCGGATACTCTATTTTGGCACTGTTCCACTTAACATACAAATTTATTGCTTCTGTAAAGAATCGCATGCCCATCAACATTACCATTCAGAAGCACGAGTGACGAGTCACATTTTGGTCACATAACATGATGTATGCGCAATTGTAAATTCCGCCGTGCATTATGTAACAACTAAGACATTATGTGAATTAAAACTGAAATAAAGTGTCAAAACTTATCAAAAGGAAACGCGCCGTTTCTCTTGGCATTTTTTGTTGCAAATGCACTCGTGTTGCACCTGTTGGATAAAGATATCTGGTGGCAGAAACATGGCTTTTCTCAGAGTTTCGGCTACTTTCTACCTTGTTTCGGCTTAAAGACTGGATATGTCTCTTTTACAGAAAATACCATCACGTTATATTTTCACACACCACATAAGAGGTAAAATGTTTAAGGGACAAGTGCACAGCCTTCAGAAGCTCGCAAGTTTCCAGATATCATCTCAGTGAAAACTACTCATCTGTTGCAACACAAGCAAGTCGAAAAAGATATGCAGCACTGCACGATCAAGATATCTCTATGGTTGCAAGTCAAGCAAGGATGTTAACACAAGCAAGTGGAAAAAGGTATGCAGCACTGCAGGATCAAGATATCTCTAAGGTTGCAAGTCAAGCAAGGATGTTAGTCCATCATAGCTAAAAGATGTTTGGGTGCAACCTAGCTCGAGGAGCTGGAGAAGTAGGCATTTTTATGTTCAATATGTCCAAATGTTGTCACAAGAACACAATGTCCATATTTCTTTTGGTTTTAAAGGACTATGGTGATCTTGAAGACACTCAGATGTAGTAATAAATATGCAACATATCACAACATAGATTGGCTCTTACAAAAATCGTGAGATCCAACAATAAGTTGTTAAGTTTACAATATTCAAGGCAAAAAAAATTCTCCGACAACTATATAAACGGCAAATATACATCACCAATGCAAGTTCAAGGAATTCTAGTTTGATAAGTGAACCAATGGTTTTTCATACTGCTTGGAGAAAATAGTAATGCAGTTGAATGAATCAGGTTGCAAGTGGTGCGGGATGACCCGCCACGCCGCTAGGCCGCCCCGCAAAAAACGCCCGCGCGGCACCGCTGGGCCGACCGCGTAGATAGTAGCGGGATAGAGCGGTCACGCCTCTCGGCCCGCTAGCAGCCCGCAGTACCGCATTAGCCCGCAACCATCAGTTGGCGCACACTCCGTCTCTCCCCCGACCCTCGTTGACCACCGCCTCCACACCGCCGCCGCCGTCACCGTCGACGCCACACAGGAGATG
This sequence comes from Lolium rigidum, assembly GCF_022539505.1. NCBI lineage: Eukaryota > Viridiplantae > Streptophyta > Magnoliopsida > Poales > Poaceae > Lolium > Lolium rigidum. Next base: position 74,833,561 of record NC_061513.1, on the reverse strand, counting down.
CCCCGGCCTCCTCTTCCGACTCACCCCCGTCTCGGAGGACCCGCTCGCAGTTCTTGATGGTGGGGTTGATGGCGGCGCCGCCGCCATCTCCAAATCCGGACTGCCCTGCTGGAATCGTCGACGGAGAAGTTCTTCCTCCACCGTCAACTTCCGCCGGCATTTCGTCGCTATCAACTTCCGCAAGATCTACATCGTTGATGTGCCCTATTCTCTCCTCCAAGAACAAAGGATCCCTGGCATCTGTAGAAATCACTGCCCAAGATCATCTCCAAGGTATGTCACTCGAGATCCTCCCCAGTTGTCTGTGTTCTTGTTTCATGAACCATGGGATCTGTGACGTGAGTATTGACTGGTACAACTACACCACTCTTTTCATTTAATATCTTCTTTAGCGGAATTATTCAGTCTGATACAAAAACAAGACGAGATGAGAAAGAAGCCAAGGATTCAATTACCTGTGCAAGGCTCTGGCCGGTACATTAACCCTGACTATGGTAAACTGGTGAAGTTATTAAACCTGGCTGACAGTTTACTGATCGAGAAAATCTAGTGTACTGTGTGTATGATCCTCTGTAATATGCCCACACGTTATGATTCTAGTAAGAGTTCAAGGAGTTTATCATCGAGCGAATTCCCCATGCTGTGAATACATTCCCCTCAGCCATCATATATATATATATTTATCCTTGTAACATTTGAAATATTTCATCGGTTAGCTTAGAACAAATAAAAACGCCTCTCTTATTCTTGGCAAAAGTAAAGATGCTTTGATTTGGCTGTTGTGATTAGGACAAGGGGGTTTCTTCTGCATATTTGAGCACGGTACATGCAGTAGATTAGCTTGTATAGATGAGTGTCTGCTTTTTTTAGTTTTACTCCAACGAGTGTCAGCGGCTTTCAGTGACGCTGTCAGTGTAGAGGTTCAGTTTGCTGCCAGTATAGAGGAGTTCTGTCCATCTGTGAACATTCCTTTTTGTCAAATAAATTCACATGTGAACTTAAAGCTGTTCAGACATTTCTTTCGTCAGTTAAATTGACTGAATGGTTATTCTTTTTATGTGTTTCTGTATTCCTCTGTTTAGCGTGTGCATATTATATTCAGCTCCTTCGAACAAGTGCCTAATATGCTAGGATTGATTTTGAATCTGTGTTTTGTTTTCAAGTTTGATTTACTCCATACTATGTATATGCCTAATATTCAACCGATTGGAAAGTGCAACAATGTTTTAAATGAAACTGCATACTTGATTTGTTGCAATGTGGTTATTTCTTGCGATGTCAGTGTGCATCTTGATTTACTACTCTTTTCCAATGTGTTTTGCAGGTTTTAGACTGCAAGGTAAAGGATCAACAACTATGTACATGGCAAATCTTATTTTTTGTAATGAGCCAAAAGAGTTCTCCATCGCTGGCTTCGGCTGTTACCGTCGCAAATTTTCTCCTCTACATCCATATTGGGGATCAGTTAGATAAGCTCTAAGGCGTGGTCGAAACAGAAGCAAGTACCATTGTGAATAATATAGCCTGATAATTTGATGCTAAGAATGCATGGTGTTTGATTCTGCTATTTCACTACCTTTTGGTTTATAATCAGCTCAGTACCTTGTGGTCATGGTTCATTTTGACAACATGAATTTCATTGATTTCGTGTGATTTTTGTGCGGAAAATTAGTGGCCAAATAATCTGTCTGAGACTGAATTTTATTTTTACAGCATGAATTTTGTTGATTTCGTATGATTTTCCATTCTTCTACTGGAAGTAAGTTGATGTCCTAGTCGTTAGAACTGCTCTTTATGAGATTACCTTATCTTTAGACCAGTAGCAGTATCTTACTGATTTTTTCAATCTCATTGTCTTTTTCCGCTGGACAATGGTGGCTGACATGCTAGTTTCCGATCGATCAGCTGTACAAAACTGGTTCCGATCGATCAGCATGTACATAGCTAATGCAATTGATCAGCGCGTGCGCTTGCGAGCTGATGCGCTAGCTTCCGATCGCTTCCGATCGATCAGCATATACGTAGCTAGCTCAACTGATCAGTGTGTGTGTTTGCGGGATGATGCGGACTGCCGCACTGTCCGCTGTAATTCTAGCGGTTTGTTGCGGCAAACCGCGAGGGTCCGCACATACGTCGTTGTCCCGCGATGCTTTGTAGCGGGCAGCCGCAACCCGCCCCGCTTGCAACCTTATGAATGAACATAAGAGAGCTCATATAAAGCACATATGACTAGATGAGTTTGCAGGGATCAGGTGTCATAAAATTAGGAAGTGTGCGAAATAAAATAAAAGTCTACATTTTCTGTTAATATGGTAACTTATTCTGAAGCAAATCCATGTTGATCTAGATTTCTATGTGCCACTTTCACTACCCTACAGACCATTGCCAACTACACTACGAGACTGCAAGACAAACAGAACCATAACTGCTCTAACCATATTCTGGCCTTTAAATAGCCAAATACTTAAACACAGGGTGATCACTAAAAACAGTGCAGCGTTTATCCAAACTTGCGAATCATGTGTAGATATGTATGCAGCAGCAAAAGTGATATAAAATATGGTATGCGGTTCTACAAATAAATATAATTTGACTCTAAAAAACCATAAAACTGGAGTTCAAAGCAATGTCAATGACCAGATATACAGAGACTAACGCAGCAGATACAAGACGCAACTCAGATAAGAGATACGGTTATGCAGAGAGACATCAAGTTACAAGTACAGCTTCAAAGCTAATCACGAAACCTTCTTGATACAACCCAAATAGTATGTCTTAATTGCAAGCATAAGCACAAGCTACATGGTAATTCATGTGGCTGAAGCAAATATATACATATACAGAGCAAACCACGAAATCACAGAGCAACTTTATTCCCACATTGACAGGAACAGAGAGGAACCAACTCACAGCGCATCCTCACCAGCCTGAACTCCCATCAATACTCGCCGCGGTACTCGCTGTAATCGTCCCTTCCAGCAGGCGCCACCTTCTCTCCAACCCTCTCTGCCGCCTTCTCCTCCTTGTACTTCGCAGCTTCATCAATCGCGAGCCCTCCGACAGCACCAGCAACTGCGCCCACAGCAAGCCCAGTGCCTAGTCCATACCTTCCGCTTGGAGTTCCACCCTCGGTCCTTCCTCTTTGTTCATACGGCCCAGGCACACCCTCAGTCCTTCCTTTCTGCTCATACTGCCCGGGCAGACCCTCAGTCCTTCCTCTTTGCTCATACTGTCCAGGCATACCATCGGTCCTTCCTTTCTGCTCATACTGCCCAGGCGCAGCTTCAGTCCTTGCTCTTTGCTCATACTGCCTGCCGTACTCCACAGGCGCGGAGGGGCCTCCGGTGTAGTCGTACTGAGATGGAGGCGGCGGGGCAGAGTAGTACCCAGTGGGACGGTAGTACTGGTCTAGGCCGTACTGCGGCGGGGCGGAGTAAGCGGGGGGTGGAGGGGGTGGGAAATAGTAGGGGGAGGAGGGAGGGGGCGGATACTGGGGCTCAGGAGGAGGAGGAGGCGAGCGCTCGCGAAGGGCGACGCGGATACGGAGCTTGCCCTGGGGGCGGCCGGAGGGGCGGAGGAGCGGGAGCGTGATGATGGGCGAGGCGGGGGAGTCGGAGCTAGGGTTAGGGTTGGCGGGGAAGAGGAGGTCGCGGAGGGGCGAGTGGGCGGAGCCGACGAGCGGCTTGGGCGAGTCGGACGGCTTGGAGTGGAATACGTCGAGGGAGAGGAGGAGCGAGGGGTCGTGCGGCGAGAGGTGCGGCGGGAGCGGGAGGAGGATGCGCTCGTTCCAGGCGGGCTTGCAGCCGCCGGCGTCGTCGGGGCGGGTGGCGGTGCGGCGGGAGGGGTCTAGGTAGGCGACGGCGTAGGCGCGGAGGTCGCCGCGGCGCCAGTTGACGTTCTTCAGGTGCTTGCCGGAGACGACGGTGACCTCCAGATCGAAGGCCTTTGACGGCGCCGATGCCGGCGGCGGCATCGAAGGAGGCGGCGGGGCTTGGTACTGCGGGTGGGAGAGCTGGTGCGGGGGAAGCTGGTGTTGGTGCGGGTGGGGAGGGGGCGGGGAAGCCATGGCGCTTGATGGGATGCTGGGGGTGGGTGATGAGTCGCCGATCTGATGACTCTTTGAGGCGATCTGTTTGTTCGGCCGGAGCGCCGTGAGGTCGACTGACACTGGCAGTATGCGTAGTACTCAAGAAGAATATAACCCTAATAATAAATCAGCCTATGTCTAAAGGCCTCCATTGGGCCTCGGTTGTTTGTTCCAACGAACCCACTCTGAAGGCCTCATGAGATAAAGAAGAGCAACAGAATAACCTTTCTGCATAATTGCCACTGTCGACTGCAAAAAAAGAAGCATAATGGCCACTGGATCATCAACATGGGATATTAATGGATGCCAGGTTACCCCGAACTGAGAACTGAATGAAAGCACCAGATCAAATGATACACACCAGTGGTGCCATTAGTACAAACAAATGGCATGATCCAAAAAAGAAAATTAGAACTGACAATTTCTATTCAAAACCAAGCACAGCCAATGCCAATAGAATAATCCAAAACTAATTTACGGCATAACAACGTCAATCAATATATTGTATGATCCATATATGCACATACCAGTGGGCTCTACCCACTGTTCTTACTGATCAAAATATGCATGGACTGAACAAAAAAAACAGCCACTTGACATTCAATCAGAGTATACTGCATGACAAGCAAAAGAGACTCACCTTCAGTTTTGCAGTGGTGCATCATGTTGTTGCTCCAAGAATCACTCTACTGTTAGCACAATATCCAACTTCATGAACAGCCTGAGTAGATATTTAATTAGTGAGTGCAAATAAATAGGCCAATGATGAAATATCAGGTAGCGAGAACCAGATGATTAGTTGTAGAGAAAGAAACTCTTGTATTTCAGCACTGTCCACAAATGTTCATAGCATTTAAAAGGCATATCCTAAACTTCAGAACACTGGCAAGACTTGGGCAAAAATGCTAGTCCATCAACTTACAGAAGGCAATGATTATTTTTAAGTTGAAGAGTTAAATGAATTTATTACAATCGAAGAACCAACAAAAAAAATTACCATTGGGAGGATAAATTACTTATGATGTATAAAATACAAGACAAATTGGTACCAGACCAATCGAAACTCAAAATAGTCAATCGAACATCCCATGCCGCAGTTGCGTAGCATATCAACCAAACCTGGTGACCTCAAAGGCTCAAAATGTCCACGAACCAAGTGTCCAAATCTTGTCTCTGCAGCAGATGGGAAAGATATTCCCACATCTGAATGCTCCCCTCACCAATAATCTCCACAAGAGCATTTGCCATCTCTAAAATGGTGAAAGCGGCTTACGTCTCTGACCACAATCTCTCGACCAGTGACCTGAGATATCAACTTGATAGCAACATGGCAGTCATCGCACACCCGTAGATTCTTCATTACTCGGATAGGAACTCCTTCGGGTAAGCTCAGAAACGCAAATGCTATAGCCAATTTCTCGCTGTGGTGAGTTAAGCTAACCTCTTTCTCCTCATCCTCCATATCATGGAACACCATGCTCATGTCTGGTGCATAGCCACACTCCCTAATCTTGGCAATCATTTCTTCCAAGTACTCAATGATCTCCCCTTGTCTTGGATGTGATTTATCTCCAGTGCAAAACTGGTGCACCTGGCCCTTAAGCTCCACCCAGCTGACACCCGGCTCCTTTCTCACCTTCTTCTCCCTCATATTTTTTCTCAATTCACTAACATCTCCCCATCTCTTGCTGGTAGCTCGAATATTTGATAGCAGGACGTAAGGCGCAGAATCTTGAGGGTCAAACTCAATGACTCGTTCTGCGATCCGCTCAGCCATGTCAAAATTCTTCTGGGTCTTACAGGCAGACAACAGTGTCTTCCATATGATCCCGTCAGCACGTACAGGCATTGACAAGATAAGGGCCTCTGCTTCATCCAGACAACCTGATCGCCCAAGAAGATCCACAATACAAGTGTAGTGTTTCACACTTGGCTGCAACCCGTAAGTCTTAGTCATAAGCTCAAAGAACTCCAGGCCTTCGTCTTTCAGACCACTATGGCTGCACGCATATAGCAGGGCCAGGAAAGTAACCTCATTAGGTTTAGCCCCTCTATCCATCATCTGTTTAAAGAGCTCAACTGCTTTATGTCCTTGCCCATGGAACCCACAAGCTGAGATCATTGCACTGAGAAGGAAAAGATCTAATCCACAATAACCAGAGTAAACTCTTTCCGAGTCGCCTAAGCATCCGCAGCGAGAGTACATATGCACAAGGGAGGTAATGACTGGCACAACCTTGTCTACTCCAGCCTTGATAACCTGCGCATGAACCTGCTGACCTTGTGCAAGCGCTGCCAAGTCCGAGCAAGAGGTAATAACACTGACGAAGGTGACCACATCTGCCGCGATCCCAACACCTCTCATCATGGAGAAGTACTCCAGTGCCCCCTCCGAGTCGCCATGCTGCGTCCTGCCAGCGATCGTGGTATTGAATGACACAACCGTAAGAGAAGGAAGCGCCTGGAGAATGGCTTCTCCTTCTGCGAGGCACCCGCACCGCATGTACATGTGAGCCAACGAGTTCCCGACGATCATGTCAGTGTCCATCCCACACCGCACGACGTAGGCATGGACCTGGCGTCCGGAGACGGCGTCGGCGAGCCCAGCACAGCACCTGAACACGCTCCCCAGGCCGAACTCGTCGGGGTGCAACCCCTCCCTTCGCATGGCGAGGAAGAACTGCAGGCTGTCCTCGTCAAGCCCTGCATTGGTGAGCCCGGCGACCATGGCGTTCCAGGTGGCGACATTCCTCCTGGGCATCTCGTCGAACAGCTCCCGCGCGCTTCCCAGGTCGCCGTTCTTGATGTAGCCCCCGATCAGAATGTTCCAGGACATGACGTTCCGCTTGGGGATTCTGTCGAACAGGTCGCGCGCGGTGGGGAGGTCCCCGAGGTCCGCGTAGGCCAGCAGGAGGTTGTTGGTGGTGAAGCGGTCGGCGGCGGCGCCGGAGGTGGCGGCGACGGAGTGGAGCTGGCGGAGGAGCGGGACGGCGCGGCAGGCCCGGAAGACGTGCGCGAAGAGGCTGACGTCCGACCAGAGCACGTCGCGGAAGGGGTGGCGGACGGCGTCCTTGAGCCGGCCGCTTGTGCAGAGGCGGATGAGCTCGTCCTTGGCCTCCCGTGCGCCGGCGGTGAGCGTCTTGAGTGCTGGTCTGGCCATGTGGCCGTGCGAGGGCTCGCGCTACGACGCGGCCGTGGTGGTGATGGCCGGCGCGGCTACCGGAAGCATGGCGAGTTTGGACAAGGCGACTGGCAATGCGAACACCTCGTCTGCCAGTTCTGCGGCCCAGCACAATCTCATCGCTGAAGATAAGGCCCACTGGCCCAAGGAGAGGGAAGGAACTGGTAATGAAGACGGACTGGACTCCGTGCCGAGCCCGCTAAATCTAGGGCTCCCTTCCGTTCCGCCTTTATATAGATCGACACGACGGGTCGACGACGCGGCAGCAAGATCCTGGAGGAGTTTTTCTCGCTGAAGTCCGGAAGTATGGCAGAGGCGGAGGCTTCCACCGGCGAGAACGAGATCATGATCAACGAGGCGGTCACCGGAGAGGAGTGTTCACCGAAGCTATGCCCCACCAAAAGGAAAGAGCCGACGGCCGAGCATCTGCATCCCGTCGAGGGAGTTCCCATGGAGAACGCGGTCTTCTCAGACAAGTGTGCTGATCCGATCGCTCTGGCCGTCGAGGCTTTCGAGCAGGCCATCGCTGACGTCGAAGTTGCAGCGGCGGCCGATGATGAGGACGACGATGATAGATCAATCACAGAGAGCGAGTTTGCCGCCTTTGAGGAGGAGGAAAGGGCGGATTACCGGAGGTTCTGGCAAGAGGAGTTGCTGCCTAGAAATCCAGATTGGGAGTTCAAGGATTATTCCTTGGTTATCAAGGATGTAGATGTCTATGACGGCAATGCCAAGGTTGAGGCTGCCCTATAATCCAACTGAGATGATGATTTTTATTTTGATGTGGTTAGTTCATTAAGATCTTATGTATCCTATCGATGTGATTGATCCAGGCATATGTTGTGGTTCACAGATATCTTCATCATGTTGTGATCTCTTGTTGTTAAGTTAGGTCGTGGCCTTATTATTATGTAATCAGACACCGATGATCTAGTGATATGTGTGTTGTTTACTAGTACTTCCTCTGTTAGACTGTTATCTATTTATTTGCACAGCAATGGGCGTCCCCGCCAGATAATTCTCCTAGATCCCCCGCCTCTCTGGACACGTGTCCCCCGTTCCCATAATTGAAGAAAAGAAAAACTCACGGGTGCTTCACTGAAGCACAAAAATACCGACCGTGTAGCAAAAAACTGTGTTATTTTAGCATCATTGTAGCATTTAACAAAGATTCATTATAGAATCTCGCTCACGCGCTCGCAGCAAAATAAAGACGACTTTGTAGCATACAAAAAACTTCCATATAACATCAAACAATTCACGAAAAATTGTCATATACTACAACAACCCACTTTAACCGACTGGGCTCTCCAGTAGTGAATCTGGTTCGTGGAGTCCCGTTTGCACCACGATAGCACCGCCGACTAGCGCTCGCAGCACCTGACATGAGCATTTGTGTGCAGTCTGCGTTCCGTTGCTTCTGGCTTTCTTTTTAGCATAAACCACGAGCTTAATTATTAATCAATGTTCATAGGGATGCACCAAACATCAGCTGGAGTCTGACGCCAAATATGGCGACCCAAAGAAAGAGAAACAACAAACTTAGCTAATTTATGGACCTCCATATTATGTTCTTGAAACTAGATGTGCCATATCTAGGCCAATGTCGATCATGCGGGTCATTAATCACCTCCAAGCAATCTGTCACTATATGAATATGCTGCAATTGAAGATCACTAGCCAAAGATAGAGCTTCAACGTGTGCTTCAGCTTCCAGAGTGAGCTCCTCAATTATCCTGGCCGGAGCTCCCGGGTAATTCCCATCTTCACTTCTGCAAACCATTGCAACTGATCCCTGTCGACCATCGCAAGCAACAACACCATCACATTTCAATTTCATCATACCCACAGCTGGTTTTATCCATTCGGCCAGCTCCCTTGCACTGACAGATGGTTTAGTAGAGCTATCTTTTTTTTTTGAGTGTTCACCGGGGAGAGCAAAGCTCCCACCTGAATATATTTCTCATTGTGTCACGAGGACAGGGGTGGAAAACGACCCCAGGGTTTTGGCAGCAGATGTACAGGGGGAGGGGAGACACATCCAACGCAAGGGGATGGGCTCAAGTTTTTTACAATCGGACCGGAGGCAAGTAGGTGAGCCACAAATCCACGTCGGCCCGGTGATCAAGAGGAAGTCGAGCGCGCCAAAGGATTGCGTCATCGCGGCAACGTTTGCGAACTAAGGACAGAGAGGGGGCGAGCCCATCGAAGACAACGCCGTTCCGATGTTTCCAAAGGTGCCAGAAGCACAGCAGCCGGAGAGTCGAAGCCGAGCGAGCAGGAGTAGAGGCAGGCAAGGGCAGACCGAAGCCGTGGCAAGGTCGGCATCATCGGCGATGGAGGGAGAGCCGAGAGCAGCCCAGAACAGGCGGGCGAAGCTGCAGTGAAACACGATGTGAGCAGGTGTCTCGAGGTGGGCGTCACAGATGGGGCACCGACTGCCGTCCGCCTCTCTGTTCGACGTCCTTCGCTCATGAGCAAACTCTGTCGAAATAAAATCTGAAGCCCAGGATTTGATCTCTTTGAGAATAGTACTGAATCTTCCCTGATGACTTCCTTCCATCGACCTGATCACTTGCCGGTGAAAGGCAACATCTAAGTCAGCTAGGAATATAGTGACATAACCTGCAGTAGAGATAGGACCTATGGCCCACTGGCCCAAGGAGAAGGGCAGAAACTGGATACGAATACGGACTGGACTCCGTGCCAAGTCCGCACCGGAACCTGCGAAAACTAGGGCTCGGCCACCCTTCCGTTCCGCCTATATATACAGACGACGCGGCCACGAGGAGTTATCGCTAAACCGTGCACCACAAGAAGTCCAGAAGTATGGCGGCGGCAGAGGCTTCCACCGGCAAGGAGTTTGCGCTGGAGCGGTGCCCCGGCGACGGCGAGAGCGAGAGCATGAGCACCGAGGCGGTGACCGGAGAGGAGGAGCGTTCGATGAAGCTCTGCCCCGCCAAAAGGAAGGCGCCGACGGCCGGAAAGAATAAGGAGGACGGCGACTCTTCTGAGGAGGATGAAGAGCGCGATCACGAGGGTATAGTGTTCTCCGAACTCGAAGAGGAGGGTTCCGATGATGATGATGAATCAATGACAGAGAGTGAGTTTGCTGCCTTCTATGAGGGGGTAAGAGCCAGGTACAGAAAGTTCTGGCAAGAGAAAATTGTGCCTCTAAATTGGAAATTCAAGGATTATTCCATGGCTGCCGAGGAGGGAGAAGGCAATGCCAAGGTTGAGCCTGCACCGGAATCCAAGTGAGATGGGTTTTTTTTTCTGGTCAATCCACCAACCTTGCCACGTGTTCTGGACAAATTAGTATGGTTCACTGATATCTTCATGATGCTCCGATGTTGTTATTATTAACTGAGTCTTATTGAACTAGCAAATTGTCGTGCCTTGCAGCGGTTTCAAAATAAATCCGAATGTGCTCATGAGCCTAAGAAACAGCTTATTATACTTTATACCACTCATATATGTTTTTGTTTCAAAATATTGTCAGTTGCATGGTTCATCCCAATTCTAGATGAATTATCCATAAACTTTGCTAACCCTTTATTATCAAGATAAGTGGCACATTTGTATATCTGTTTAACTGAGGAAAAATACATTCGTGCATGTACTGGTGTCCAAGACGCTTGCATCACGTCTTGCTCCGTGATTAGGAGATCTGGTTAAGGAAAACCAATGCGCTTTTATAAGAAAGCGATGCATCCATGATATAGATACCTTCACAGGCTAAGGAGCCTAGGGTGTTGCTCAAGATGGATATTGCACACGCGTTTGATTCAGTCTCGTGGGCACTTTTCATGGAGGTGTTGCATAAGGCTGGCTTTGGCCCTCAGTTCCACGAGTGGGTTGCTATCCTCCTTTCCACAGCCAACACGCGCATTCTGTTGAATGGGGAGCCGAGGGGGATCCACTCTCGCCCATGTTGTTTGACCTCGTGATCGAGATCCTCAACTGCCTCCTGGCTAATGCTAGAGAGTTGGGGGGTGCTCCGTTAGTTGGCACCTCGGGATTTGGCGGCGGGTGTCCCGCTCTACGCGGATGACGTTGTCCCGTTCTGTCATCCGGATAGGTCCGAGTTACTCGTCGTGCGCGAGCTCCTCGCTTCCTTCGGGCACACTTTAGGGTTGCACACCAACTTCGCGAAGTGCTCGGTGTCCCCCATCGGATGTTCGGAAGAGGTGGCTGAGGAAGCGGCAGCGGTGATGGAATGTCAGCTCGCTGACCTACCGATAAGGTACCTTGGCATACCTCTTTCCCTACGTCGGTTGTATACAGCTGCTCTCCAACCTGTGGTGGACCGGATTGCGGACTGCCTCCCTAAGTGGAAGGCGGGGATGCTGGCCAAGGTAGGGCGTCTGGCTTTGGTCAAGTCAGTCCATGCGGCTATACCCCTCCACCAGCTGGTGATCTTGGGTGTCAATGTGCGAGCACTAGAGCAGGTGGAGAAGATCCTTCGCGGTTTCTTTTGGACGGGCCGTAAGGAGGCTCATGGGGGCCACTGCCATGTCAACTAGCGCAGGGTGTGTCGCCCCCTCGAGCTTGGTGAGATGGGCATCCCAGATCTTGTCCAGATGGCGTTCAGCCTCCACGTACGGCGGCTCTGGAGGATCATACAGACCCCGACATGCCCTGGCATGGGCTAGATATGCAGTTCTCGGCAGATGAGCAGAGCATGTTCGCTGCATCCACTAGGATGGTACTTGACAGCGGAACATCTGCCCTTTTCTGGGTGGACAAACGGTTGGATGGTAATTCCATCGCCGATATTGTGCCTGAGCTACTTAAGTTGGTTTTCGGAAACGAAGGACGATCCGGGAGGTCCTCACCAATAGATAGTGGATCGCTGACATTCGCGGGGCTTTCAACAACCTGGCGATGTGGCAATACATTCAGGTCTGGCGGTTGACGCGGGGCATTCGATTTGTTGACACTCCTGACAGGATGCTGTGGCGGTGAACGACAAATGGTGTTTACACGACTACCTCCTGCTACAGAGTAATGTTACAGGGATCGGTCTGGTCTTTGTCTTGGAAACTAACCTGTCTTTGCCCTCCTCCCCCAAGGGGGTCAAGTTCTTTCTATGGTTGGCCTGCCAGGACCGTTGTTGGACATCGGATCGACTTTCCTGTCGCGCCTTGCAGCATCCTCCCAGATGCGTCCTATGCGACTAGGATATGGAGACTATGGATCACATCCTAGTCGGATGCCCCTACTCTCGGATCACCTGGCATGAGGTACCATCATGGATTCGCTCGCCGGCGGCCATTTCGGCTGATGGGGTTTTGTTCGTTTATTGGTGGGATACAACCGTTCAAGCTTCCCCAAAGACGGCTCGTAAGGGCATCTCCTCGATGGCCATGCTCAGGTCTTGGTGGCTATGGAAGCGGTAACGCTATCATCTTCGATGGCGTGCGACCCGAACTTCATGGCTTGCTCAACACGATAAAGGTGGAAGCCAAATCGTGGGCGACAACGGTGGCTTCGGGGCTTGCGGCAGTGCTCCCCACATTGTAGTGGGTAGTGTGTCGCGTTGTACTCGGGTGCCCTCTTTAGTATTGTAGCAAACTCTCTCTATCAATGCATCGAAACGTAAGATTTTGCGTTATCTCGAAAAAATAGCAAATTGATGATATCTCGTATGTCAAGTTAACTTTCTCCATTAAGTTTCATGTACTTACCAATACAACCAAAAGTCTGCTGACAAGAAGAAGGTGTCAAACAATCCACATAACAGTTCTCGTAGCAATGTTTCACTATTACAGTAAAAGTCGATCTCGTTGGAAACATCGCGGGAGAAAAAAATATTGTGCACCCGTAGCAAAACCGATTTCCTTGAGACTTAGAGAAATCGTAGCAATATGTACGGTTGTAGAAAAACCATAAAATGAGTGTAGAAAAAAACATAAGTATGTAGCCAATTGCTATTGTCTGCAAAAAGATCCCAAAAACACGATCCGGCTGGTAGCAACATCGGGCACCGTTTGTAGAAGCCCCAACCATCGTTTGCAACATCGTCATCTGCCGTTTGCAGCACATCCGCAACACATGGTAGCAACACCGTTGACCTATAGTACCATTGTTGTGGATCTACGGTAGCACCACGAGTATTCAATGTAGCATTGTAGATAAGAAAGAACATAGAGGTCGCCATGGATGAGCAACTTCACCGGCAACCTTGCCTTGGAGCACCGAGAATACGGGCGAAAGCATCAGGGACTTGCAGCACCATCACCACTGGCGCATACGGCAGCACGACGGCGCCGGAGTTCACTGGATCTCATACCACTGTTGGTTGCTTGGGCACTCAAGGAAGAGGCTGTGCACCGGATCCTCCACGGACTCCTCTTTTCCATGGCGCCGCCCTGCTCAGCCTCGACCGTCAGGCACTCGCAAAAAGGAACATGCGGGCAGCAGGGAACCATTCCGGAGTCCGCAAACAGCTACTGTCAGATGGAATCTGTGCCACCACGCCGACAGCCAGGAAGCAGCTATGGCACACGGCAGCGGCATCCCCCCAGGGACTCGACGGCGAGTGAGAGGACCCGGTGGTGGGAACCAGCGAGGCTAGCGGCAGTCGAGCAGCGGTCAAGGTTGCACACGACTTGTGGCCGACCACGGGAGAGTGAGGTATGGAAGATGTGATCGATTAGAGGTTGCGTCCAGCGCTAGCGAGCAAAGGGGTAAGGGCATCTCAAAGGATTTGGGGCGTGCATGGCAATTGACCGCGCCCAGTGATGACCCACAAGTATAGGGGATCACAACAGTCTTCGAGGGAAGTAAAACCCAAATTTATTGATTCGACACAAGGGGAGGTAAAGAATACTTATAAGCCTTAACAACTGAGTTGTCAATTCAGCTGCACCTGGAAAAGCACTAGTAACAGGGGTGATGTGAAAGCAGCAGTAATATGAGAGCAGTAGTAACAGTAACACAACAGCAGTAGCAGTAATATGAGAGCAATGGCACCAGAAAATAGTTGATACTACTTCCAATGTCATGTAGGAACAAGTATATGATGATGAGAGATGGACCGGGGTTCCCAGCTATCTACACTAGTGGTAACTCTCCAATAACAAGTGTTGGGTGAGCAAATTACAGTTGGGCAATTGACAAATATAGAAGGCATAACAATGCACATACATATATCACGATGACTACTATGAGTTTTAATCAGGGCATTACGACAAAGTACATAGACCGCTATCCAGCATGCATCTATGCCTAAAAAGTCCACATTCAGGTTATCATCCGAACCCCTTCCAGTATTAAGTTGCAAACAACAGACAATTGCATTAAGTATGGTGCGTAATGTAATCAACACAAATATCCTTAGACAAAGCATTGATGTTTTATCCCTAGTGGCAACAACACATCCACAACCTTAGAACTTTCCGTCACTCGTCCCAGATTCAATGGAGGCATGAACCCACTTTCGAGCATAAATACTCCCTCTTCGAGTTACAAGTATCAACTTGGCCAGAGCCTCTACTAGCAACGGAGAGCATGCAAGAACATAAACAACACATATGATAGATTGATAATCAACTTGACATAGTATTCCATATTCATCGGATCCCAACAAACACAACACCGATTACATCAGATGAATCTCAATCATGTAAGGCAGCTCATGAGATCATTGTATTGAAGTACATGGGAGAGAGAGTACCAACTAGCTACAGCTAGAACCCGTAGTCCATGGGGGAACTACTCACGGAGCATGATGGAGGCGGTGGCGTTGATGGAGATGACTTCCGGGGGCACTTCCCCATCCCGACGGCGTGCCGGAACAGAGATTCTGTCCCCCGAATTGGAGTTTCGCGATGGCGGCGGCGCCCCTGGAGTCTTTCTGGAGTTTCGTCAATTGGTCTCGCGTTTTTAGGTCGAAAGGGGTCTTATAGGCGAAGAGGCGGCGCGGGAGGGTGCTTGGGCCCCCCTCACCATAGGCTGGCGTGGCCAGGCCTGGGGCCGCGCCGCCTTATGGTGTGGTGGCCCTCTGGCCCGCCTCCGACTCTCCTTCGGTGTTCTGGGGTCTTCCGGTAAAAATAAGATACTGGGTCTTTGTTTCGTCGAATTCCGAGAATATTGCCCGAACAGCCTTTACGGAACAAAAAACAGCGAGAAAACAGGAACTGACACTTCGGCATCTTGTTAATAGGTTAGTTCCGTAAAATGCATAAAAACATTATAAAGTGTGAGCAAAACATGTAGGTATTGTCATAAAACTAGCATGGAACATCAGAAATTATAGATACGTTGGAGACGTATCACCCAGCCGCGCGCTCCAAAGCTTCTTTGGTCCAACGTGGCCCAATAGAGTGTCTGGGCGACCCCTGCCCGTCACCGCTACACATGGGGTCGTTGTGGGCGCGCCGGACGCGACGCGGGGGTGACATGGCGAGTGGAGGGCCAGCCGTGTAATCGACATGGAACCGAAGCGCCGTAGTTTTTCCTTAATGGCGGTAACAATTTACGAGGCGGAAGCTGGTGAGACATCTCGTCGGCTCTATGCATTGTCGCTGCCCAAGCAACACCCCACCGCTTCCTGCCCTTTCTCAGGTTGATCATGCGCGCCTTCGCCCACAAAAACTCGCTCCCCTCTCTAACACAACCACATCGTCGTAGTTCTTGCCCCCACCCGTGCCCCATCTCCATGAAAATTCCGCGCCGCCACAACCTACGCCATGATAGGCTCAACAGCCACGGCAGGTAGGACCTTCACCTCCACTTTCATCTCCACCACTGCCTCCACCTCCCCTGGCCGAAGAACCCGCGCCGCCCCTCGAGCCTGATTTCGACGATCACGTTGTTGCCACTTCCGATGAGTTGGAAGAGTACGCAGTGTTGACATGAAGGAGGAGGCGGAGGTCGAGGCGGCGGAGGAGGAGAGGAAATACGATGACCTAGAGAGCTGGAGCAACGGGTCATACCTGGAGGAGCAGTCGGCGGAGCAGAGGGCTATTCTCCATTCCTACGAGAATCTGTAGAAGGAGCAGGACAACACCCGTGTCCGCGACAAGGCCTTCGAGGAGCAGTGGTGGCGCATCATCGTCATCTTCGTTGAATGGGCGCCCATTGAGGATGGGGGTCGCCGCCTCATGGCGGACGAGGGCAACTCCACGATGATGCGCCCGCGCGTATGCCGGGCTATTGTGTCAGGGTGCGGAAGGAGCGGCGGGCGCGAGAGAAGCGGAGGAGGGAGGGCGGCGATGATGGAGCGGGGCCGTCGAGCGACAGATAGGGTCTACTCATGTCCTTTTACACTCAACTTGTATATAAACAAAATTTGAATCCAAACTCTTATTTTCGTCATATTTTGTTGTTTAGGGGCCCTGTTTGGGGAACGCGGTTGGAAACAAACGCATCCCGAAAGCAGCGCCACCAAGCGGCGTCCCCCATTCGAACGATCCAACGCTTTTGCCGGTTTGGGGACACGAGTGGAGATGCTCTAAGACTGGGAAATGATAACACCATTCACATGTGCAGGCGCGGACATTGGGCCGAACTGGGGGATTGATAAATGGACCAAATACCTATAAATAGTACTCCCTCCGTTCCTTTTTATAATGCCTATAGATTTTTGGCATTTGTTTCAGAATATAAGGTTGTAGCTTGGCTTTTTTTTTCAGTTACCCCTGTACCGGTCAGCTCCCACACGACATACATGAAAAAAATCCATACAAAAGGGAAACAATTAATTGAGATTCCTAATGCATGACCCCAACGATTCCTTAGATTTAGGAAGCATTGTTTTTCTTTCCTGAATAGTAGAACCCGGCTGCACATATATGGAGGGGTTAATTATTGGTTTGCCACTACTGTCCGCGCATGACTCAGTTTTGCCACTAGAACAGAATGGTGCTCAGTTTTGCCACCGCTTCTGGCGCAGCTGCTCCATCGAGGCCAAACGGCCAGGCTTCAAACGTTTCCGTCTCTCGCCGTTACTGAAAGTGGGGCCGGATCTTACAGGTAGGACCGCGCAATGACAAATAGGTGTAGGTGAAGACGGAACTACCCCTGCTCCCGCCACACAACCACACACCGATCCACTGCACCCACCACCATCCGCGCCCCTGCCGGCACCACCTGCGACGCCACCACCTGCGCCGCCGCGCGGCCGTCCCGCGTGGACACCTTCTCCACCGCCACCGCCTCCAGGAGCACCTGCTCTGCCCCACCGTCTTGCGACGTAGTCGCTCGTTCCGCCAGTACGCCCTCCACCTGCTCGACGAAATGGCTAGTGGCGGCGACGGCCTTACATTCTTATTCAGACAAACTACATGGCTGAAACGACAACAAACTACATGCCATGCTTTAACCCTTAACCTTTCCTATGATAAACTTGGCCCTTGTCCTTGCCTCTACCAATCTTCGGTGCCTCTTTCATCTTCTTCATGCCCTTCTTCAGCCAGGCACAACATAACTCCAGCCTTCACCTTTTCTTCAAGATTTGGTGACACATGGTACCTTCTCGGTTTGGGAGTAGGTTTTGGTGCTGTCTGTTGGAAGTTGGATGACTCGTGTAGTCCTAAAGCACTCACCTAGCTGCTTCGGGGTAACAAGCTGCTTGTTGCTCTTCCCTCGGCCTAGCGACGGCTTCTTCCTCCTCCCTGCGCTTTGCGGCCAGCGGCTTCCCTCTCTTCCAAGGTTCTCCTACGATAAACTAGCAAGTGCTTGTCCGCCCTAGCCATGGAAGCACTTCTGGACAGAGAGGCATCTCCGGAGCCAGAGGCACCGGTAGAGCCGGTGCTCCTCCTCCAACTCATGGCATTGTCCATCTTTGTTTGCTTCGGTTCGGTAGATGGATGCCATTTATAGGATGCG
Source organism: Lolium rigidum (assembly GCF_022539505.1). Lineage (NCBI taxonomy): Eukaryota > Viridiplantae > Streptophyta > Magnoliopsida > Poales > Poaceae > Lolium > Lolium rigidum. The sequence goes on along the minus strand of NC_061513.1, from coordinate 74,815,457 downwards.
AGCACAATGGCATCAGCACACGAGCTGAACAGAAGGCACACTAGCTGAACACATATAGACAAGTCCTTGAGTTTGATCTGTAGTGTCTAGCCAGAAAAGGGAAAAGAATATTCTCTATATTGGGCTTGGGCATAATTAACTTTTCAGTCGACCTGCCATATTCACAAGAATATTCTCTGATTAACATTGTCTCTATATTACGGGGCCTCATCAATGCGAGTGAAGAAAGTTTTCCCTGATTCAGAACATAGGCACTGTGTGAGACACGTTTACCAGAATTTTCACAAGAAACACAACGGGCAAACTCTGACGAATGATCTATGGGTAGTTGCAAGGTCTACAAATATTCCAACTTGGGAAAGAAATATGGAAAAAATGAAAGTGGACAAGTGCAGAAGCTTGGGCATGGGTGGAGGAATTGCAGCCAAATACATGGATTAAAGCTTTCTTCAATGATTTCCCAAAATGTGACATGCTTCGAATAATCATTCGAAGTATTCCCAAAATTATGCATAGAAATGTGGCCAAGCAAAAAGAGGCGGATACATTCCCAAAAGGATGTTGGAATTATTAGAGTACATGTTTGAACTATGTTTGAATGATGTTGGAATGATGAGATTACATGTTTTGAGAAACTCATGTCAAAATGTGCTAAAAAAGAGCTCCAAAGGTAGGGTAAATGGCCTCATTTCTAAGCAAGTTTTTTTGATCTTGTCTAAATTGGCCAAATAAGTTCACAACACATCAATTCCATGTAAGAAGACTATGTGAGAAGGATTTCCATTTTTTTGATTTTTTTTGAATTTTTTATGCTCATCTCAAATTTAGTCAAACCTAACTTTGACCATCATTTTATCAAGTTTTAAACATGGAATTGTAAAACTAAGCATGGATCCTTGTTATTCACTCCAAAATGAAGCTTTGGTGAGGTTTTTGAAACTTTTCATGTTCCAAACCCTAAACCTCTTGTCTTCACCCTCGAACTTGTACCCCAGTGTTTGAGATATCACATTAGACACATGGTTTTTTTTGTTGAACAACATGTAGACCATGTTTATCAACTAGAATGGGTAGTATATGACATAAGAAGACTATGTGAGAAGGATTTCCATTTTTTTTTGAATTTTTTATGCTCATCTCAAATTTAGTCAAACCTAACTTTGACCATCATTTTATCAAGTTTTAAACATGGAATTGTAAAACTAAGCATGGATCCTTGTTATTCACTCAAAAATGAAGCTTGGTGAGGTTTTTGAAACTTTTCATGTTCCAAACCCTAAACCTCTTGTCTTCACCCTCGAACTTGTACCCCAGTGTTTGAGATATCACATTAGACACATGCTTTTTTTGTTGAACAACATGTAGACCATGTTTATCAACTAGAATGGGTAGTATATGACATAAGAAGACTATGTGAGAAGGATTTCCATTTTTTTGATTTTTTTTGAATTTTTTATGCTCATCTCAAATTTAGTCAAACCTAACTTTGACCATCATTTTATCAAGTTTTAAACATGGAATTGTAAAACTAAGCATGGATCCTTGTTATTCACTCCAAAATGAAGCTTTTGTGAGGTTTTTGAAACTTTTCATGTTCCAAACCCTAAACCTCTTGTCTTCACCCTCGAACTTGTACCCCAGTGTTTGAGATATCACATTAGACACATGGTTTTTTTTGTTGAACAACATGTAGACCATGTTTATCAACTAGAATGGGTAGTATATGACATAAGAAGACTATGTGAGAAGGATTTCCATTTTTTTGATTTTTTTGAATTTTTTATGCTCATCTCAAATTTAGTCAAACCTAACTTTGACCATCATTTTATCAAGTTTTAAACATGGAATTGTAAAACTGTTATCACCAGATTTTGGCCAAATCAGGAGGTGGGCCGCAAGTGAGATGGGCTTGAAGGATATACGCGTGGAGGATCTCTGAAGCGGCCTGATACGAAGAAGTTGGGCTAAATTGCCCGTGTATACGTATTATAGTAGATCGCATCTTAATTTGGAAGTTAGAGTTTTACCCGTGCACGGTTAGGTGCACGCCTGAATTAGAAAGTCCCCGGACTATAAATATGTATCTAGGGTTTATGAAATAAACAACAACCAACGTTCAACACAAATCAATCTCGGCGCATCGCCAACTCCTTCGTCTCGAGGGTTTCTTCCGGTAAGCACCATGCTGCCTAGATCGCATCTTGCGATCTAGGCGGCACTGACTTATTACGTTGTTCATGCGTTGCTCGTGCTGAAGCCTTTTTTATGGCGAGCAACGTAGTTATCTTAGATGTGTTAGGGTTAGCATTGTTCTTCGTATCATATGATGTCGTAGTGCAACCCTTATACATCTAGCCGCCCTTACACCTATCTTAGGTGTAGGGGCGGCACCCCGCTTGATCTTTGTTTAGTAGATCCGATCCGTTGCGGTTGCTCCTTGTTCTTCAAGGATTAGTTTAATATCTGCAATAGTTAGGCCTTACAAAGGGTTGGAGGATCCAGCGGCGTGTAGGGTGTAGTTTGCTAGCCCTAGACAGGATGTTCCGGGGATCAACCTCGTGTTGGTTTTTAGGCCTTGTCTAGGATCGGCTTACGATCACCGTACGCGAGCGCGAGGCCCAATCGTGAGTAGGATGATCCGATTATGCGGTGAAAACCCTAAATCGTCGTAGATCGCTTTAGCTTTATCTTGATCAAGCAGGACCACCATATATTCGTACACCTCGTACGAATCATGGGTGGATCGGTGATACGTCTCCAACGTATCGATAATTTCTTGTGTTCCATGCCACATTATTGATGTTATCTACATGTTATATGCACACTTTATGTCATATTCGTGCATTTTCTGGAACTAACCTATTAACAAGATGCCGAAGTGCCGGTTCTCGTTTTCTGCTGTTTTTGGTTTCAGAAATCCTAGTAACGAAATATTCTCGGAATCGGACGAAATCAACGCCGAAAGTCTTAGAAATACGCGAAGCTTCCGGAGCACCGAAGAAAGGTCAGAGGGGTGCCAGGGGGGCCCCACACCTGTGGGCGGCGCGGCCCAAGGGGGGGGCGCGCCCCCCTATGGTCTGGGCAGCCCAGGCCCCCTCCGACTCCGACTCTTCGCCTATTTAAGTCGTCGTGACCTAAAACCTCGACACGAATTGACGAAACCCACAGAAACCTGCCAGAGCCGCCGCCATCGCGAAGCCAAGATCTGGGGGACAGGATCTCTGTTCCGGCACGCTGCTCGGAGCGGGGAAGTGCCCCGGAAGGCTTCTCCATCGACACCGCTGCCATCTCCACCGCCATCTTCATCACCGCTGCTTGCTCCCATGAGGAGGGAGTAGTTCTCCATCGAGGCTCGGGGCTGTACCGGTAGCTATGTGGTTCATCTCTCTTCCATGTACTTCAATACAATGATCTCATTGAGATTCATATGAGTTTGTATCACTACTATCTATGTGCTACTCTAGTGATGTTATTAAAGTAGTTCTATTCCTCCTGCACGTGTGTAAAGGCGACAGTGGGTGCACCGTGTTAGTACTTGGTTTATGCTATGATCATGATCTCTTGTAGATTATGGAGTTAACTATTGCTATGATAATATTGATGTGATCTATTCCTCCTACATATGCATGAAGGTGACGAGTGTGCATGCTATGTTAGTACTTGGTTTAGTAGCGTTGATCTATCTTACACTAAAGGTTACTTAAACATGAGCATTATTGTGGAGCTTGTTAACTCCGGCATTGAGGGTTCGTGTAATCCTACGCAATGTGTTCATCATCCAACAAAAGTGTAGAGTATGCATTTATCTATTCTGTTATGTGATCAATGTTGAGAGTGTCCACTAGTGAAAGTGTAATCCCTAGGCCTTGTTCCTAAATACTACTGAGTTACTACTGCTTGTTTATTACTGCTGAGTTACTACTGCTTGTTTACTGTTTTACTGCGTTACTACTGCCGCAATACCACCACCATCAACTACACGCCAAGCACTTTTACTGCACCGTTGCTACTGCTCATACTTATTCATACCACCTGTATTTCACTATCTCTTCGCCGAACTAGTGCACCTATTAGGTGTGTTGGGGACACAAGAGACTTCTTGCTTTGTGGTTGCGGGGTTGCATGAGAGGGATATCTTTGACCTCTTCCTCCCCGAGTTCGATAAACCTTGGGTATCCACTTAAGGGAAACTTGCTGCTGTTCTACAAACCTCTGCACTTGGAGGCCCAACACTGTCTACGGGAAAGGAGGGGAACGTAGACATCAAGCACTTTTCCGGCGCCGTTGCCGGGGAGGAAAGGTAAAAGGCACTCATACTACGGTCCCAGGTAAAGTATTTTTCCGGCGCCGTTGTGTGTGTGCTCAAAGCTATTTCCTTTAGATCCTGCAATTGCAACTTTTTGTTTCTTGTTTACACTAGTTTGGCATAATGTATAAGAGTGAGCTTCTTGTTCTATTTCCTGATTTAAAACTTGGATTGTTTGATGCGAAAATTAAAAAACCTATGAAATCTTATTTGCATGCTGGTAGTAATATTAGTATGAACGCTTTGAACACCATTGTTGATAATGATATAGAAAGTTCTAAGCTTGGGGAAGCTGGTTTTCATGATATTTTTAGTCCCCCAAGCATTGAGGAGAAAATTTTCTTTGATGATACTTTGCCTCCTATTTATGATGATTATAATGATAGTGGTCTTTTGGTGCCACCTACTATGGAGAGTGAATTTGATTATGATTACAATATGCCTCCTACACTTGATGAGAATAATAATGATAGCTACTTTGTTGAATTTGCTCCCACTACAACTAATAAAACTGATTATGCTTATGTTGGGAGTAGTAATAATTTTATGCATGAGACTCATGATAAGAATGTTTCATTTGATAGTTATATTGTTGAGTTTGCTCATGACACTACTGAAAGTTATTATGAGAGAGGAAAATATGGTTGTGGAAATTTTCATGTTACTAAAACACCTCTCTATGTGCTGAAATTTTTGAAGCTACACTTGTTTTATCTTCCTATGCTTGTTACTTTGCTCTTCATGAACTTGTTTATTTACAAGATTCCTATGCATAGGAAGCATGTTAGACTTAAATGTGTTTTGAATTTACCTCTTGATGCTCTCTTTTGCTTCAAATACTATTTCTTGCGAGTGCATCATTAAAACTGCTGAGCCCATCTTAATGGCTAAAAAGAAAGAACTTCTTGGGAGATAACCCATGTGTTATTTTGCTACAGTACTTTGTTTTATATTTGTGTCTTGGAAGTTGTTTACTACTGTAGCAACCTCTCCTTATCTTAGTTTTGTGTTTTGTTGTGCCAAGTTAAGCCGTTGATAGAAAAGTAAGTACTAGATTTGGATTACTGCGCAGTTCCAGATTTCTTTGCTGTCACGAATCTGAGCCCACTGCCCTGCAGGAAGCTCAGAAAATTATGCCAATTTACGAGCATGATCCTCAGATATGTACGCAACTTTCATTCAATTTGAGCATTTTCATTTGAGCAAGTCTGGTGGCCTAATAAAATCCATCTTTACGGACTGTTCTGTTTTGACAGATTCTGCCTTTTATTTCGCATTGCCTCTTTTGCTATGTTGGATGAATTTCTTTGATCCATTAATGTCCAGTAGCTTTATGCAATGTCCAGAAGTGTTAAGAATGATTGTGTCACCTCTGAACATGTTAATTTTTATTGTCCACTAACCCTCTAATGAGTTGTTTCGAGTTTGGTGTGGAGGAAGTTTTCAAGGGTCAAGAGAGGAGGATGATATACTATGATCAAGGAGAGTGAAAGCTCTAAGCTTGGGGATGCACCCGGTGGTTCACCCCTGCATATATCAAGAAGACTCAAGCGTCTAAGCTTGGGGATGCCCAAGGCATCCCCTTCTTCATCGACAACATTATCGAGGTTCCTCCCCGAAACTATATTTTTATTCCATCACATCTTATGTGCTTTTTCTTGGAGCGTCTGTTTGTTTGCTTTTGTTTTTGTTTGTGTTTGAATAAATTGGATTACATCATGCTTGTGTGGGAGAGAGACACGCTCCGCTGGTTCAAATGAACACATGTGTTCTTAGCTCATAATATTCATGGCGAAGTTTCCTCTTCGTTAAATTGTTATATGGTTGGAATTGGAAAATGATACATGTAGTAATTGCTATAATGTCTTGGGTAATGTGATACTTGGCAATTGTTGTGCTCATGTTTAAGCTCTTGCATCATATACTTTGCACCTATTAGTGAAGAATACATAGAGCATGCTAAAATTTGGTTTGCATAATTGGTCTCTCTAAAGTCTAGATAATTTCTAGTATTGAGTTTTGAACAACAAGGAAGACGGTGTAGAGTCTTATAATGTTTTCAATATGTCTTTTATGTGAGTTTTGCTGTACCGTTCATCCTTGTGTTTGTTTCAAATAGCCTTGCTAGCCTAAACCTTGTATCGAGAGGGAATACTTCTCATGCATCCAAATCCTTGAGCCAAACAACACTATGCCATTTGTGTCCACCATACCTACCTACTACATGGTATTTCTCCGCCATTCCAAAGTAAATTGCTTGAGTGCTACCTTTAAACAATTCAAAATTTATTACCTCTTATTTGTGTCAATGTTTTATAGCTCATGAGGAAGTATGTGGTGTTTATCTTTCAATCTTGTTGGGCAACTTTCACCAATGGACTAGTGGCTTCATCCGCTTATCCAATAATTTTGCAAAAAGAGCTGGCAATGGGATTCCCAGTCCCAAATTAACAAACTAAAAATAGACACTCCTCCATGGTATGTGATTGTTGGACGGCACCCGAAGGATTCGGTTAGCCATGGCTTGTGTAAGCAAAGGTTGGGAGGAGTGTCATCATAATAAAACTAAAATAAAAAGGTACTCCTTCATGGTATGAGATTGTTGGCAGGCACCCGAGGATTCGGTTAGCCATGGTTTGTGAAAGAAAGGTTGGAAGGAGTGCCATCTAAAAATAAAATAAAATGGGAGCCGCTCTTTGAAGGTTTGTCTGGCAAGGGGGTTAGAGTACCCGCTACCATTCGTTGACAACAACAAACACCTCTCAAAACTTTACTTTTATCCTCTCTTTATGTTTTCAAAATCAAAGCTCTAGCACAAATATAGCAATCGATGCTTTTCCTCTATGAGGACCATTCTTTTACTTTTATTGTTGACTCAGTTCACCTATTTCTCTCCACCTCAAGAAGCAAACACTTGTGTGAACTGTGCATTGATTCTTACATATTTGCATATTGCATTTGTTATATTGCTTTGCATTGACAATTATCCATGAGATATACATGTTATAAGTTGAAAGCAACCGCTGAAACTTAATCTTCTTTTGTGTTGCTTCAATACCTTTACTTTGAATTATTGCTTTATGAGTTAACTCTTATGCAAGACTTATTGATGCTTGTCTTGAAATGCTATTCATGAAAAGTCTTTGCTTTATGATTCAGTTGTTTACCCATGTCATATACATTGTTTTGATCACTGCATTCACTACATATGCTGTACAAATAGTATGATCAAGGTTATGATGGCATGTCACTCCAGAAATTATCTTTGTTATCGTTTTACCAGAACTAAGCTTGGGGATGCTGATACGTCTCCAACGTATCGATAATTTCTTGTGTTCCATGCCACATTATTGATGTTATCTACATGTTATATGCACACTTTATGTCATATTCGTGCATTTTCCGGAACTAACCTATTAACAAGATGCCGAAGTGCCGGTTCTGTTTTCTCGCTGTTTTTGGTTTCAGAAATCCTAGTAACGAAATATTCTCGGAATCGGACGAAATCAACGCCGAAAGTCTTAGAAATACGCGAAGCTTCCGGAGCACCGAAGAAAGGTCGGAGGGGTGCCGGGGGGCCCCACACCTGTGGGCGGCGCGGCCCAAGGGGGGCGCGCCCCCTATGGTCCGGGCAGCCCGGCCCCCTCCGACTCCGACTCTTCGCCTATTTAAGTCGTCGTGACCTAAAACCTCGACACGAATTGACGAAACCCACAGAAACCTGCCAGAGCCGCCGCCATCGCGAAGCCAAGATCTGGGGGACAGGATCTCTGTTCCGGCACGCTGCCGGAGCGGGGAAGTGCCCCCGGAAGGCTTCTCCATCGACACCGCTGCCATCTCCACCGCCATCTTCATCACCGCTGCTGCTCCCATGAGGAGGGAGTAGTTCTCCATCGAGGCTCGGGGCTGTACCGGTAGCTATGTGGTTCATCTCTCTTCCATGTACTTCAATACAATGATCTCATTGAGATTCATATGAGTTTGTATCACTACTATCTATGTGCTACTCTAGTGATGTTATTAAAGTAGTTCTATTCCTCCCGCACGTGTGTAAAGGCGACGAGTGGGTGCACCGTGTTAGTACTTGGTTTATGCTATGATCATGATCTCTTGTAGATTATGGAGTTAACTATTGCTATGATAATATTGATGTGATCTATTCCTCCTACATATGCATGAAGGTGACGAGTGTGCATGCTATGTTAGTACTTGGTTTAGTAGCGTTGATCTATCTTACACTAAAGGTTACTTAAACATGAGCATTATTGTGGAGCTTGTTAACTCCGGCATTGAGGGTTCGTGTAATCCTACGCAATGTGTTCATCATCCAACAAAAGTGTAGAGTATGCATTTATCTATTCTGTTATGTGATCAATGTTGAGAGTGTCCACTAGTGAAAGTGTAATCCCTAGGCCTTGTTCCTAAATACTGCTGAGTTACTACTGCTTGTTTATTACTGCTGAGTTACTACTGCTTGTTTACTGTTTTACTGCGTTACTACTGCCGCAATACCACCACCATCAACTACACGCCAAGCACTTTTCTCGCACCGTTGCTACTGCTCATACTTATTCATACCACCTGTATTTCACTATCTCTTCGCCGAACTAGTGCACCTATTAGGTGTGTTGGGGACACAAGAGACTTCTTGCTTTGTGGTTGCAGGGGTGCATGAGAGGGATATCTTTGACCTCTTCCTCCCTGAGTTCGATAAACCTTGGGTATCCACTTAAGGGAAACTTGCTGCTGTTCTACAAACCTCTGCACTTGGAGGCCCAACACTGTCTACAGGAAAGGAGGGGGAACGTAGACATCAATCGGCTCTTTGAGCCGATTCACAGGACAACCTGAGAGCCGATCGAGGCTCGTATTTAACGTTTACGTGTATGCCATGCAGGAAACTAAGCGAGGCATCATCCAACACCTTCCTGACCAGGTATAGGTCAGGTGGCACGCCCTTGCGACGGCATCGGACGTGTGACCGAAGGCTTTGCGGGCCGTCGCTCCGAGGGACCGGGGCCGGCCGCAGCCACCGAGTTGTTCCCGGCTCTACGGTGTTGCCGGTCGCTGCCCGCCGGTGGGTTTCGACCGCAACACATTCCGGCACGCCCGGTGGGACAATCTTCGACATCCACCGCATCGCCATCTACATCCGAGATGGCGGAAGGCACTCCGGTCAAGTACGAGGATCCGGCCGACGAGCTCAAGAAGAAGCATGACGAGATCAAGGCAGTCCTCGAAGCCGACCTCATCGGCTCTTTCCACGGAACCCGCTCCCATGGCATCGGGTGGAAGGGGTTCTCACCGACGGCGCGCTCGATGGAGTGGACCTGTCCTCCCCGTCGGAAGAACGCACCAGGTCGCTGCGTCGGGAGATCAACTTCATGGTGGCTCATTCGCTGCACCGCCACTCCGAGAGCACTGGTGAACACTTTGGAGCGTGTCGCTCGCGCGTGATCCAGGAAATCATGAGCCATCGGTATTCTCCGTCGGGACCAGCTCCGGGGACTTACCAAGGAGAGATGCCACTCCGGTCCCGTCCACCGCTGCCGTTCGCGTTGGCGGTACCGAAGTGCCGAACTCATCGGCATACGTCGTCTACAAGATTGGTGGTGACCCTAGTGACTACCAATTCCTACATGAGGCGCCCAAGGAGATCCCGCACGGATACACGTGCGCATACGTGCCGGACTGCGATAGCTGGGCACTCTCGAACCGAGCTGCAACGGCGGGGACTTCTGGAACAGCAGGAGGAACGTCGGGAGCAGATCTTGAGAAGCAGACGTGGCTAGGTGAATACGCCACTCCGACAAACCTCCAGAGCTCAGCTCCTGCAGTTGGCTCAGAACTGGAAAAACAAGCATGGCTGGCTAAGTATGCCACCCCGGCGAATCTTCAGGGTTCGACACCTTCAGCCATCACCGCGGATCAGATTTGTACAATTCTGAAAGGTCGGTTCGGCATGATGCCGAAAAGGAGGACAATCGGCTATACCAAGCCGTACCCCAACGAGTACGAATTGATCCCGCTACCACCCAAATATCGGCTCCCCGACTTCACAAAGTTTAGTGGATCGGATGGTTCCGGCTCCATCGAGCATGTGAGCCGATATTTGGCACAGCTGGGCACGATCTCGGCATCGGACGAGCTGCGCGTGAGGTTCTTCGCACGGTCCCTCACAGGATCGGCTTTCGGGTGGTACACATCGCTGCCACCGAACTCAATCCGGACGTGGAAGCGGTTGGAAGAGCAGTTCCACATACGGTATCACTCGGAGGCTTCCGAGGCTGGTATTGCCGATCTAGCACAAGTACGACGAAGCGCGGGAAACAGTGTCGGAATACATCCAGCGCTTCGGGACCATTAGGAACCGATGCTATTCGATTCACGTAAGTGAAAAAGAAGCGATCGAGTTGGCGGTGGTGGGTCTCTCATCATCGATCAAGGACGTGGCCTCCCAAGCGAGACTACCCTTCATTGGCGCACATGGTGCGAAGGCTGTCGGCATATGAACGGCGCCACCCGGATGTCTACCGGGACAAATTCAAGCGTGCGGTGGTCCTGGTTGAGGCGGACGAGGATGAACGTGCTTGCGGGAGATCGAGAGGTAGCAGTGGCTGAATGGACTCGGGCGGCAAGCCCCGTGTCCTGCAAGTGGGTTAAGCCACAAGGCCCTCCAAAAGGGTTCGACTTCGACGTGACCAAAGCCGAGCAGATTTTCGACCTCTTACTCACGGAGAAGCAGCTAAACGTACCCGAAGGCCACAAGATCCCCACGGTGCAGAGCTGAACGGAAAGCCATACTGCAAGTGGCATAACACGTTCACCCACGCCACTAACGACTGCAGGGTGTGGCGTCGGCGAGATCCAAATGGCGATAGAAAAAGGGCGGCTAATTTTCAACCGAGTACGCCATGAAGGTCGACACACACCCCTTCCCCGCCGTTAACATGGTGGAGTATACTTACCATGGAGGGTGCCGGCCAGATTTCTCGTGCAACATCAACATGGTGGGACACTGGGCACCACTGCGGTAAGGACGGAGATGAGGGCAGCCTGCTCTCACAGCAAAGACACAGAGGAAGCCGCTCCACGCGATCGGCTCCGCCACGACGGCAAGCGCTACATCACAGAGGGAGAAGTAAGGAACGTAAGATATCAGCGACCTCTCTCTGATCACCTCCTCAACAAGTATGTGGGACAATACGACCAACGCCGGCGATACAACGACGATGATGAAAAAGATCGTCTGGCTAAGGACGACAGGAGACGTCGCCGGCATGATCGCAACGAGGAGCGGTATGAGCGCCACGCCAAGGAAAAGTCGGGGGAGCAAGACGACGAGGATAGGCACTGGGACTGCCCCTTCTTCAGACACTGCTGGGATTCAGGAATGAGCCGATTGCCTACAATCGGCAACTGTCCAGAATGCAAACAAAAGAAGAAGGATGCAGCTAACGTGTCCGTGTTCAAGCGTCTAGGGCCTCTCCCGCCTCGGAACAAGCATGCTGAGTCCGCTCGGGTGGAAGATCTCGAGGAACTAGAGGATGATGATGAAGAAGAAGACAAGTATCATCGGCCAAGGTGGTGCCCTGATGGGCTCAGCCGTTCCCAAAAGCGAAGGGTTCAGCGTCTACGTGGGTTGGAGGAAGCTGAAAGGTTATACCTGCACACGTGTCGGGGGGAAGACCCCGGGTAGGGCAATGGACGCAGAGCAGCCGGCTGGCCACTGGCCGGCTCGCGGCAAAGGCCGGCTGAGGAGCAGCCGGCTAGCGCCGTGGCCGGCTGGTCCGGAAGCCGGCTGGCTCTAGGTCCTAGTCGGCTCGGCTACGGCCGCCAATGCTGTAGCTGGGCCGGCTTCTACAAGCCATATCCGGCCGGGGTGCAGTACCTCGGACCGACTCGGGGCTGGCGAGTCTTGCCTCTGGAAGGAACCGGGTTGGTGATCCGGGTTCCCAAAGTCCACGCTGACTTCATCTTCCGTAAAGCGCGGGGCACGCGTGGAGCAATAGTGCCACGCGCCGGACAGGCCATCATGGCTTACGACGCGGCCGTACGAGGCTACGGTGGGCGACGGCGACAGGGGACGCTTCCTCTCCATACCGCTGACCGTGGCAGCCGGATGGGACAGGCCATGACGCCTCAACGGCTCCTGACGTCACCACCTCGGGAAGGAGCGGAAGCCGAAGCCGGCCAAGCCGGCTAGTAGACTATAGGGTCTTATATGTAAAGTGCCGGTGCCTATATAAGCCGCACTACCCCCTCTCGTGCGGGGACGATCGATCATTTACTGCTTTCACCTACCTACAGAGCTGCCCTGTGAGAGAGACCATCGTCTCCCTTAGCCTCTCAGGGCCAGCCGGACACAGCTCTAGGAGCACCTTTGTACTGTGTGACATCTTATACACTCTAGCAGGAGTAGAGGTTTTACCTCCATCGGAGGGCCTCGAACACTGGGTACGTCGCCGTGTCGCTCGTGCCCATACCCGCTTCCGGATACCGCCGTGAGATCTCTCGGGGAGCCCCTTCGATTAGCCACCCTATGGCATATGCCGTGACGATACCACGACATTTGGCGCCCACCGTGGGGCCTTCGGCATCCTCGGCCGGTGTCTTCATCCGGACGGGCCTCACCATCACCACCGGCGGCGAGTCGCTTCGAGGCTTGATGCGGAGGTTCGGCTCCCTCGGCTGCGTCGGCGACAACGGCTGGCTGCTTCGCCGACCGGCCCTTCCCAGCCGGCGGCAGCGTCATCTCCTTCGGCGGCCACGACGTCTACGTCGCCACCGTCGCACCGCCGCGCTACCCGCGGCGGGTGCTGCGCTGCGCCAGCCCTCCTCCGCGAGCCGGCAGCAGCGCTCCCGTCAGCCCCGCCGTCGTGCAAGTCATGATGGCTGGCGAGGAGCTCCCCTCCAAGAACCCGCGCACCCGCGGCCCCAACCTGGAGCGCAACGTCGACCCCGACGCCTCCGGCTCGGGCCCAAAGGCGCCACCACCACCGTCCCGGCTGGAACAAGTCCGGGCAAGGCTGAGCACCCCGCTCACCACCGGCGCCGGCACCGACCGCCGCCGCCGTCGAGGCGGACCACGGAGCGCACCGCGTGCTCCTCCTCAAGCGAGACCGAGGAGCTGGCTGCTGCTAAGCGCCGGTGGGACATCACCCAGCGCGAGTACAACCGCGCCCACGGCCTCACTCCGGGCGGCGACAACCCCGGTCGAGCCGGCCGGATCCGCCGCGGAGGCCGCGACCTAGGCGCCGAGATCGGCCGCGACGGCGCGGACGAGCCGGCGCCATCCATGGAGCTGCCCATCTACAACACCCCCGACAAGAACATGCTCGCGGCCGAAGCCGCCGCGGAAGAAGCTGCACCGCCTCGAGGGCGAAGAGCTACGCCGCCGAGGCTGCGCGGGTGGCTGATTTGGTGAAGGCTGCCAACGGGCGGTCGAAAGACCCAGGTACGCCCGAGACCCTAGAGCTTCTCACGCTCGTGGTGCCGCGAGGCAACGCCGGGGATACGGCCGAGTCCACCTCCCCGGCCACCAAGCCGGCGCGGCGACTCCCGCGCCACGCGCGCAACCTCGAGCCGGCCGAGCCACCAACCGGGCGGCGGCGGCAGCCGCGGCCGGGCTCCGCCAAGCCGGAACCGGGAGCAAGACTCCGAGCCTCGACGCCCTCACCGGCCGGCTCCGGAAACCGGCGGCGCTCGCCGGCCGGCCCACTCCGGGCCGGGCCCGCGCATCGAGCCCGCCGACGCCGGAGACCGCCTCGACCGGCTGATCGAATCCCGCATCGCGGAAGAGGAGGCGCCGGCTTGCCCCAAGTGCTTCGGGCCCCGCATCGCCAACGAGCCCGTGCTCGGCGGCTTCCAACTCCCCGCGACACGCCCAAGTACGACGGCACCGCCAAGCCGGAGGACCGGCTGCTGGACTACTCCACCGCGGTCGGCATCTCTCGGGGCAACAAGCGCCTGGGCTGTGCGCTACTCCCCCTCATGCTTGCTCGGCTCCGCCCGCACGTGGCTCAACAACCTGCCGGCCGGCAGCATAAACGGCTGGCTGGACTTCGAGGCCGCCTTCATCGGCAACTTCACCGGCACCTATCGCCGGCCGGGTCGCCCTCAACGGCTTGAGATGTGCAAGCGGGGCCCGGACGAGACGGATCGCGCGTACACGACGCGGCCGGTGCGAGATGCGCAACTCTTGCGAGGGCGTGCACGAGATGCAAGCCATCGGCTTCTTCATGGGAGGCTGCCGGCCCAACACCATCGCTGTGGCACAAGCTACGCCGCAGCGAGCCCAAGACGATGGCCACCTTGATGGTCATCGCCGGACAAGCTACGCGGCCGGCAGAGGAAGCCGGCAAGGCGCCGGCTGATATTTCACCGGCCCCGGCAAGACGGGACAACGGCAAGCCGGCTGAGCACAAGCCGGCCGAGGGCGGCTCGCATGGCAGCCGGCGGGACAACTACCGCGGCAAGCGTCACGGCGACCAGCCGGACCGCCGGTACGGTTCCGCCCATGTGGCAGCCGTGTCGGACAACGCGGCGGGCGGCAGCCGCCGCCGAAGCAAACGGACCGGCAATGGAAGCCGAAGTACACCTTCGAGCGGATGCTCGACTCGCCGTGCAAGTACCACAGCGGCAAGAACCCCTCCAACCACACCACCCGCGGCTGCCACTTCATGAAGCGGCCGACAAGCGGCGAACCCCTCCCCCTCCACCCCCGCCCCCTCCGGCCGGCGGGCCGGGTGGTCAAGGCGGCGCGAGAACGCCAACCTCGAGCACCACGAGGCTAACCAAGTGCACCATGGCCGATATCTGGCCGAAGATGCTACCTACATCATCTTCACCTCCGAGCCCGAGGACAAGACGAGCCGGCAGAGCCGTTCCCTCGAGGTCAACGCGGTCATACCGCCGGTCCCCCGGTACCTAAGCGGGTCGGAGCGAGGCCATCACCTTTGATCGCCGCGACACACCGGCTGTCCTGCCGAAGCCGGGCAGCTACGCCATGGTCCTCGACCCCACCATCGGCACGACTCGGCGCAGCGTGCGATTTTCGCGCGTCCTCATCGACGGCGGCAGCGGCATCAACATCCTCTACCGCGACACCGCCCGCAAGGCTGGGCATCCGGGAGGCCGAGTTGCGCCCCACCCCCACCGTCTTCCATGGCATCGTGCCAGGCCACTGCTGCTGCCAGCCGATCGGCCGGATCACGGCTGGAGGTGATGTTCGGGAAGCCGGACCACTTCCGCACCGAGAGAATCGAGTTCGAGGTGGTGGACCTCGTGAGTCCCTACCACGCGCTCCTGGGCAGGCCGGCCACGACCAAGTTCATGGCGGTGCCCCACTATGGGTACCTGAAGATGAAGCTGCCCGGCCCAAAGGGGGTCATCACGATAGCCGGCGACTATCGCCGCTCCATGGGCTGCGCCACGCGAGCTCCAAGATGGCCCGGACGCTGGTCATCGCCACCGAGAAGCAGCTCATCCACGACGCCTGTTGCCCTCGCCAAAGCCGCGCGAGACGGACATGCCGGCTGCGAGCAACCCGAGCTGGGACGACTCACTTCCAGCCGGCCGACAACACCAAGAAGATCCTGCTGGACCCGGCGCAGCCGGACAAGTACGTCACCATCGGTGCCGGCTTGAGCAAGAAATAGGGAAGCGAGCTCACCGGCTTCCTCCGTGAGAATCGGGACATCTTGGCATGGACTCCAAGAGACATGCCGGGTGTGCGGAGGGAGTTGGCTGAGCACCACCTCCACGTCCGGCCTGACGCCAAGCCGGTGAAGCAGCCTCTCGGGCGCTTCGCCGAAGAACGAAGGAAGGCCATCGGTGAAGAAATCGCCGGCTCCTAGCTGCCGGCTTCATCATGGAAGTGCTGCACCCGGACTGGTTGGCGAACCCGGTCCTGGTTTTGAAGAAGAACGGCTCCTGGCGCATGTGTATCGACTACACCAGCCTGAACAAGGCGTGCCCGAAGGACCCCTTCCCCCTGCCGCACATAGATCAAGTCATAGACTCGACTGCCGGCTGTGAATTGTTGTCTTTTCTAGATGCCTATTCGAGGCTACCACCGGATTCCTTTGAATCCGGATGATCAAATAAAGACTTCGTTCATTACCCCGTACGGGGCTTACTGCTACACGACTATGCCGTTCGGCTTGAAAAATGCGGGCGCCACCTACCAAAGGTGCATGCAAAAGTGTTTGCGGGATCAAATCGGCAGAAATGTTCACGCATATGTGGATGATGTCGTTGTAAAAACCAAGGAGATGCCTACCCTCCTTGATGACCCGAGAGAAACCTTCACCAATCTGCGAAGATTCCGGATGAAGCTCAACCCGGCCAAGTGCACTTTCGGCGTGCCAGCCGGCCAACTCTGGGCTACCTCGTCTCTCGGCGAGGAATCGAAGCCAACCCGGAGAAGATCGGTGCCATTGAGAAGATGGAGCTGCCGCGGTGCCTCAAGGACGTCCGGAAGTTCATCGGCTGCACGGCTTCCTTGAGCCGCTTCGTCAGCCGGCTGGGGGAGAAGGCACTGCCCCTGTATCAATTGATGAAGAAGGCGGACAAGTTCGTTTGGTCACCGCGGGCGGATGAAGCCTTCCGTGACTTAAAGCGCGTGCTCTCAACCGCGCCAATCCTTGCAACGCCGGGTTCAATGGAGCCGATGCTGTTGTACATCGCAGCCACCAACCGAGTGGTTAGCGTCGTCCTGGTGGTGGAGCGCAAAGAAGCCGAAACGAGAGCAGCTGGTCCGGCGCCCGGTCTACTACCTCGGCGAAGTGCTCTCCCGGTCGAAGCAAAACTACCCCCACTACCGAGAAGGTCACCTACGGCGTCTACATGGCAGCCAAGAAGCTCAAGCATTACTTCCAAGAACATCCCATCCGGGTGGTTGCCACGAGTGCCTCGGCGGAAATCATCGGCAGCAAGGATGCCAACGGCCGAGTTGCCAAATGGGCCACTGGAGCTAGCCGCCCACACCATCCTCTACGAGCCACGCACAGCCATCAAGTCGCAGATCCTCGCGGACTTCTTCGTCGGCTGGGCTGAGATGCAGTACCGGCCGCCTGTGCCGGATTCCACACATTGGAAGATGCACTTCGACGGCTCGAAGATGCGCAACGGCTTGGGAGCCGGCATCGTCATCACCTCTCCCAAAGGAGACCGGGCTGGACTACGTCCTGCGGATCCACTTCGCCGCATCCAACAATGTGGCGGAGTATGAAGCAGCTCATACATGGGCTGAAGCTGGCCAAGGAGATTGGCGTGCGTCGCATACTTTGCTTCGGCGACTCCGACTTGGTTATACAGCAAGCATCTGGCGACTGGGACGCGAAGGACGCCAACATGGCCTCATACCGCTTCCATGTCCGGCAGCTATCCGGCTTCTTCGACGGATGCGGAATTCCACCATGTGCCACGAGCAAACAACGAGGCGGCCGACGCCTTGTCCAAGATTGGCTCAACCCGGCAAGCCATTCCGCCGGGCATCGCCTTGGCGGTTATCAAGAAGCCGTCCATCATACGCGTCACCGGATTCGGATTCAATATTCGTGCCGGCTGACCCGGGGGCTGCTCAGCCGAACCCGGGGGCTTCATCGCCCAAGTCGGGGGCTAACAAGCCGAACCCGCCGGCTACCACGCCGAACCCGGGGACTTCTCAGTCCAACCCGGGGGCTTCATCGCCCAAGTCGGGGGCTAACAAGCCGAACCCGCCGGCTACCACGCCGAACCCGGGGACTTCTCAGTCCAACCCGGGGGCTTCATCGCCACACTCGGGGGCTAGCAAGCCGAACCCGCCGGCTAGCAAGCCGAACCCGGTGACCATGCAGTCGAAGCCGGAAGCTCCCACGCGGGAGACCCTGTTGGTCAGCGTATTCGAGATAAGATGCGTACCTTCATGGGCACAAGAATTCCTCTCCTACCTCACCGACGGTGTGCTGCCCCGATGACAGAGTCCAGGCCAGGCAGATTGAGAGAAGGGCCAAGGCCTACACAATCATCAACCACGAGCTGTACAAACGCAGCGTAAGTGGGGTGCTCCAGCGGTGCGTCGAGCCGGCTGAAGGGATTGAACTCCTAAGGGAAATCCATCAGGGTGAGTGCGGCCACCACGCCTCCTCCCGAGCCATAGTGGCCAAAGCCTTCCGGCACGGTTTTTTCGGCCGACTGCGCTCAGAGACGCAGAAGAACTGGTGAAGAAGTGTAACGGCTGCCAACGCTTCGCCAAGCAAAGGAACACGCCGGCTTCCGCCTTGAAGACCATCCCCATCACCTGGCCATTTGCCGTATGGGGCTTGGATATGGTGGGCCCATTCAAAACAGCCCGAGGCGGCATGACTCATCTCTTGGTGATGATTGACAAGTTCACTAAGTGGATCGAAGCCAAGCCAATCAAGAAAGCTGGACGGCTCCACAGTCGTCACATTCCTCAAGGAAATAATCGTGAGATATGGCTACCCGCATAGCATCATCACCGACAACGGCGAGCAACTTCGCTGAAGGCATCTTCAAACGCTCATTGCGGAGAGATGGGGATCCGGATGGACCTATCGTCCGTGGCGCACCCGGAAACCAATGGCCAAGTGGAGAAGGCTAATGGTTTGATCCTAGCCGGCATCCGGCCCCGGCTGGTGGAGCCGCTTGAGCGCTCAGCCGGCTGCTGGATTGAAGAGCTGCCCGAGCATGTCTGTGGAGCTCGCGCACGACGCCAAACCGCTCAGTCGGCTTCACACCCTTCTTCCTCGTATACGGGGCCGAAGCCGTCCTACCGACTGATATCGAGCACGACGCGCCAAGGATCAAGCTCTACACAGAAGCTGAAGCCAAAGAAGCTCGCGAAGATGGAGTCGACCTGGTTGAAGAGGTCCGGCTGATGGCCGAGTCCAGGTCAACCGTATATTAGCAAAGCCTCCGTCGCTACCACAGCCGGAAGGTCAAGACCTTAGTATTCCGAGAAGGAGACCTAGTGCTCCGGCTGATCCAACGGACAGCCGGACGAGCATAAACTAGCATCCCCATGGGAGGGTCCCTTCATCGTGAGCAAGGCGGTAGGCAATGATTCCTACTATCTCATAGATGCCCAAGAGGCTAAGAAAAACAAGCCGGACAAGGCCGACGAGGAGACTAAACGTCCCTGGAATGTCGGGTTACTCCGCCCATTTTACACATGAGAACAGGAATGTATGTATCCCTTGTATCCCTTTTGTGAGTTATGAAAAAGCTTGCGCCAAGAGCGCCGTTTCCGACAAGTTTTTCGCGTACTTTACCTTGTTTCGCCAATTGGCTTGAACCCTCTCACGCGGTCGGCTCAGTAACGTGATTCGGTTTCCGACAGCCGGCTTCGATCCGGCCTACGGACCGCAACCCGGCTGTCCGGTCGGCGGGAGTAAGGCCTAGGGAGCCGGCACGCGAAAAACGACTAAGGGAAAGAGTAAAAGCGAGTTGACTTGCAACTCTTCATAAAAGTGCCGGATTGCCGAATTCAGCTCGTTCGACTGAAATACTGTCGGCCTCACCCAGCGGCCCGCTCTTGATCCGGCGACGGATCGCAAGTCGGACGTACGACCGGCAAGGGCACAGCCAAAGAGTGGGGCGGACGGGAAAAAGCGAACGAGTCGAAAGAAAGCAACTCGGTACACAAATGATTAACAAACACATTAAAGTGCGACATAATTAAAGGGCGATAATATTCATACATCTGCACCCGGTATCCCGGGGATTTAATAAATTTTCTTGGCAAAAGAACAAGCGGAAAGCGGGAAATCTAAGCCAGAGGGGCATCAGTGGAGCCGGCTGCCGGGTCGTCCTCAGGCACGTCCTCCGCCTCCTCATCGTCCATATAATCTCCATCGGATGGAGGAGGGTTCGGGTCCGCGACGAAGAGGGTCTTGTCGACGAACTCGGCGATGGTGCTGGCTCGAGCAAGTCGGGCGGCCTTGAGATCGGCTGGGAGCTTGTCCTCCACGCCGGCTCGCCGGAACTCAAGCTGCCCCAGGTCCACCTCGTTGTACCAGGAGAGGACGAAGGACAGCGCCATGTCGGCACCGGCGCGCGTGGCCGACTCCTTCCAGTCGAGAAAACGGTCCGGCGCCCGCTCCATCGCAGAGATGAGGCCGGAGATATCTTGCGGTGCCGCCTCTTCGAGCCACGGCATGGGCACCGGCTCTTCGGCCGCCTTCCGAAGCTCCCGGCCGAGCTTGGTGATGGGCTCGATGCGGGCAGCCATGGACGCCAGGTGGTCCTCCATGGAGAAATACTCCGAGCTGCCTTCGCCGGTCTCCCGCCTCCTGGAGTCGCGCGCGGCGCCAACGGCTGTCCAAGCCGCCTCCTGCGTCTCCGGGAAGGCCGCTGCAAGAAGAAGAAACATGTCAGGAGCTGTCAAAGCCGAAATACGCTGAAAAATGCAAATTTTCGAAGTCCTAAAGTAGGCCTGGCGGCAGCCGGCAAGAACCGACTGCCCCCAGCCCGAAGATGGAGATTCCGAAGCTCTAAAGTAAGCTCGGCGGCAGCCGGCAAGAACCGACGCCCCTGACCGAAGATGGAGATTTCGAAGTAAAAAGAAAAAGCTCGGCGGCGCCGGCAAGAACCGATCGCCCTCACCCGAAGATGGAGATTCCGAAGCTCTAAAGTAAGCACGGCGGCAGCCGGCAAGAACCGACTGCCCCCAGCCCGAAAATGGAGATTTCGAAGTAAAAAAGAAAAAAGCCTGGCGGCAGCAGCAAAACCGGCTGCCCCCAGCCGAAGATGGAGATATCGAAAAAATCAAGTTTACGCCGCCGGCTGCTAACCTAAGCCGGCAGCCGACGGCCGAAAGCCGGCAAAGGGAAAGGAACATAAAGATGCACTCACCCGACAAGCCGCGATCAAGCGCGCCAAAATCGTCGGTCCGGCGTTTGGCGGTAGCCGTCGGCTCCGTGGACTTGGCGGTGACCTCCTCTGCAGCGCAAGCCGCTGCTTCTCCACCTCCGTCGGCCGCCGGCTCGGATCATCCACCTTCTCCTTCTCCGCCGTCCGAGGGAGTTGAGCTCGGTGAGGTGGTTCTGCTCCGGCGGGCGCAGCCGCGTCGGCTCTGCTCGGCCCGGCTTAAGCTTGCGGGCGGCGGATCGGCCCGCCTCCTCGCTCACGGCGCACGGTCGCGAGCGGCTCGGAGATCCGACTCCAGCTGCGGGACCTTGGCGGCTTCAAGCTGCGAGGCGGCCAGAAAGAAATGTCAGCCAACCAAGACTAGAAAGAAAACAAGACATCAAGTCGAAAGAAGCATAGAGCTTACCCTTGACGGCTTCCAGCTCGCGGGCCAAGTCGGCCCGGTCCAGCTTGGCCTTGTGGTAATGGGTGACGACGCGATTATACAAAGTGGTGCGCCGGTCCATCACAGCCTAAGGAAAAGAAAAGTTAGTCGATCGAGGCGAAACCCGTGCCGGCTCCGAGCAGCCGGCCCATGCCTCGGAGGGCTACCAGGATAATAATCAGATCAAAAACAGTCGAAGCTTACCTTGCTGGCTTCCTCCACCTTGGCGACGTTAGCCGCGGCCTCGGTTGCCCTGGCCTTGAGATTGGCCTGCAGGCTGGAGAAGAACATCTCCACCGATGCTTGGCCGGGGTTCCCCTCCCGGCTGGTCACCTCGTAGGAGTCGGCACGGAGCCACGCCTGCTCCATGGTGGCAGCCGAGCCGAGGCTGGAGTCGGAGGCGGACGGCACCTGAAGAAGAAGTGCGCCCTTGGCCACGTGCAGGCCTTGCGGTGATGCCGATGAGGTTCCCGTCCTCACCAGCGCGCGCGAGTCGGCGCCCTCCATGCGCGCCGGCTCGTCTCTCGCCGGCTCCTGCCGGGCCGGCTCCTCCGTCGTCGGCTGCGGCGGCGTCGCTCCGGGCGCAGCAGATGGCCCAGCCGGCCCAGTCGTCTCCGGCGCCTGGGGCGCCCCCTCCGGACTCCCGTCCAGCTCCACCACGGTGGGCCCGGTGCCGGCTCCGGCCGCAGGCGGCACAGCCCCGCCGGCGCCGGTTCCGGAGCAGCCGCCTGCCGGCTCCGGCTCCGGCCGAAGGCGGCATACCCGGACCAGCCCCGGCAGGCTGGGCCCGGAGGGACGAGTCCGGCCCGGGAACATGTCGTCCGGCGTCGCCTGGCGAGTCGGCTCAACCCGCGTGCCGCGATCGGGCGCCGAGGCCGGCGGCACGGCAAAGGAAGGCGCCCCGTGGCGGGCGGCGGCGGTGTAGGTGCGCGCGAGGAAGGCTGCGGCGTGCTGCTCCCTCCTCCGGCGGGGAAGCGGCGACGTAACGCGCGGAGCTTGCCGGGAGCCGCCGCCCTGGGCAAACTTGATAGGGGCCCTAGCCGGATAAACGAGAGAGATAATAAGCATAAAAGTAAGGAAAGAAAAGGAATCAAACAAGAAAAGGAGAGAAAGAGCTCACCCGGCCTGCTCCGGGACCATCTTCGGCTCGCTGCCGGCGCAGCTTCTTCGCCTTCGCCTCCAAGGCGGCGGTGGAGCCGGCTCGCTCGTGCCCTTGGGCGCCGAAGTCGCCGTTGTGCTTGGCGGCCTCGTACGCAGAGGCACGGCGGGGATGGGCCCCGTGCCGGACGTCGCCGGCTCCTCCTCCTCTTGCTGCTGCCGGTGAAGGGGCGGATTGTGCTCCCCCGGCCGCCTAGATCAGGCGCCTGCGGCAGGTCGTCGTCGCCGGCATGTTCGCCGGCTTGGTCAGCCGGATCGACGTGATCCGGCGTCCACCTCTTCGTCGCCGGGTCGCCGTCCTCGGCGTTCTGACGCTCAAAAGCTAGAAAGACAGAAAAAACATGAACATATGACAAGCCGGAAGTCGGCAGAAGAAAAAGGAAGTCGGCCTCGCAGCCGCAAGCCGGAAAATGGCAAAGACACGAGGCTTACCCGCGCCGGTGGATTTTCCCTGTCGCAAGGCGCCAGCCCGTAGCTCCAGTCCTCCGATAGGTTCGCCTTGGTGATGTGGTTCACCCGGCTGGCCACCTGGGCCTTGTTGAGCGGCGCCTTGGACGTCCGGTTCGGATCGAACCGGCCGGACATGTGCCCGATCTTGTGGGTGCGCATCTGGAGCGGCAGCACCCGGCGCTCGGCGATGGTGCAGAGGAGATCTTCGGCAGTCAGCCCGCCAGTGGTGGCTGTCGCCAGGAAGTCCCAAAGCAGGTTCACCTCGGCGTTCTGATCCGTTGAGCGGGCGTTGTGGCTCCAGTTGATCCGGCCGACTGGAGGAGCCGGGTTGAACTCCGGCAAGTTGATCCGGTCGACGAGCGCCCCCTCGTTGCGCACGTAGAAGAATGACATCTGCCAGTTCTTCACCGAGTCGACGGTGGGGATTTTGGGGAAAGGCGTACCAGGCCGGGTATAGATCGAGGCGGCGCCGCAGGCCCGCAGGCGGCCCTCAGTGGTTTGGGCCTTCAAGTAGAAGAGCCGGCTCCAGAAGTCGATGTCGGGCCACAGGCCGGCGTAAGCCTCCATGAACGCTACGAAGCAGCTCAAGAGGACGCACGCGTTGGCCGGCAGGTGATGCGGCTGAAGGCCGAAGTGGTCGAGGAATTGCCGGAAGAACGTCGAGGCGGCAGGCCCAGCCCGCGATCGAGGTGCGCGCCGAAAACGACGCGCTCGCCGGGCTCCGGCTTGGGCTCCAACTCCCCGCCGGGCGCCCGCGTGATCACCAACCGCGGGATCCGCCGGAGCGCACTGGGCGCTCGATGTCGTCCTCCCGCATGTAGGAGCCCCTCCACGATCCGGCCGGGAGACGCCATTGACGAGGTCGAGGAAGAAGATGACCAGGAGAGGCGGAACGGCGAGGAAGAGCCTTGCGACCGTGGCGGCGACAACGGCGGCTGAGGACGCTCCGTCGAGACGCGCGGCCCCGTGGCGCCGGATTGATGGAGTGGCGGCGGATCGGTGGAGATTTGCCCGCCGGAGTTCGCCAGCGGGAAGCGTTCGCCGGAGCAACAGCGAGCTTGTGCGCGCGGAGAGCGAGGGAAGCAGGAGCGCGAGGAGGAAGAAGATGGCAAGTGGCCGCCTCGATGCCTCCCCCACGGCATTTATAGCCTCCTGCCGCGGGCGGTTGGCCTCCAAGTGGCAGTCGTGGGCCACGCCCCCGGATTTACTGCGCCGTAGCTCCGCCCACGTCCACAACGGTTATCGGAAACGGCCACACCACGTCGCCCACTACCGCACCGGATCCGGAGGGACATTGATGTGACCAGACGAACCGACCGCCAGGCCAGGCGTCAGACCGGTCAAGTCGGGCGCAGGACCCGAGGCGGCGGAGACCCCGGCGCGCGGCGAGCCGGAGCCGGACCAAAAGTTCCACTCGAACCAAAATTCATCAGCAAGGCGGAGGCGCCATCAAATCTCGCGAGAAAGCAAAAACTATACAAGTGTAAAAAGCGGCCGGCTGGGAACAGCCGGCAGGAACGAGCCGGATGAGGGCGCAGCCGGCTGAATGAAAACTCTCAGTCGGCCCCTCCAAGTGCCGTCAAATATATTCAAGAAGCCAGGAAAACCTGCCTAGGTCCTTCTAAACGCAGGACCTTGCCAGCTTCGGGGGCTAATGTCGGGGGAGACCCCGGGTAGGGCAATGGACGCGGAGCAGCCGGCTGGCCACTGGCCGGCTCGCGGCAAAGGCCGGCTGAGGAGCAGCCGGCTAGCGCCGTGGCCGGCTGGTCCGGAAGCCGGCCGGCTCTAGGTCCTAGTCGGCCCGGCTACGGCCGCCAATGCTGTAGCCGGGCCGGCTTCTACAAGCCATATCCGACCGGGGGTTCAGTACCTCGGACCGACTCGGGGCCGGCGAGTCTTGCACTCGGAAGGAACCGGGTTGGTGATCCGGGTTCCCAAAGTCCACGCTGACTTCATCTTCCGTAAAGCGCGGGGCACTGTGGAGCAATAGTGCCACGCGCCGGACAGGCCATCATGGCTTACGACGCGCCGTACAGGCTACAGTGGCTGACGGCGACAGGGACGCTTCCTCTCCATACCGCTGACCGTGGCAGCCGGATGGGACAGAGCCATGACGCCTCAACGGCTCTTGACGTCACCACCTCGGGAAGGAGCGGAAGCCGAAGCCGGCCAAGCCGGCTAGTAGACTATAGGGTCTTATATGTAAAGTGCCGGTGCCTATATAAGCCGCACTACCCCTCTCGTGCAGGGGACGATCGATCATTTACTGCTTTCACCTACCTACAGAGCTGCCCTGTGAGAGAGACCATCGTCTCCCTTAGCCTCTCAGGGCCAGCCGGACACAGCTCTAGGAGCACCATTGTACTGTGTGACATCTTATACACTCTAGCAGGAGTAGAGGTTTTACCTCCATCGGAGGGCCTCGAACCTGGGTACGTCGCCGTGTCGCTCGTGCCCATACCCGCTTCCGGATACCGCCGTGAGATCTCTCAGGAGCCCCTTCGATTAGCCACCCTATGGCATATGCCGTGACGATACCACGACAACACGTTGAGGAAGGCACGGCCTGATCTGGCCGCTAAAATCCAGCGAACCCTGGACGAAGAAGGTCGGCCACAAAGGAAAGAGTGGCGCCCCAGACAAAAGAAAGCCGATGATGAGATATCGGCTGGCACAAACATGGTGCTCATCCTTCCAACGGAGTTTAGTGCTCCAGGATTAGACGAAGCACCTGTGGCACAACTTGACTGCGGCCCACGGCCGGTCATCTTTGAGAAGTCACGAGAAAGCATCGACGTGACAAAGGGTGGGGCTAGGTTGGTTTTATCCACCGGCCTGACCGTGTAACAAAAGCAACATCGATGGACAAACGTGGCGATGCCGATCCAGGAGATCGGCCCCAAGGATCTATGGAGGAACGTTACAAAACCTTCATCGAGCAAACAACATGGAGGCCGATTCCAGCAATCGGCCAAAATTATCCTCACTATACATTCTGCCTAGGTTCAACATTTGATCCAACAGGGAATACCTGAAGAGCCGATACCATCAAATCCCTTGAGAGAATCGGCTCGGGGGCACCTAGGTGGATAAAACACGAGGATATGCAGTAGAAGCGTCTTTCAAATGCCCAGCAGCCCAAGATATTCTTTGATGATGGGTATTGAAGTATGGGGGCCGATACATAAATCGGCCGTAAAAAATTCAAAAAATTTTAAGCACAGCCGATGCGCAGACATCGACTTAAGGATAGAAAGCCGATGCATGGCCATCGACTCGGTACAACTGTTATAAGCAGAGGCTCAATGGAGCAGGAAGTGGGTCACGTTTGAGGGATCATGACCCTGACCAATGCCAAGAGCAGCAGGGACGTGCATATCAGGTTAAGGATGGGTTGCATCAAATCCGCCAAAGGAGAGGAGCCGATCTGACCAGCAAGGCGCAAGAAGTGGACTAAATAGGCTCGGGGGGCAGCTCACCCTGAAGGTTCTCTGCTCTGGGGAGCCGATTTTGTTGAAATCGGCTGGCTCTGCATTATGACTTGGAGGCCAATAGTCGCACATTTGGCTGACTCACTGCTTTTCTCGCCTTAACTGAGGCTCGGGGGGCAGCTTGTCCTGAAGGACCCTTTGCTATAGGAAGCCGATTTGGTTGAAATCGGCTGGCTCTGCATCTCAACTTTTTTGAGGAATGGTTGCTGCGGGAAAACGGAGCGGGAGCCTCTCCTGCAGAAGTAACAGCTCCGCCCTCCGGGTTGATTCAGCAATGGTCCTAGAGCTCCCCCGAAGACAAAGGTTGCCGTTAATAATAGGCTCAGTGACTGCGGTTTGGGCCTGCTCGGTTGGAAGTTGGGGATCCGAGGTTGAGCAAGGTTCACAGGTTACCATTTGAGGAGGTGGCTAAATTGGTCTATCTCGAAATTTATCGTAAGAGGTTGATGCGTTGCCATCGGCTCATTGAGCGTTGATCAAACTAACAATCGGCAGAATCAGCACGCAGGGAAATCGGCAAAATCAAGTTAAGGAAAAGTCTTCTTCATTAATAAGAGAGGATTTTTACAATGGAGAGCCGATTGCTCAAGCAAAAGAAGAGCCGATTGCTCAGGGGCTACTTATCCTACATTACTAATCCTCGCTAGCATCATCATCGGCGTCGCCGTCGGCGCTACTGCCGGAGAATTCCTCGTCGCTGCTACCCCAGCCTTCGGCCGGAGCTTCGTCCTCCTCGTCATCATCATCATCCTCGCTGTCCGCCCACATGCGGGAGCGCTTCTTCGGCGGGAGCTTGGCGGAGGGGGAGGCCTCTCTTTTCTCTACTTCTCCTTCTTTCTCCTCCTTGTCGGAGGAGATGGGGTTCGCCCCGGAGTGGAGGTCGTCCTCATTCTTGTTCTTCGGCGAAGATTGGAGGGGGAGGCCTGAGGGGGAAGAGGAAGAGGAAGACATTGCTACAGGGGAAGAGGGTTTTTTGGGCGCTGGTGGACAGAACAGAGCAAGGGTATGAAGTGGCGAACCGTTCGGCACAGATAAATAAAAGGGGGTGTAGTGGAAATTTAATGCCATGACGGTTCTCGAGGACGTGATGCCGAAATTATCAATTCGTGCAGAGAAGCCCAGGAGGCGAGGCGAAATGATGGAAGATTCTGCGGCAGTTCTGCTCTGCCACGACATGACCCCTCGGAGGAAAAACAGAGTGGTTTTGAAATTATCATTACCAAAACCAGGGGGGCATGTGTTATCACCAGATTTTGGCCAAATCAGGAGGTGGGCCGCAAGTGAGATGGGCTTGAAGGATATACGCGTGGAGGATCTCTGAAGCGGCCTGATACGAAGAAGTTGGGCTAAATTGCCCGTGTATCTGTATTATAGTAGATCGCATCTTAATTTGGAAGTTAGAGTTTTACCCGTGCACGGTTAGGTGCACGCCTGAATTAGAAAGTCCCCCGGACTATAAATATGTATCTAGGGTTTATGAAATAAACAACAACCAACGTTCAACACAAATCAATCTCGGCGCATCGCCAACTCCTTCGTCTCGAGGGTTTCTTCCGGTAAGCACCATGCTGCCTAGATCGCATCTTGCGATCTAGGCAGCACCAGCTTATTACGTTGTTCATGCGTTGCTCGTGCTGAAGACTTTTTGATGGCGAGCAACGTAGTTATCTTAGATGTGTTAGGGTTAGCATTGTTCTTCGTATCATATGCTGTCGTAGTGCAACCCTTATACATCTAGCCGCCCTTACACCTATCTTAGGTGTAGGGGCGGCACCCTGCTTGATCTTTGTTTAGTAGATCCGATCCGTTACGGTTGCTCCTTGTTCTTCAAGGATTAGTTTAATATCTGCAATAGTTAGGCCTTACAAAGGGTTGGAGGATCCAGTGGCGTGTAGGGTGTAGTTTGCTAGCCCTAGACAGGATGTTCCGGGATCAACCTCGTGTTGGTTTTTAGGCCTTGTCTAGGATCGGCTTACGATCACCGTACGCGAGCGCGAGGCCCAATCGTGAGTAGGATGATCCGATTATGCGGTGAAAACCCTAAATCGTCGTAGATCGCTTTAGCTTTATCTTGATCAAGCAGGACCACCATATATTCGTACACCTCGTACGAATCATGGGTGGATCGGCTCTTTGAGCCGATTCACGAGACAACCCGAGAGCCGATCGAGGCTCGTATTTAACGTTTACGTGTATGCCATGCAGGAAACTAAGCGAGGCATCATCCAACACCTTCCCGACCGGGTATAGGTCAGGTGGCACGCCCTTGCGACAGCATCGGACGTGTGACCAGAAGGCTTTGCGGGCCGTCGCTCTGAGGGACCAGGGCCAGCCGCAGCCGTGAGTTGTTCCCGGCTCTACGGTGTTGCCAGTCGCTGCCCGCCGGTGGGTTTCTGACCGCAACAAAAACTAAGCATGGATCCTTGTTATTCACTCCAAAATGAAGCTTTGGTGAGGTTTTTGAAACTTTTCATGTTCCAAACCCTAAACCTCTTGTCTTCACCCTCGAACTTGTACCCCAGTGTTTGAGATATCACATTAGACACATGGTTTTTTTGTTGAACAACATGTAGACCATGTTTATCAACTAGAATGGGTAGTATATGACATAAGAAGACTATGTGAGAAGGATTTCCATTTTTTCCATTTTTTTTTATTTTTTTATGCTCATCTCAAATTTAGTCAAACCTAACTTTGACCATCATTTTATCAAGTTTTAAACATGGAATTGTAAAACTAAGCATGGATCCTTGTTATTCACTCCAAAATGAAGCTTTGGTGAGGTTTTTGAAACTTTTCATGTTCCAAACCCTAAACCTCTTGTCTTCACCCTCGAACTTGTACCCAGTGTTTGAGATATCACATTAGACACATGTTTTTTTGTTGAACAGCATGTAGACCATGTTTATCAACTAGAATCGGTACTATATGACATAAGAAGTCTATGTGAGAAGGTTTTCCATTTTTTCGATTTTTTTTGAATTTTTTATGCTCATTTCAAGTTTCGTCAAAGCCTAACTTTGACCATCATAACCCTATTCTTCTAGAAGGAAACCGGACCGATCCGTGGGTTGCTCTATTTTGCATTGTGGACCGTTCACTGCGGTAACGCCAGCCGTCCGATCTAGCCTTCTAGAAGGTTTCAGGGCCGATCCATGGACACCCTCGTTCTTCAACCTCATTGGTTCCTTTCTCCACGCGTACGGTGGGCTATAAGAACACTCGAAATGTCCGTTGGGCCGTCCCGCGTGTCTAGGCCTGCGATGCATGCGCCATGCATGCGCCATGCAGGCGCCACACCAACGGCCCTTTCCACGTACCTCACTCGCCGACGCCTTTTAATGCATCGACGCAGCGTCTCAGCGTTGCCATCGTCTCAGCTCTCGCAGCGATGCAGCGGCATCAGTTTTGCCATCGTCAATACGCTTAATTATTTTTGGAAGACGGCTAGCCACGCGTTAATTCATTAGGAACCACCCAATTATGAGCCAACCTCTTTATAAGGGGCCTCTCTTCCTCTCCCACACACCAACCGAGCGAGCCTCTCTTCCTCTCCCTCTCCAAAGCACCACGCACCCAAGCGAGCCTCTCCGCCTCTCCGAAGATGCGGTACACGGGACCGACCTTCCGCCGTCCGCGCACCACGACGGAGCTACTCTATCCGGCGGACGTCCTCGTCGAGAAGACGCTCCGTGTGTGGGCAAAGTCGAGGTGGAGGACCGAGGTCGAGCTCACTCGAGACTTCCTCGACGAGGGCTTCTCCCACCTCCCACCGGGCTCGCCCGTCATGTACTACGTCAACGAGTCTCGTGAAGGCGTCGCCCTCAAGCTGCTCACGGTCACCTTCGCCAACCGATTTGACGCGTACGCCCTCCTCGGTGAGGTCTTCTGGTGCGGCTGCGAGTCAATCTTCTTCACCACCTACAACGTCTTCACCGATTGCGACACCATCTTCTTCTCCGGGAAACCTATGCACTGCCTCCCGTACTACAAGTGAAGACGCCGGTGAAGAAGGTGGTGCGGCGCAGGTGCTGCGGCAGGTGGTGCGGCCAAGATGTGTTCTCGTCAACCTCGTCATGTTTTTTTAGCTTTACGTTTTCCTTCATTTTCTATGTGGTTCCGTGTTGAGTCGTGTCAAGTCGTGTGTCACTCAACTTATCTATCTATCTAAGTTATTTCCGTGTAATGGTGGAACTAAGCATCTTATGTATCGAATTTATCTAAGTTATTTTCTAATATTTGCATCTCATATATCTTAGTTTTCTATGATTTCGATGTAATATATCAAGGGTGTATGAATCATGAAATCACAAACATGGATCCAAGTATGAACTTTGATGTATTATAAGTAGGGTACCCATAGTATGAAACAAAAAAAATCACAAACACGCAATGCTTGAAATCAGATAAATGCACCATTTTTCCCCGCAAGAATATAAAGATGCACCCTTTTTTGTTTGATTATTTTTCCAACCTAAACCACAAACACGTAATGCTTCAAATAACAAAGACGCACCCTTTTTTTTGGTTAAGCAGCGTGCATAAACACAAAGAACAAACATATACGTCCTTACACCATAAACCAAGTCACGAACTAGAACTAACTATAGTTAGATTTCTTCCTTTCGGTTTTCAATATCTTTCCATCAGCCCCACTGGTTACCAGAGCAATTCTTCACGCTACCAAACAAAGCGGTCTTGGGTTCGAGTCCCAGCCGCACCCTTTTTTGTTTGTTCATTTTTCACCATTTTTTTAAACACCCTTCTCATCTGCCCAAAGCCAAACCTTGTGGGTCCCACGTGAAACGGCCAGCAACGGTCCTCTTTTCAAACGCGTCTCCGTCTGGTCCCACCCGAAACAGCCGAGTCATGGACGTTTGACTTGAATGAAACGGCAGGCTCACGGAACGAGCCGTTGCACACATACTAGTGGCAAAACTGAGAACCATTCTGCTCTAGTGGCAAAACTAAGTGTTGCACGGGCTGTAGTGGCAAACCAATAATTAACCCTATATGGAGAGTCAACCAGAGAGATTTGTGGGATTTGTTATGTTAACTCGCAAATTTTTTTTTAGGAAGTTATCGATTTCCCATTTTACTCTGATCTCAAATCGCTAAGCGAGCGAGTAAAGAATACTCTTGTGTTAATTTCCGTGCCAAAAAACTATAGGCACTATAGAGTGGAACGGAGGGAGCATCAGTTACTTCATGGGTTGGTGGCGGTGGTCCACGCTGCTTCCATGAAGGTCCGCCTCTGCACACGTGGGTGAATCCCATCATCAGTCTCTAAACTAAGCGAGCGACATACCCGGATGATCGCCAGCGATCCCTGGGTCATTGTCACAAACACAATCCTCCCCTGACAGCTTGGTTTATGGTATGTAAACCGAAGGATATGGGAGGGCTAGGTGTTGTGGATCTCCAAGACTCCAAGTATAGAATGATTGCTTTCTCATGAAGCACTTGGACAAGTTTTTCAACAGATCTCCATGGGTGCATCTTAGATGGGAGAAATATTGGTTCAGCTCTCCCCTTTTTGTGGAGAGATTGTCTTAAACTGTTGCCAAAATTTAAAGGAATTGCTTCCTGCTCTTTGCATAATAGTACTACCACTTTGCGTTTGCAAGACACATGGGAACACCAGAGTTTGCAAGATAATTCCCCTCAACTGGCAACTTTTTCCTCTAGTATGCAGATCGATCATGCAAAGCTGCTTTTCAGCGGGAGTCATTTCTAGACCTTTATTCACGATTGGTCAATGTTTCATACGTGCACATTTACTATAGTACAAAAGGGAAAGCAAAATTCCAAAAGGGAGCAGCACACATCACGACCCACCGAACGACCAATTCTTGACCGGTAGGTACCGTCGTGAGAAAATCCGTGTTCCACCGGAGAGTTCATCTCACAGACTATTGAGTCTACGTCGAGGTCGCGGAAGATCATGCAGTTCAAGTTTTTGTCAAGTGTGAACATGCCACAACCATGGCCGAGGGGTCATTGCCTTTGCATTTATGGATTTGACAATCATGTATGTACTAGTTACTTTAGTTGAGTATGATGTATGGTGTGGCCGGACTTGCTCTCGACTATTCAGGAAAATAAATACGTTTAGTCTGTCAAGGTATGTCGTATGCATTGACGAATTCCACCAACATGCCAAGTCAAAGGTCTTCCTTATTCGAGCGCATCGTTTTTAGTTTGGCTTTGCTAGCTCTACTTAAAGAAGAGAGTACTCTATTGTTGCTGCTCATAGGCTCTTAGCCAGCACTGTCCATGGCCATGGCATTTCCCCTCACGATACTGGCACTGCTCTTCTTGCTGCCAGCGACCGTGTTAGCTGTTTCTCCCCTCCATAGAAGCAACGACACTGACCTCGCCGCACTGCTCGCGTTCAAGGAGCAGCTCTCCGATCCTGTTGGCATTCTTGCTGCGAACTGGACCACCCGTACATCCTTCTGCCATTGGGTTGGTGTCTCTTGTAGCGGGTGTCGGCAGCGTGTCACAGCTCTGGTGCTGCCAGGCAAGCCACTCCATGGGCCACTCTCCTCCTATATTGGTAACCTCTCCTTCCTCCATGTCCTGAACCTCACCAACACAAGCATCACAGGCTCCATCACACCTGATATTGGTAGATTGAGCCGTCTAGTCGTGCTTGATCTTCACCTTAACGGATTGTCCGGTATCATCCCTCATACCATGGGAAATCTCGCAAAGCTAAATAGCCTTGTTCTAACACAAAACGACCTCTCTGGGCAAATACCACATGATCTGCACAGCTTAAGCAATCTTATGAACATACAACTAGAGACAAACCACTTAAGCGGCCAAATTCCAAATCACTTGTTCAACAACACGCCTCTGTTGATTAGTCTTGGCCTTGGGAATAACAGCCTATCAAGGCCGATACCACCCGGTATTGCCTCTTGTCGCATGCTTGAGTATCTCAACCTGCAAGCGAGTCAGCTATCCGGTCCGGTACCTCCAACCATGTTCAACATGTCCATACTGCTGGTGATGAGCCTCGCGGGCAATCGTTACTTAACAGGATCCATCCCTAGCAACCAGCCCATGTTGCAAAAGTTTCTTATTGGTGGCAACAATTTCACAGGTCGAATTCCATCAGGACTCGCATCATGCGAACACCTCCGACAAGTTTCTCTACCCATAAACTCCTTTGTGGACTTTGTCCCAGCATGGCTTGGTAAATTGTCGCATCTCACTCGCCTCAGTTTAGGTGGAAATGGCCTTGTTGGTTCGATTCCATGTGAGCTCAACAATCTGACTATGCTCAGTTTGCTTGACCTATCATATTGCAGTCTAAGCGGAAAGATTCCGGACGAATTAGGACAAATGAGTCAACTCACGTTCTTACATCTTTCAGATAATCAACTAACAGGGTCATTTCCAGCTTTTGTTGGTAACCTATCCCAACTGTCTGCACAATAGAATCCAACCATTTAACTGGAACAGTCCCAAAAACTATTGGGAACCTCAGAGCCCTTGAGATGCTTGATATTGGAAGCAATCCTCTAGAGGGAACACTTGATTTCTTGGCCACTTTATCCAATTGCAGGCAACTCCAATTACTCAACATAAACAACTGCTCATTCACCGGGGTCATTCCTGATCACATTGGAAACCTCTCTAGAAGCTTGACAAACTTTGGTGCAAGCAATAACCATTTAACTGGAGGTTTTCCAGCATCAATATCAAATCTAAGTGGTCTCGGTACAATAACACTTTATTACAACCAATTAAGAGGCATAATCCCTGAATCCATTACACTATTGGAGAATCTCGAGGCACTTGACTTAACTGGGAATAGCCTATTTGGCCCAATCCCATCACAAATTGGTACCCTTACAAGATTGCACATATTTTCTCTCGAAGAAAATAATTTTTCTGGTGCCATACCAAATGGCGTTGGTAATCTAAGTATGCTAGAATGCATTTCGCTTGCGTATAACCAGCTGTCTTCAACTCTACCTGAAAGCTTATTCCATCTTAGTAACCTTCGTCAATTACTTCTATCTCACAACTCCCTTATTGGTCGATTGCACTCTGACCTTGGTTCCATGGAAGAAATAGACACGGTGGATATATCCTCCAACAGCTTGGTTGGTAGCCTCCCGACTTCCTTTGCACAGCATGGACTGTTAAGCTACCTTGATCTATCACACAACAAGCTGCAAGGTTCAGTCCCAGACTCTTTCAAAAAGTTAGTCAACCTAGGTGTACTGGACCTATCTTTGAACAACCTCTCTGGTACTATTCCAAAGTATTTTGCCAACTATACCTATCTGACTAGCTTGAACCTCTCTTTCAATAAGTTCCAAGGTGAGATACCAGATGGAGGTATTTTCGCAAACATCGGTGCGCAATCATTGATGGGAAATGTCGGATTGTGTGGTGCCACACGTCTCGGATTTTCACAATGCCTTGGCGATTCTCATCCAAACAACATACACTTGCTAAGATTGTGCTCCCAACTGTCATAATAACCTTTGGACTTTTAGCAATTTTTTTATGCCTAATGTTCCGAATGAAATATA
The DNA here is from genome assembly GCF_022539505.1 of Lolium rigidum. NCBI lineage: Eukaryota > Viridiplantae > Streptophyta > Magnoliopsida > Poales > Poaceae > Lolium > Lolium rigidum. Next base: position 74,780,198 of record NC_061513.1, on the reverse strand, counting down.
CGAAGCAGCAAAGTGTTTCGGCTTCTTCTCGCATGCATGATCTGATCAGCCATAGATTAGTATCCTACCAAGAGATTGCTCGTGCCACTGAAAATTTCAGCGAGGATAACCTACTTGGATTTGGAAGTTTCAGCAAAGTTCTCAAGGGACAACTGGATGATGGTTTGCTGGTCACGATAAAAGTACTCGACATGCAAGTCGAGCTGGCTATCAGGAGCTTTGATGCTGAATGTCAAGTGTTGCGGATGGCTCGGCATCGCAACTTGATACGGATATTAAATACGTGTTCTAACTTGGATATCAGAGCTCTGCCGCTTCAATACATGCCAAATGGTAGCTTGGAGACATACTTGCACACTGAAAATTGTGAACCACTAGGATTCGTCAAGAGACTGGACATTATGCTTGGCGTGTCAGAGGCAATGGTGTATCTGCACCACCATCACTATCAAGTTGTCCTACATTGTGACCTCAAGCCAAGCAATGTGTTGTTCGATGAGGAGATGACGGCGTATGTTGCATACTTTGGGATCGCAAAACTACTTTCAGTGAATGAAAATTCCATAGTTTCAGCGAGTATGACAGGGACAATTGGATACATGGCACCAGGTTCGTTCTTGCTACTATCATGCTTGAACATGTTTATTGCGAACACTTTACCTATTGCTTTAGTTCTTTAGCTTTTCTTCTTCTCCAACAGAGCTTGCCTTGATTGGGAAGGCGTCCCGGAAGAGTGACGTGTTTAGCTTTGGGATCATGCTTCTCGAAGTCTTCACCGGGAAGAGGCCCATTGATCCCATGTTTGTTGGAGAATATACCCTTAGGCAATGGGTTTACCAAGCATTTCCAGAAAGGCTCGTTGACGTTGTTGATGAGAAGTTAGTGCAAGGTGAAGAAAAAAGTTATGACCAATTCGATAGTAAATTTTTAGTATCGGCTTCCACTAGCTGCAAAGAAAACATTCTTCTATCCATATTCGAACTGGGTCTAGTGTGTTCGAGCGAATCACCTGAGCAAAGGATGGCAATGAACGACGTGGCTGGAAAACTGAAGATCATCAAGAAGGAATTGGAAAGGTCTCAGCATTATTGAATCAGTATATGTATTACTACTATTTCATATAGTATGGCAATAATTTACGATACGAGTTTCAAACTTGACATTGTTGCTATTTGTGAAATAATTTAGAAGTCCAATATGCACAGCTCTGGCTCCTAATCCGCGAGTACCACACTGATCCAGAGCAAGAGGACCAGATCATCTTGTCATGGTCACCTAATGGGCAGTATGCAGCAAAGCCAACATATGAGATGTTGCAAGAAGGGCCGGCTCAATTTGCAACTCAATTTGCGCCACGGGATACCGACTCTGGACCTCGGATCGTCGAGCACGCCATGGGATACAAGATCATTTAGTGGTCTGCTTTGTTTATCTGCAAGAAGAGACACAGTGGATCACATTCACATATTCACCCAGTGCATGCAAGACAGGATGCAGTGCCTTCACACTCTGAATATCCGGTTCCTGCTCCCACGGTGACCTGCACATTGAAGGATCGGTGGCTGAGGTCTAGGAAAGCTTTCAGTATCAAGACAAGGAGGAATTTTGATGCCCTTGTGATGCTCTGCAGCTGGAATCTGTGGAAAAATAGAAACGCCTGGGTTTTTGCAAATGTGAAACATCAGTATAGCGTGGGGCAGCTAGCAAGCAACATCTGCGACGAGTTCCTTCGGTGGTCAAATGTCTAGGAGAGGAATGAGTGGTGTCTTTCATCAGAGAGTACGAATAGGCTAGGAGCTCTGAGTTGGAGTTGGTGTGTGTGGTGGCCATGGTTCGTTTGTGATCTTGGCGGAACAATCTTTGGAAATACGCCTTTAGTTTTTTTCAGTTCTTTGACACTATCGGATTTTGCAGCTATGTGCATCATTTTTATATGGAGGCCATGTGTAATGCTTAAACCTATTAAGCAATAAGGCGCTTGTTATCAAAAAATAAAATTAAGGAACTCTTGAATAAAAAATTAGAAGAGCTGTAAATCTGCAACCATGAAGACCATAGGAGGTGGTAATTAACAATGTCATCGTATTGCCGATGTATGTAACTATGTATCAGTCAATCATATTCGAGGCACTCGAAAAGAGATTCGCAAAAAAAAGAGCACTCGAAAAGCTATTTTTGGATCAGTTTATTCTGGTGTGTGCTAAACTGCAAATGATTCCAATCACAAAAATGTTGCAGAGTTTTTTACTTCTACATGACGCTCGCCCGTTTAAACCAAACCAAAATACCCCTCTACAGCATTTTGGTGATTGGAATAAAGTATCTAGGGCCGGAGGGATTTAATTTGGTTTTATACCAATAAATTGTACCTCTTGGAAATATTTTTTCGACAAAGAGTATATATTAATATCAGAGATACCAATTACACCCAGCCTCTGCAACAACGCACTGCCCTAGCGACATTACGGATGCACACAGCCAAAAAAAGAAAGAAGAATTACCAAAAAAAAAGCCCCGCTACAGTGATCTAATCCTTTAAACAACAGCACTAACACCACCATGACAGCACCAGAAGTTCAGCTTCTCCAAAAGCGACGCCTCCAAGAAGGTAACAGTGCACCAGCACTGTCGTCGCCCGATCATAGATCTTAGGTTATCACCCTGAAGAAAATCCTCACTCTCAAAACAATGCCTTTAACAAGAACATTGCCAGGCACAACCAATTAAGGCCAGACCTTGGATTTTCACCCTGAAAGGTAAGATTTTGAACTTCTCCTGTGCAGTCGCCCCCACTCGCATGCCGCTGCTCCAAAGACACCGATCATGAAGCCAATTCCTCCTCGCCACCCAGACTCGAGCCACCATTGCAAGACCACAGATCTCGGCTTCCATGTCATTCTCCAGCCAGCACCACGGAATGAAAACATGCTCCATGATAATAACCTGAAGGGATTCGTAGCATAGAAAACAAAAAATTTCCTACCGCAAGAACGAATAACAAGCCAAGATCCAATCTAGAAGATGGTAGCAACGAGAAGATCATGAGACTAACCCTCGAAGATTTCCAAAGCCTACGAGATTAGATCTCGTTGTTGCTGTAGTCGATCACTTGCCGCTTTCAAAAACGTGTAGAAGATCTTGACGGTGCCACAGTCGGGCAGCACCTCCGTACTCGGTCACATGTTCGGTGTTGATGACGACGTCCTTCTCCCCGTTCCAGCGGGCAGCGGATGTAGTAGATCCCCCTCGGAATCCCGCCAGTATGACGGCGTGGTGACGGTGGTGGTGGAGATCTCCGGCAGGGCTTCGTCGTAAGCGCTGCGGGAGAAGAAGGAGGAGGGAGTAGGTAGGGTTTGGGAGAGAGGAAGGGCCTTGGGGTGCCGGCCAGGGGGGCCCTTTGGTGGTGCGGCCAAGGGTAGCAGCCCCTCCCCTCTCCTCCCCTTTAAATATGTGGAAATCCCTAGGGTTTATGTGACGCCCCGGAACCGGTACCATGAGGATCCCAGCGAACCCGCCGAAATCCGCACGATATCGATCCTGAGACGCCCTCCGACACGACGTGCGCGACAAATCACACACGTGATGCCAGAGGAATTAACACGAGCGGTAACATTACAACAGGATTACAATAAAGCCCACAAGATACATATATTACAACAACGACTCCAACGAGTCAAGATACAAATATGCAATACAAAGATCCAAATCATACAGAAGATCGAATACGTCCGAGTACAGACAAGATACAAATTGGACTAAGAGTCCTGAAGATAACCAGCGGCGTCCATAACCCTGCCCAGGCCAAGCCGGAAGGGTAACCTTGCTAACGTCGTCATCTTGTACCTGTCGAAGTCGGGCCATCGGTTGCCGACAAAAGGGAGGAAGCAAAAGAGAAAGGGAAAAGGCGAGAGTACCAAGGAACGAACTCCGGCACGTACTTAGCGAGACTAGAAATGGCTATGCTCGCCGGGCGAGTATATGTATATATCGCACAGGGCTATATGGTAGGTTTAGCGGCAGCAAAACTATAACCAATAGAGACACACTACAACATCCGTCTACTCGGATAAGATAAGAGAGCGCATAAGGTAACAGATAAAATACTACACAAACATAACCCAACCGATTACACATATCCCCTCCAACAATTGCGAAGAGGCAATGTAAAAGGCACTCAACGGTGGACAAGTTTTATTAGGTATCGGTTGTAGTAATGCTATATTACTACGCAAGTTATTATCAGATTATTAGCAACAAGATAACGGTGTAAGTTGTTCTACGATCAAGCTATACTATTCCAAGTCGTCCATAACCGCGGACACGGCTTACCGATAAGATGTATACCCTGCAGGGGTTGCCCAAATGTAACCATACACATGCTCGACCCACTTACGACAGGTGGATGTCTCACAACAAGACCGTTCCCAGTTCAACAAGAAAGTCTAGGGGGGCCACCCGACTAAGCTACCCGTGATGAAGTCCGGCCGTACTCCGAAGCGGACTCAGGGTTTGCATTAACGGCTAGGCGTGCAAACCACACGCTTCGCTAAACGTTCCGCGGGGTACAGTACAGAATATAAACACCCGAAGGCAACAGGAAGTAAACACCCGAAGGCAAAAGTAAGTAAAGCATGGCATACATGGCATAGGCAAATAAAACCAAGGTTGTGGCCCCCTTTTCAACTGACTTGAGAAAAGGTAATGGGTGAAGGGGGGTTGATGCGTGTAGTTGACACGTCCGTTGGGAACCCCAAGAGGAAGGTGTGATGCGCACATCGGCAAGTTTCCCTCAGTAAGAAACCAAGGTTTAATCGAACCAGTAGGAGTCAAGAAGCACGTTGAAGGTTGATGGCGGTGGGATGTAGTGCGGCGCAACACCGGAGATTCCGGCGCCAACGTGGAACTGCACAACACAACCAAAGTACTTTGCCCCAACAAAACGGTGAGGTTGTCAATCTCACCGGCTTGCTTGTAACAAAGGATTAGATGTATAGTGTGGATGATGATTGTTTGCAAGAACAGTAAAGAACAATAGCAGCGATTGTATTTCAAATGTAAAGAATGGACCGGGGTCCACGAGTTCACTAGAGGTGTCTCTCCCATAAGATAAATAGCATGTTGGGTGAACAAATTACAGTCGGGCAATTGACAAATAGAGAGGGCATAACAATGCACATACATGATATGATGAATATTGTGAGATTTAATTGGGCATTACGACAAAGTACATAGACCGCTATCCGGCATGCATCTATGCCTAAAAAGTCCACCTTCGGGTTATCATCCGAACCCCTTTCGGTATTAAGTTGCAAAACAACGAGACAATTGCATTAAGTATGGTGCGTAATGTAATCAATAACTACATCCTCGGACATAGCATCAATGTTTTATCCCTAGTGGCAACAGCACATCCACAACCTTAGAACTTTACGTCATCTGTCCCAGATTTAATGGAGGCATGAACCCACTATCGAGCATAAATACTCCCTCTTGGAGTTAAGAGCAAAAACTTGGCCGAGCCTCTACTAATAACGGAGAGCATGCAAGATCATAAACAACACATAGGTAATAGATTGATAATCAAAATAACATAGTATTCTCTATCCATCGGATCCCGACAAACACAACATATAGAATTACGGATAGATGATCTTGATCATGTTAGGCAGCTCACAAGATCCGACAATGAAGCACATGAGGAGAAGACAACCATCTAGCTACTTCTATGGACCCATAGTCCGGGGGTGAACTACTCACTCATCACTCCGGAGGCGACCATGGCGGTGAAGAGTCCTCCGGGAGATGAATCCCCTCTCCGGCGGGGTGCCGGAGGTGATCTCCAGAATCCCCCGAGATGGGATTGGCGGCGGCGGCGTCTCAGTAAGGTTTTCCGTATCGTGGCTCTCGGTACTGGGGGTTTCGCGATGAAGGCTATTTGTAGGCGGAAGGGCAGGTAAAGGGGCGTCACGAGGGGCCCACACCACAGGCCGGCGCGGCCAGGGCCTGGGCCGCGCCGCCCTGGTGTGTCGCCACTTCGTGGCCCCACTTCGACTCTCCCTCGGTCTTCTGGAAGCTTCGTGGCAAAATAGGACCCTAGGCGTTGATTTCGTCCAATTCCGAGAATATTTTCTTACTAGGATTTCTGAAACCAAAAACAGCGAGAACAACGAATCGGCTCTTCGGCATCTCGTTAATAGGTTAGTGCCGGAAAATGCATAAATACGACATATAATGTGTATAAAACATGTAGATATCATCAATAATGTGGCATGGAACATAAGAAATTATCGATACGTCGGAGACGTATCGGGGTCCCAATAATCGTCCCCACGCATGGGTAGAGCGCTCAATCTCGGAACGGATAACAAGAACTCGGGTCCTAGGGGACATTAGCAAGTCAAAGTTCCGATGCTTTCGCAAAGGGGCTCACAGATGCCTCTGCTTACAATTTTAGTTGTTAACAATTAAGTAAAGCATGTGTATCTCCAACAAACTAATATAGCATGTGATAACCTCCCAACAACCCAACATATCCCGATAACGGATCGAGATAAACAACAGAGCCTAAACACGCCTACGACTCGCAAGGCTCAAACATCAAGCAACGGCTATGGGTAAGGAATGATACATATAGGATTATTATGGTAAACAAGTGGAATATGACACGTGACTCGATAAAGAAGCGCAACATAAGGATAGCAATGCGAGGGAGAGTGTATAATAGGTGAAGAGAGAGGGCTCGCCTGTGAAAAATTGCAGAAGCACTTGTCGGAGAACTCGTCGTATCTCACATCATCACTTCGTGGTCTTATCCGGGAAGAAGCAAATACTGGAACAAGCAACGAATGCAAACTTACTACTACGAATAAAGATCCAGCATGATCAAGATGATATGCATGACATGGCAGCGATGGTGCAATGCATCTTATCCACATTAAGCGGGATCGGAACCCGGGCAAACAATTAGGGTTGAAGTTGCTTTTTCTACCGGCAAATTTAAGTGTTGATTAGCATGGCAAGGGTGATCTACTTCAAAGTTAAACGGAGCGGGGAAATCCTAATTGGAATCCGAAAATACTCCGCATATATGTTAGGTGAACATGCATAACTATCAGCGTGTGACATGATGCGAGATGCAAACAGGTATATGGACGGCATATTCATGTTCCTTGCATTTTTCGATCAAAAACCATATAGAACACTTTTAATTTGGAGTTACCAATTAAAAGTTATTAGCAATTTGGTTTTTAGTATTTAAATATAGAAAACTGATTTATTTTAAATAGAAAAGGACCTGAAAAACAATTTCAGTCGGGGGGAGGACCCCGGGTTTATTTTGAAAAGAAGCAGGGGGTTTTCTTGGAAACTGACAGCACATGGACTGCGGGTTGAGAAGAAATAAAGGGGAGGGGCCCCGGTGCAAGATTTCAGATCTAGATCTTGGAAGAGTTTTCTCACCGGGAGGTTACCTAGCCGTAAAGGATGACGCGTGGGGCCCGGGTGATGACTGGGACGCTGAGCTGGCGAAGCATCCAAGCACGCCCACTAGGTGCTCGATACCGGGCATGCCACGCGCGGCGAGGGGGAGTGGCGGTGACCACCGCGAGCCTGGCATGGCGCGCGTGGGCGAATAGGCGCGTTCCAGGGAGCTTGCGTGGGCGCGTTCGCCTCGTCTCGTCGGCGCGGACCGTGTGGGGGCAGTGGCGCCAGAAGGAGGTCGACGAAGGGCACCGGCGATGGACATCTGTGGAGGAGGCGGCCGGCATCAACGACGATAGGGGAAACGGGGAAGCAACGGGGCAGGGGAGGATGTCCAGGAGGAAGACGAGCTCACCAGGAGCACGGTGGTGTGCTCAGAAGGGACGGAGGAGGTCCAACGCGGCCGGAATTGACGGAGAAAACCGCCAGGGTCGGAGAAGAAACGGCGACCGTGTCGTCGTTGTAGAGAGCCTCTGTTCGATTCCTTGGACGGGGATGAACAACACGATGAGGCGCATCTTGCGGTGGCCTCGGCTCGGCGAGGGAGCATCTGTAGCGGCGGCGCCAAGGTGAGGTGGTCACGGTGGTTGGGGAAAAAAGGGAAGAGATTAGGGGAAAAAAGGGTGGCGGCGCGAGGTAGGGAGAAGGAGGGGAACGATAGGGTTTGGGAGGCGCCGTGGGAAGGGGTTAAAAGGGAGGGAGCATGTGGTGGAGGTGCGGTGGTGGAAGGGGAGGACCACGGGAGGATCACGCTGTGTGCGTGCTCGCTGACGAGGAAGACGACAACAGAGGGGTCGCGTACCGGTTCGATGGAGAGGCCGGGCCGAGGCCGGGCGTGGAGCAAGGCTGAAAAAAAGAGAAAGGGAGAAGAGAGGGGAGGTGGGCCGCCGGATGGGTTGGGGAGGAAAGAGGAAAGGAGAGAGGGATGGGCCAGGGAGGAGAGAGGGCCCAGGGGAGGGGGGAGGTTTTTCTTTTTAGGGTTTTTCTGTTTTTCAAAATCTGTTTTGCAATTTGAATCCAAACCAAAATTCAAACCATTTTAAATTTGTAAAACATTTGAAATAGTTCTATTTATTAATAGAGTTTTGATTGTAGGGTTTTTCCAATAGAGAAAGAAAAGAAAGAGGAGGTTTAATAAATGACCATAAGAGAGAGAGAAAAGGAAAAAAGCTAGGTTTTGAAAATAATTTTCTTTTACTGAAAAACATGGATGATGTGATGCATATGCCATGATGATGCATAAAAGAAAAGGAACAAGCAATCTATTGGGGTCCTACCCTGGGCCGTTACAATCGACACCACTAACAAGAACCTCGCCCCGAGGTTCCACGTCCAGGTACGGGGGAGAGAGGTGAACTATCGGATCTTCTGGCGACGTGTCGAGCTCCTCGACACCACTAACAAGAAGTCTTGCTCCATGTAGAACGGTCGACACCACCAACAAGAAGTCGTTGTTCCGCTGTTGATGATGCACTTACGTCGAATCTTTCGAAGGTCGGACCTATTAGGATAAGGGCACAGATCGTCCAACCCACGTCGATACTTAAGACTCAGAGAAACTTGGATAAGAGAGAAGACTCAAAACTCGCAAAGGTAAGAGGAGAAGGAATAGGGATAAGGAGAAAAATCAGAGCTAATCAGAACTATCCAACGATTTTTTAGAAAATAGTTTGGACTCTAAACTCAACGACCGTTGGCAAGGTTATCCTAAAGGCTGGACTAGTGGGGTACCGTCAACCTGAGCTCTGATACCAACTTGTGACGCCCCGGAACCGGTACCATGAGGATCCCAGCGAACCCGCCGAAATCCGCACGATATCGATTCTGAGACGCCCTCCGACACGACGTGCGCGACGAATCACACACGTGATGCCGGAGGAATTAACACGAGCGGTAACATTACAACAGGATTACAATAGAGCCCACAAGATACATATATTACAACAACGACTCCAACGAGTCAAGATACAAATATACAATACAAAGATCCAAATCATACAGAAGATCGAATACGTCCGAGTACGGACAAGATACAAATTGGACTAAGAGTCCTGAAGATAACCAGCGGCGTCCATAACCCTGCCCAGGCCAAGCCGGAAGGGTAACCTTGCTAACGTCGTCATCTTGTACCTGTCGAAGTCGGGCCATCGGTTGCCGACAAAAGGGAGGAAGCAAAAGAGAAAGGGAAAAGGCGAGAGTAAGTACCAAGGAACGAACTCCGGCACGTACTTAGCGAGACTAGAAATGGCTATGCTCGCCGGGCGAGTATATGTATATATCGCCTGGGGCTATATGGTAGGTTTAGCGGCAGCAAAACTATAACCAATAGAGACACACTACAACATCCGTCTACTCAGATAAGATAAGAGAGTGCATAAGGTAACAGATAAAATACTACACAAACATAACCCAGCCTATTACACATATCCCCTCCAACAATTGCGAAGAGGCAATGTAAAAGGCACTCAACGGTGGACAAGTTTTATTAGGTATCGGTTGTAGTAATGCTATATTACTACGCAAGTTATTATCAGATTATTAGCAACAAGATAACGGTGTAAGTTGTTCTATGATCAAGCTATACTATTCCAAGTCGTCCATAACCGCGGACACGGCTTATCGATAAGATGTACACCCTGCAGGGGTTGCCCAAATGTAACCATACGCATGCTCGACCCACTTACGACAGGTGGATGTCTCACAACAAGACCGTTCCCAGTTCAACAAGAAAGTCTAGGGGGCCACCTGACTAAGCTACCCGTGACGAAGTCCGGCCGGTACTCGAGCGGACTCAGGGTTTGCGTTAACGGCTAGGCGTGCAAACCACACACTTCGCTAAACGTTCCGCGGGGTACAGTACATAATATAAACACCCGAAGGCAACATGAAGTAAACACCCGAAGGCAACAATAAGTAAAGCATGGCATACATGGCATAGGCAAATAAAACCAAGGTTGTGGCCCCCTTTTCAACTGACTTGAGAAAAGGTAATGGGTGAGGGGGGTCCCAATAATCGTCCCCACGCATGGGTAGAGCGCTCAATCTCGGAACAGATAACAAGAACTCGGGTCCTAGGGGACATTAGCAAGCAAAGTTCTGATGCTTTCGCAAAGGGGCTCACAGATGCCTCTGCTTACAATTTTAGTTGTTAACAATTAAGTAAAGCATGTGTATCTCCAACAAACTAATATAGCATGTGATAACCTCCCAACAACCCAACATATCCCGATAACGGATCGAGATAAACAACGAGCCTAAACACGCCTACGACTCGCAAGGCTCAAACATCAAGCAACGGCTATGGGTAAGGAATGATACATATAGGATTATTATGGTAAACAAGTGGAATAGGACACGTGACTCGATAAAGAAGCGCAGCATAAGGATAGCAATGCGAGGGAGAGTGTATAATAGGTGAAGAGAGAGGGCTCGCCTGTGAAAAACTGCAGAAGCACTTGTCGGAGAACTCGTCGTATCTCACATCATCACTTCGTGGTCCTATCCGAGAAGAAGAAAATGCTGGAACAAGCAACGAATGCAAACTTACTACTACGAATAAAGATCCAGCATGATCAAGATGATATGCATGACATGGCAGCGATGGTGCAATGCATCTTATCCACATTAAGCGGGATCGGAACCCGGGCAAACAATTAGGGTTGAAGTTGCATTTTCTACCAGCAAATTTAAGTGTTGATTAGCATGGCAAGGGTGATCTACTTCAAAGTTAAACGGAGCGGGGAAATCCTAATTGGAATCCGAAAATACTCCGCATATATGTTAGGTGAACATGCATAACTATCAGCGTGCGACATGATGCGAGATGCAAACAGGTATATGGACGGCATATTCATGTTCCTTGCATTTTTCTGATCAAAAACCATATAGAACACTTTTAATTTGGAGTTACCAATTAAAAGTTATTAGCAATTTGGTTTTTAGTATTTAAATATAGAAAACTGATTTATTTTAAATAGAAAAGGACCTGAAAAACAATTTCAGTCGGGGGAGGACCCCGGGTTTATTTTAAAAAGAAGCGGGGGTTTTCTTGAAACCGACAGCACATGGACTGCGGGTTGAGAAGAAATAAAGGGGAGGGGCCCCGGTGCAAGATTTCAGATCTAGATCTTGGAAGAGTTTTCTCACCGGGAGGTTACCTAGCCGCAAAGGATGACGCGTGGGGCCCGGGCGATGACTGGGACGCTGAGCTGGCGAAGCATCCAAGCACGCCCACTAGGTGCTCGATACCGGGCATGCCGCGCGCGGCGAGGGGGAGTGGCGGTGACCACCGCGAGCCTGGCATGGCGCGCGCGGGCGAACGGGCGCGTTCCAGGGAGCTTGCGTGGGCGCGTTCGCCTCGTCTCGTCGGCGCGGACCGTGTGGGGGCAGTGGCGCCAGAAGAAGGTCGACGAAGGGCACCGGCGATGGACATCTGTGGAGGAGGCGGTCGGCATCAACGACGATAGGGGAAACGGGGAAGCAACGGGGCAGGGGAGGATGTCCAGGAGGAAGGCAAGCTCACCAAGAGCACGGTGGTGCGCTCAGAAGGGACGGAGGAGGTCCAACGCGGCCGGAATTGACGGAGAAAACCGCCAGGGTCGGAGAAGAAACGACGACCGTGTCGTCGTTGTAGAGAGCCTCTATTCGATTCCTTGGATGGGGATGAACAACACGATGAGGCGCATCTTGCGGTGGCCTCGGCTCGGCGAGGGAGCATCTGTAGCGGCGGCGCCAAGGTGAGGTGGTCACGGTGGTTGGGGAAAAAAAGGGAATAGATTAGGGGAAAAAAGGGCGGCGGCGCGAGGTAGGGAGAAGGAGGGGAACGATAGGGTTTGGGAGGCGCCGTGGGAAGGGGTTAAAAGGGAGGGAGCATGTGGTGGAGGTGCGGTGGTGGAAGGGGAGGACCACGGGAGGATCACGCTGTGTGCGTGCTCGCTGACGAGGAAGACGACAACAGAGGGGTCGTGTACCGGTTCGATGGAGAGACTGGGCCGAGCTGGGCTGGAGCAAGGCTGAAAGAAAGAGAAAGGGAGAGGAGAGGGGAGGTGGGCCGCCGGATGGGTTGGGGAGGAAAGAGGAAAGGAGAGAGGGATGGGCCAGGGAGGAGAGAGGGCCCAGGGGAGGGGGAGGTTTTATTTCTTTTTAGGGTTTTTCTGTTTTTCAAAATATGTTTTGCAATTTGAATCCAAACCAAAATTCAAACCATTTTAAATTTGTAAAACATTTGAAATAGTTCTATTTATTAATAGATTTTTGATTGTAGGGTTTTTCCAATAGAGAAAGAAAAGAAAGAGGAGGTTTAATAAATAACCATAAGAGAGAGAGAGAAAAGGGAAAAAGCTAGGTTTTGAAAATAATTTTATTTTACTGAAAAACATGGATGATGTGATGCATATGCCATGATGATGCATAAAAGAAAAAGAACAAGCAATCTATTGGGGTCTAGCGTGTAGTTGACGTGGGAGTTAGAAATCTTTGTGGTGTAGCTTTTCTTCAGTTCCCCGGCAACGGCGCCAGAAAAAGAGCTTGATGGCGTGTAACTCGCACGTTCGTTGGGAACCCCAAGAGGAAGGTATGATGCGCACAGCAGCAAGTTTTCCCTCAGAAAGAAACCAAGGTTTATCGAACCAGGAGGAGCCAAGAAGCACGTTGAAGGTTGATGGCGGCGGGATGTAGTGCGGCGCAACACCGGAGATTCCGGCGCCAACGTGGAACCTGCACAACACAACCAAAGTACTTTGCCCCAACGAAACAGTGAGGTTGTCAATCTCACCGGCTTGCTGTAACAAAGGATTAGATGTATAGTGTGGATGATGATTGTTTGCAGAAAACAATAAAACAAGTATTGCAGTAGATTGTTTTCAATGTAAAAGAATGGACCGGGGTCCACAGTTCACTAGAGGTGTCTCTCCCATAAGATAGCATGTTGGGTGAACAAATTACGATCGGGCAATTGACAAATAGAGAGGGCATAACAATGCACATACATGATATGATGAATATTGTGATATTTAATTGGGCATTACGACAAAGTACATAGACCGCTATCCAGACATGCATCTATGCCTAAAAGTCCACCTTCAGGTTATCATCCGAACCCCTTTCGAGTATTAAGTTGCAAAACAACGAGACAATTGCATTAAGTATGGTGTGTAATGTAATCAATAACTACATCCTCGGACATAGCATCAATGTTTTATCCCTAGTGGCAACGAGCACATCCACAACCTTAGAACTTTCCGTCACTCGTCCCGGATTTAATGGAGGCATGAACCCACTATCGAGCATTAATACTCCCTCTTGGAGTTAAGAGCAAAAACTTGGCCGGAGCCTCTACTAATAACGGAGAGCATGCAAGATCATAAACAACACATAGGTAATAGATTGATAATCAACATAACATAGTATTCTCTATCCATCGGATCCCGACAAACACAACATACGGAATTACGGATAGATGATCTTGATCATGTTAGGCAGCTCACAAGATCCGACAATGAAGCACATGAGGAGAAGACAACCATCTAGCTACTTGTTATGGACCCATAGTCCAGGGGTGAACTACTCACTCATCACTCCGGAGGCGACCATAGCGGTGAAGAGTCCTCCGGGAGATGAATCCCCTCTCCGGCAGGGTGCCGGAGGTGATCTCCGGAATCCCCGAGATGGGATTTGGCGGCGGCGGCGTCTCCGGAAGGTTTTCCGTATCGTGGCTCTCGGTACTCGGGGGTTTCGCGACGAAGGCTATAAGTAGGCGGAAGGGCGAGGTAAAGGGGCGACGCGAGGGCCCACACGACAGGGCCGCGCGGCCGGGGCCCGGGCCGCGCCGCCCGGCGTGTCGCCGCCTCGTCGCCCCACTTCGTTACGTCTTCGGTCTTCGGAAGTCGTGGCAAAATAGGCCCACGGGCGTTGATTTCGTCCAATTCCGAGAATATTTCCTTACTAGGATTTCGAAACCAAAAACAGCAGAAACACAGAACTGGCTCTTCGGCATCTCGTTAATAGGTTAGTGCCGGAAAATGCATAAATACAACATATAATGTGTATAAAACATGTAGATATCATCAATAACGTGGCATGGAACATAAGAAATTATCGATACGTCGGAGACGTATCAGCATCCCCAAGCTTAGTTCCTGCTCGTCCCGAGCAGGTAAACGATAACACAGATAATTTCTGGAGTGACATGCCATCATAACCTTGATGATACTATTGTAATGACATGAGTAAACAACTGAATCATAAAGCAAAGACTTTTCATGAATAGCACTTAAAGACAAGCATCAATAAGTCTTGCATAAGAGTTAACTCATAAAGCAATAAATCAAAGTAAAGGTATTGAAGCAACACAAAGGAAGATTAAGTTTCAGCGGTTGCTTTCAACTTGTAACATGTATATCTCATGGATAATTGTCAACATAGAGTAATATAACAAGTGCAATATGCAAGTATGTAGGAATCAATGCACAGTTCACACAAGTGTTTGCTTCTTGAGGTGGAGAGAAATAGGTGAACTGACTCAACATAAAAGTAAAAGAAAGGTCCTTCGCAGAGGAAAAGCATCGATTGCTATATTTGTGCTAGAGCTTTTATTTTGAAAACATGAAACAATTTTGTCAACGGTAGTAATAAAGCATATGTATCATGTAAATTATATCTTACAAGTTGCAAGCCTCATGCATAGTATACTAATAGTGCCCGCACCTTGTCCTAATTAGCTTGGACTACCGGATCATCGCAATACACATGTTTTAACCAAGTGTCACAAAGGGTACCTCCATGCCGCACTGTACAAAGGTCTAAGGAGAAAGCTCGCATTTTGGATTTCTCGCTTTTGATTATTCTCAACTTAGACATCCATACCGGGACAACATGGACAACAGATAATGGACTCCTCTTTAATGCATAAGCATGTAGCAACAATTAGTGTTCTCATATGAGATTGAGGATATATGTCCAAAACTGAAACTTCCACCATGATTCATGGCTTTAGTTAGCGGCCCAATGTTCTTCTCTAACAATATGCATGCTCCAACCATTAAGGTGGTAGATCTCTCTTACTTCAGACAAGACGGACATGCATAGCAACTCACATGATATTCAACAAAGAGTAGTTGATGGCGTCCCCAGGAGCATGGTTATCGCACAACAAGCAACTTAATAAGAGATAAAGTGCATAAGTACATATTCAATACCACAATAGTTTTTAAGCTATTTGTCCCATGAGCTATATATTGCAAAGGTGAATGATGGAAATTTTAAAGGTAGCACTCAAGCAATTTACTTTGGAATGGCGGAGAAATACCATGTAGTAGGTAGGTATGGTGGACACAAATGGCATAGTGGTTGGCTCAAGGATTTTGGATGCATGAGAAGTATTCCCTCTCGATACAAGGTTGAGGCTAGCAAGGTTATTTGAAACAAACACAAGGATGAACCGGTGCAGCAAAACTCACATAAAAGACATATTGTAAACATTATAAGACTCTACACAGTCTTCCTTGTTGTTCAAAACTCAATACTAGAAATTATCTAGACTTTAGAGAGACCAAATATGCAAACCAAATTTAGCAAGCTCTAGGTGTTTCTTCATTAATAGGTGCAAAGTATATGATGCAAGAGCTTAAACATGAGCACAACAATTGCCAAGTATCAAATTATTCAAGACATTTTAGAGTTACTACATGTAGCATTTCCCGATTCCAACCATATAACAATTTAACGAAGAAGATTCATCCTTCGCCATGAATACTATGAGTAAAGCCTAAGGACATATTTGTCCATATGCAACAGCGGAGCGTGTCTCTCTCCCACACAATGAATGCTAGGATCCATTTTATTCAAACAAAAACAAAAACAAAAACAAACCGACGCTCCAAGCAAAGTACATAAGATGTGATGGAATAAAAATATAGTTTCACTAGAGGAACCTGATAATGTTGTCGATGAAGAAGGGGATGCCTTGGGCATCCCCAAGCTTAGACGCTTGAGTCTTCTTAAAATATGCAGGGGTGAACCACCGGGGCATCCCCAAGCTTAGAGCTTTGACTCTCCTTGATCATATTGCATCATTTCCCTCTCTTGATCCTTGAAAACTTCCTCCACACCAAACTCGAAACAACTCATTAGAGGGTTAGTGTACAATAAAAATTAACATGTTCAGAGGTGACACAATCATTATTAACACTTCTGGACATTGCATAAAGCTACTGGACATTAATGGATCAAAGAAATTCATCCAACATAGCAAAAGAGGCAATGCGAAATAAAAGGCAGAATCTGTCAAAACAGAACAGTCCGTAAAGATGGATTTTATTGAGGCACCAGACTTGCTCAAATGAAAATGCCCAAATTGAATGAAAGTTGCGTACATATCTGAGGATCACGCACGTAAATTGGCATAATTTTCTGAGCTACCTACAGAGAGGCAGGTCGGAATTCGTGACAGCAAAGAAATCTGTTACTGCGCAGCAATCCAAATCTGGTATGAACCTTACTATCAAAGACTTTACTTGGCACAACAAAGCACAAAACTAAGATAAGGAGAGGTTGCTACAGTAGTAAACAACTTCCAAGACTCAAATATAAAACAAAAATACTATAGTAAAAACATGGGTTGTCTCCCATAAGCGCTTTTCTTTAACGCCTTTCAGCTAGGCGCAGAAAGTGTATATCAAGTATTATCAAGAGATGAAGCATCGGCATTACCTTGGGCTTTACCCTTACCTTTATTGTTCTTTTTCTTACTCTTTGGTTTAGGGAATATATGTCTACCCCCGGGTGTGGAGGTGAATTTTAGGGTACCTTCTCCCATATCTATGACTGCTCCCAATAGTTTCAGCAGGGATCTTCCGAGTGTGATTTGTCCTGTTCCTGCACATTCAATAACGAGATAATCAATGGATATTGTTCTCCCAAGAATGGTTGTATGCACACCCGCAGCTATTCCTTTAGGAATTATAACAGAGTTATCAATAAGAGTTATTCCTTCTCCCCTTCAACGAATTCCCAAAGTTTCAAAGATTTATGAATACTCTTAGGCATTAGGCAAAATTCAGTCATAATATCACAATTAGCATGAAGAGTTTGGTCACCTATAACAATTTTAATAGTAGGATCCCATAATGAAGGTTCAGAGTTCACTAAAACTTGATCAAGACGGTTACGAACATATCCATAATTTTCATTCAAGCGAGATGCACTTGTCTCAAGAGTGTTTAATCTATTATAAATGCTGATAAGAGCTGAATCGAAGTTATTAGCTGAATCATGTGATGCAACCAACTTATTTATGGCATTAAAAGCTTGATCCCCATTGCAATGAAGGAAATCTCCTCCCACTATAGCATCCAAGGCATATCTATAGAGAATCATAAGACCAAAATAAAAATTACTAAGGAGCAAGCTTAGAGTCATTTGAGGTTCAGTTATACGATAAGAAGTAAAAATTCTGGACCAAGCATCTTTAAAACTCTCCTCATCCCCTTGTTTAAAAGTGAAGACTAATTCCTCAGGTGAAGAAGTAACAAGTGCAGAACTAGACATAGTAACAAAAGTAAAATGCAAGTAACTAATTTTTTTGTGTTTTTGATATAGAGTGCAAGATAGTAAAATAAAGTAAAGCTAGCAACTAATTTTTTTTGTGTTTTGATATAATGCAGCAAACAAGGAAGTAAATAAAATAAAGCAAGACAAAAACAAAGTAAAGAGATTGGATTGTGGAGACTCCCCTTGCAGCGTGTCTTGATCTCCCCAGCAACGGCGCCAGAAAATATGCTGGCGTGTAGTTGACGTGGGAGTTAGAAATCTTTGTGGTGTAGCTTTTCTTCGGTCCCCGGCAACGGCGCCAGAAAAAGAGCTTGATGGCGTGTAACTCACACGTTCGTTGGGAACCCCAAGAGTAAGGTATGATGTGCACAGCAGCAAGTTTTCCCTCAGAAAGAAACCAAGGTTTATCGAACCAGGAGGAACCAAGAAGCACGTTGAAGGTTGATGGCGGCGGGATGTAGTGCGGCGCAACACCAGAGATTCCGGCGCCAACGTGGAACCTGCACAACACAACCAAAGTACTTTGCCCCAACGAAATGATGAGGTTGTCAATCTCACCGGCTTGCTTGTAACAAAGGATTAGATGTATAGTGTGGATGATGATTGTTTGCGAGAAAACAAGTAAAACAAGTATTGCAAGAGATTGTATTCAATGTAAAAGAATGGACCGGGGTCCACAGCTCACTAGAGGTGTCTCTCCCATAAGATAGCATGTTGGGTGAACAAATTACAGTCGGGCAATTGACAAATAGAGAGGGCATAACAATGCACATACATGATATGATGAATATTGTGAGATTTAATTGGGCATTATGACAAAGTACATAGACCGCTATCCAGCATGCATCTATGCCTAAAAAGTCCACCTTCAGGTTATCATCCGAACCCCTTCCAGTATTAAGTTGCAACACAACAGACAATTGCATTAAGTATGGTGCGTAATGTAATCAATAACTACATCCTCGGACATAGCATCAATGTTTTATCCCTAGTGGCAACAGCACATCCACAACCTTAGAACTTTCTGTCACCGTCCTGCATTTAATGGAGGCATGAACCCACTATCGAGCATAAATACTCCCTCTTGGAGTTAAGAGCAAAAACTTGGCCGCAGCCTCTACTAATAACGGAGAGCATGCAAGATCATAAACAACACATAGGTAATAGATTGATAATCAACATAACATAGTATTCTCTATCCATCGGATCCCGACAAACACAACATATATAATTACAGATAGATGATCTTGATCATGTTAGGCAGCTCACAAGATCCGACAATGAAGCACATGAGGAGAAGACAACCATCTAGCTACTGCTATGGACCCATAGTCTAGGGGTGAACTACTCACTCATCACTCCGGAGGCGACCATGGCGGTGAAGAGTCCTCCGGGAGATGAATCCCTCTCCGGCAGGGTGCCGGAGGTGATCTCCAGAATCCCCCGAGATGGGATTGGCGGAGGCGGCGTCTCTGGAAGGTTTTCCGTATCGTGGCTCTCGGTACTGGGGGTTTCGCGACGAAGGCCATGAGTAGACGGAAGGCGGCAGGTGAAGGGGCGACGCGAGGGGCCCACACGACAGGGCCGCGCGCCGTGGCCCGTGCCGCGCCGCCCGGCGTGTCGCCGCCTCGTCGCCCCACTTCGTTACGTCTTCGGTCTTCGGAAGCTTCGTGGCAAAATAGGCCCCTGGGCGTTGATTTCGTCCAATTCCGAGAATATTTCCTTACTAGGATTTCGAAACCAAAAACAACGAAAACAAAGAATCGGCTCTTCGGCATCTCGTTAATAGGTTAGTGCCGGAAAATGCATAAATACGACATATAATGTGTATAAAACATGTAGATATCATCAATAATGTGGCATGGAACATAAGAAATTATCGATACGTCGGAGACGTATCAGGGTCCTACCCTGGGCCGTTACAGTTTACCCGAAAACCACATTGGAGTCCAACTCCAAAACTTACCGAATTGGTGAAACCTAGGTCAAGTGGGATTGCTCCCTTTCCTTGCCTCCATGGCCTGCCAACTAGGTGGAGTCCACCATGGACTCTACCTTCCCACTTGGTGGGTGATAACGCGTGAAGCACACGTCCGTTGGGAACCCCAAGAGGAAGGTGTGATGCTGATACGTCTCAAACGTATCTATAATTTCTTATGTTCCATGCTACTTTTATGACAATACTCACATGTTTTATACACACTTTACATCATTATTATGCATTTTCCGGCACTAACCTATTGACGAGATGCCGAAGAGCTAGTTGCTATTTTCTGCTGTTTTTGGTTTCAGAAATTCTACAAAGGAAATATTATCGGAATTGGACGAAATCAACGCCCAGGGTCTTATTTTTCCACGGAGCTTCCAGAAGACCGAAGAGCATACGAAGTGGGGCCACGAGGTGGCCAGACCATAAGGCGGCGCGGCCAGCGAGGGGCCCGCGCCGCCCTATGGTGTGGGCCCCTCGTCAGCCCTCCGACTCTGCCCTTCCGCCTACTTAAACTCTCCGTCGCGAAAACCCTAAAAACATAAGCCACGATACGAGAAAAGTTCCAGAGCCGCCGCCATTGCGAAGCCAAGATTCGGGGGACAGAAGTCTCTGTTCCGGCACGCCGCCGGGACGGGGAAGTGCCCCGGAAGGCATCTCCATCGACACCACCGCCATATTCATCACCGCTGCTATCTCCTATGATGAGGAGGGAGTAGTTCACCCCCGAGGCTGAGGGCTGTACCGGTAGCTATGTGGTTCATCTCTCTCTCCCATGTGATCTTTATGTGATCATGAGCTTTGTATCACTATTACTATGTGCTACTCTAGTGATGTTATTAAAGTAGTCTATTCCTCCTTCATGATGTAAAGTGGATAGTGTGTGCATCATGTAGTACTTGGCGTAGGTTATGATCGTGATCTCTTGTAGATTGTGAAGTTAACTATTACTATGTACTCTAGAGTTACTTTATATGAACTCCGGAATTACTCTCTATGGCGTGACAGTGACAGTGTTTGCATCTTGTGTGATTCCTTTATGACGTTGTGGAGCTTGTTTACTCCGGCTTGAGGGTGCTCTCGTAGCCCTACACAACGAATGGTGTTTGTTATCCAACAA
The DNA here is from genome assembly GCF_022539505.1 of Lolium rigidum. Lineage (NCBI taxonomy): Eukaryota > Viridiplantae > Streptophyta > Magnoliopsida > Poales > Poaceae > Lolium > Lolium rigidum. Next base: position 74,759,064 of record NC_061513.1, on the reverse strand, counting down.
TAGAGTCTTTGAAAGTAGCATAAGAGAGGAGAAGTTATTTATTTATGTGATCATTGTTGAGAGTGTCCACTAGTGAAAGTATGATCCCTAGGCCTTGTTTCCAAGCATCAAATCACCGTTTACTTACTGTTCCACTGCATGTTTACTCGCTGCCATCTTTATTTCAGATTGCTATTACCACTCATATTCATTCATATCACTTGCATCTTACTATCTCTTCGCCGAACTAGTGCACCTATACATCTGACAAGTGTATTAGGTGTGTTGGGGACACAAGAGACTTCTTGTATCGTAATTGCAGGGTTGCTTGAGAGGGATATCTTTGTCCTCTACCTCCCCGAGTTCGATAAACCTTGGGTGATTCACTTAAGGGAAACTTGCTGCTGTTCTACAAACCTCCGCTCTTGGAGGCCCAACACCGTCTACGAGGAATAGAAGCGTGCGTAGACATCGGATGCGTACAGCAGCAAGTTTTCCTCGCAAGAAACCAAGGTTATCGAACCAGCAGGGAGATGAAGGCCACGTGAAGGTTGTTGGTGAAGGAGTGTAGTGCGGCGCAACACCGTGGATTCCGGTGCCAACGTGGAACCCGCACAACACAATCACAATACTTTGCCCCAACTTAACAGTGGAGGTTGTCAATCTCACCGGCTTGCTGTAAACAAAGGATTAAACGTATGGTGTGGAGAATGATGTTTGTTTGCAAAGAACAACGAGAACAGAGATTGCGTAGATTGTATTTCAGATGTAAAAGAATGGACCGAGGTCCACAGCTCACTAGTGGTGTCTCTCCAATAAGATCAATAGCATGTTGGGTGAACAAATTACGGTTGGGCAATTGACAAATAGAGAGGGCATAACAATGCACATACATATCATGATGACTACTATGAGTTTTACTTAGGGCATTACGACAAATAACATAGACCGCTATCCAGACATGCATCTATGCCTAAAAAGTCCACCTTCGGGTTAGCATCCGCACCCCTTCCAGTATTAAGTTGCAAACAACAGACAATTGCATTAAGTACTGTGCGTAATGTAATCAACACAAATATCCTTAGACAAAGCATTGATGTTTTATCCCTAGTGGAAACAACACATCCACAACCTTAGAACTTTCTGTCACTGTCCCAGATTCAATGGAGGCATGAACCCACTATCGAGTAGCATCCCCAATCTTAGTTCCTACTCGCCCTCGAGTAGGTAAGCGATAACAAGGATAATTTCTGAAGTGACATGCTGCTATCATAATCTTGATCAATAATATTGTAAAGCATATGAGATGAATGAAGTGATTAAAAGCAATGGTAAACATAATGACTAAACAACTGATCATATAGCAAAGAATTTTCATGAATAGTACTTTCAAGACAAGCATCAATAAGTCTTGCATAGGAGTTAACTCATAAAGCAATAAATTCTTAGTAGAAGGTTTTGAAGCAACACAAAGGAAGATATAAGTTTCAGCAGTTGCTTTCAACTTCAACATGTTTATCTCATGGATAATTGTCAACACAAAGTAATATGATGAATAAAAATAAGCAAGTATGTAAGAATCAATGCACACAGTTGACGCAAGTGTTTGCTTCTAGGATAGAAAGAAGTAGGTAAACTGACTCAACATAAAGTAAAAGAAAGGCCCTTCGCAGAGGGAAGCAGAGATTACTCTTGTGCTAGAGCTTTTTATTTTGGAATCATAGAAACAATTTTGTCAACGGTAGTAATAATTCATATGTGTTATGCATAAAACATCCTATAAGTTGCAAGCCTCATGCATAGAATACCAATAGTGCTCGCACCTTGTCCTAATTAGCTTGGATTTCCATGGATTATCATTGCATTACATATGTTTCAACCAAGTGTCACAAAGGGGTACCTCTATGTCACCTGTACAGAGGTCCAAGGAGATAGATCGCATTTGATTTCTCGTTTTTGATAGATCTCACTTGAGGACATCCATACCGGGACAACATAGACAACAGATAATGGACTCCTCTTTAATGCTTAAGCATTCAACAACAAATAATATTCTCATAAGAGATTAAGGATTAATGTCCAAAATGAAACTTCCACCATGATATATGGCTTTAGTTTGCGGCCCAATGTTCTTCTCTAACAATATGCATACTCAAACCATTTAATCATGATAAATCACCCTTACTTCAGATAAGACGAACATGCATAGCAAATCACATGATATTCAACAAAGGTGTAATAGTTGATGGCGTCCCCGTAAACATGGTTACCGCTCAACAAGCAACTTATAAGAAATAAGATACATAAGCAACATATTCAATACCACAATAGTTTTTTAAGCTATTTTCCCATGAGCTATGTATTGCAAAGATAAGGAATGAAATTTTAAAGGTAGCACGCAAGCAATTTACTTGGAATGGCAGAGAAATACCATGTAGTAGGTAGTTATGGTGGACACAAATGGCATAGGTTTTGGCTCAAGGTTTTGGATGCACGAGAAGCATTCCCTCTCAGTACAAGGCTTTTGGCTAGCAAGGTTGTTTGAATCAAACTCAAGTAGGAACCGGTACAGCAAAACTTATATAAGAACATATTGCATGCATTATAAGACTCTACACTGTCTCCTTGCTGTTCAAACACCTTTACCAGAAAAATATCTAGACTTTTAGAGAGACCAATCATGCAAACCAAATTTCAACAAGCTCTACGATAGTTCTCCACTAATAGGTTCAACACTACATGATGCAAGAGCTTAAACATGATCTATTTGAGAGCTCAAAACAATTGCCAAGTATCAAATTATTCAAGACAATATAACAATTACCACATGGTGCATTTTCTGTTTCCAACCAAATAGCATTGAACAAAGCAGTTTTCAACCTTCGCCATGAACATTAAAAGTAAAGCTAAGAACACCAGTGTTCATATGAAACAGCGGAGCGTGTCTTTCTCCCACACAAGGAATGCTAGGATCCGAGTTTATTCAAACAAAAACAAAACTAAAAGCATACAGACGCTCCAAGTAAAGCACATAAGATGTGACGAAATAAAAATATAGTTTCACTAGAGGTGACCTGATAAGTTGTCGATGAAGAAGGGGATGCCTTGGGCATCCCCAAGCTTAGATGCTTGAGTCCTCTTGAAATATGCAGGGATGAACCACGGGGGCATCCCCAATCTTAGACTCTTCACTCTTCTTGATCATATTATATCATCCTCCTCTCTTGATCCTTGAAAACTTCCTCCACACCAAACTCAAAACAAACTCATTAGAGGGTTAGTGCATAATCAAAAATTCACATGTTCAGAGAGGACACAATCATTTTTAACACTTCTGGACATCACCCAAAGCTACTGAAAGTTAATGCAACAAAGAAATCCATCCAACATAGTAAAAGAGGCAATGTGAAATAAAAGGCAGAATATGTCAAAACAGAACAGTCCGTAAAGACGAATTTTTTAGAGGCACTTAACGTGCTCAGATGAAGAAGCTCAAATTTAATGAAAGTTGCGTACATATCTGAGGATCACTCATGAATTTTCCCAGATTTTTCTGAGTTTCCTACAGAGAGTTCTACTCAAATTCGTGACAGTAAGAAATCTGTTTCTGCGCAGAAATCCAAAGCTAGTATCAACCTTACTATCAAAGACTTTACTTGGCACAACAATGCAATAAAGTAAAGATAAGGAGAGGTTGCTACAGTAGTAACAACTTCCAAGACACAAATATAAAACAAAAATTGCAGAAATAGAATGATGGGTTGTCTCCCATAAGCGCTTTTCTTTAACGCCTTTCAGCTAGGCGCAGAAAGTGTAACTCAAGTATTATCAAGAGATGAAGCATCAACATCATAATTGGTTCTAATAGTAGAATCAAAAGGTAACCTCATTCTCTTTCTATGGAAGTGTTCCATACCTTTCTTGAGCGGGAATTGATATTTAATATTTCCTTCCTTCATATTAATAATAGCACCAACAGTTCGAAGAAAGGGTCTTCCCAAATTAATGAGACAAGATGCATTGCATTCAATATCCAAGACAACAAAATCAACGGGGACAAGGTTATTATTAACCGTAATGTGGACATTATTAATCCTCCCCAAAGTTTTCTTTATAGAATTATCAGCTAGATTAACATCCAAATAGCAATTTTTCAATGGTGGCAAGTCAAGCATATCATAGAGTTTCTTAGGCATAACAGAAATACTTGCACCAAGATCACATAAAGCATTACAGTCAAAATCATTGACCCTCATTTTAATGATGGGCTCCCAACCATCTTGTAACTTCCTAGGAATAGAAGTTTCAAGTTTTAATTTCTCTTCTCTAGCTTTAATGAGAGCATTTGTAATATGTTTTGTAAAGGCCAAATTTATAGCACTAGCATTAGGACTTCTAGCAAGTTTTTGCAAGAACTTAATAACTTCAGAGATAATACAATCATCAAAATCTAAACCATTATGATCTAAATCAATGGGATCGGTGTCCCCAATATTCGGAAAAATTTAAGCACTTTTATCACAAGCAGTTTCAGCAGTTTCAGGCAATTTTGCACGCTTTGCACTAGGAGTAGAAACATTGCCAACACCAATTATTTTACCATTGATAGTAGGAGGTTTAGCAACATGTGAAGCATCATCATTACTAGTGGTGGTAATAGTCCAAACTTTAGCTACATTATTCTCTTTAGTATAGATGGGATTTGGTTAACCATTCATGTTTTGGGTACAAACCTATTTAACCATTTTGTAAAAAAGGTTTAAATGGTTAACCATTTTGTAAAAAAAAGTTTAAATGGTTAACCGTTGGTTATTTAGGGTCGAACCATTTTTAACAAGATGTAACGCTGGCAAATATTTGGAATGCTTGATTTGAAACTAGAACGCCGATTGCAAAAGAAAATCCACCATGACCTTTGCTAAAAAAGTTAAGAATTCACAAGAATATTCAAAATGAAGGACAAGTTTCAAGTCAACTTTCAAAGTGACAGACTTGACATCAACAATCCGACATACTCATGACAGACTAGTTTTAAAATGAGAGATTACACATCAACAATAGCCCATACACATGACAAACAAGTATCAAAATGGCAGGTCAACTTTTCCATGCACATCTCGGGGCTTGAAGACAATTCAATAAAAATGAACTAGAACTCTGTAGCTCCATTACTAGGAATGCTCATGACATCAGTTCAGCACCTTTTCCATGAACCTTATCAACTATTCTCTGCATCATAAAAGGGCAATGAAAATAAGAAACCAAACTAGCTACAAGTTACCCACGAGTTCCTCACCAAGTTAATTACCTGATGAAATTGAGAGGCCTTCCTCACCAAGTATGTCATACACTGATGCTATGCTAACACCATTTGCACCTACACATAAATAGAATGGTAGGACAACTGTTACACTTGTAAACTTTAGTCGTTCCAGTAGTTAAATAGAACAACATAGCATGTATAAGAGAAGTGCTAGATTCAATAAAATATAACTAGACTGGGAGATTTCTCACTTGATGTACGAAACCAGTCTTGTAGACAAATTAGAGCTTCCGCTGTGTCGGGGCTCAATCTACTTCTGAAATCAGATATAACTCTACGCCCAGTGCTAAATGCCGACTCCGATGCAACTGTAGAAGCAGGAACAGCCAAGGCATCTCTAGCCATGCTAGCAAGTATGGGATACTCAACCGAGTTTGTTTTCCACCAATCAAGGATATCAAAGTTATCTTTTCTAGCTATTGGAGGCTTTAACCGAGTAATCATCAAGCTCAGAGGACCCTGCACTTGTTGAGTTGATCCTTTGGCTAAGATGGCGGTCCCAGTCCGACAATGGATCATTATTCTCCATCTCCATGTCCATATCATCACCTCCTGGGTGTGTTTGTGTAGCTTCTGAGAGGTTCAATTTAGCATACTCCTCAAATAGCTTTCTAAATGTCTTCTCCACTTTAGCAAGCTTAGTTTGTGCACTATTCTCAAACACCCGAGGGTAACGGAACTTAAGATAAGTGAACTTGAACAATGGACAGAGGAAACTCATGGAGCACAACCATTCTCACCAACATTTTTCTTGCATTGTCTGGATCCCATTTCCACAAGCGGCTTACTCCATCCGGTGTCATGAGGGTTGCATTCATTTGACTCAAAGCTGCAACCACTGTTTCCCTAGCTTTGCATCTGTTTAAGTGATTTCGCAACCCACTTGTTCCATGCCCCCGCTTTGCACTAATTAGAGCGCCGCAATGCTTGCACTCTCCTTGGGTTACTTCGCCATCAACATGTATTGGCGCAAATTCTCGCCAAGACTTAGATCTGAATTTCCTTCCTGGAGCAACTACATTTGACCTTTCACTGATGTCCTCCTCATCAAAATCTTCTTCTAGTTCATAGTCCTCATCTTCATCATCCTCATCTCCCTCGAATGGAATCTCTTCATCACGAACCTCATCATCCTCTTCTGTTCTCATCCGTGAACTGCCAAAGTCTTTAGATTTTAATTTCTCCAAGTATCTTGACACTATTGCTGCACCTTCATCCATACAAGTGTATCGCACGAACTGAAATATTAAGCAATGTCGAATATACACTAATTCTCTGCTTTCATACTAACTTATAACTAAAAGTTACAGAATAAAATTTACTAGTGATTAAAGCAAGATGGAGTAAGGAAACACAGAGAAGTGATGATATGAACACTCATGCATATAAAATATTCTGGCAGCAAGGAAACAGAGAGAAGTGATTATGAAATGAACATGTATTACAGACCAACGCGGCTGATCCATATACAGCGTGTTAATGTGTTAAATTGACTAGGACTCAAAAGACTTCCAGTAAAGACTATGCATAATTTCAGGTACGTGTACCCAAAGAAAGAACCATATTCATCTAGAACAATGACCCACAATAAATCTCAACCTTGTAGTTTTACAGTCATGCAAAGCTCTATAGTTTGCACACTTGTCTTGCGTGACCAAAAGCAGGAAAAACCTACATTTGCAGAACGGATGAGTAATGAGCTAGATATTTTATTACTAGAAGTTCTAGGTGATTACTAATATAAGCAAAACGCATGAGTAACAAGCAGAATCCATATCTCTTCATGTTCAAAAACAATCATGTGTACGTTTTGGATCAAGTACTATAAAATGTCAATATGTCGGCATAGCTAGTTGTCTCTAAAGAAATTACTTGATCAGCCTTAGGTTAATTTGTACCAAATCCTTGCGCATCTAATTGCAAAAACAAACTATACTGATGTTCAATAGCACTCACTTTCAAAATGTCAACTTAAACACACCACTTATCTACAAGATTAATGAGGTGCAAACAATAAAATTTCTAGCGAGACGATGATACGGCATGGATTGAGTAGAAGAAAAGGATGTCCTTTACCTGAGGTGGTCGCCGGCGCCAGGAAGGACCGCCGGAGAAGCGGCTGTACCTTCACGGGAGAAGTCTGCAGCCACCGACGCGCTCCACTGCTCCAAAATGAGGTAGGTGTTGGTTAAGGTCCGAGAAGGGGGGATCACCGGACCGCCGGGATGAGGGACAACGTCACCGTCGCTGTTGGGGATGCCGCCGGCGAGTCATCCCAAGGGGAGGAGATAGGGTTGGTACATCAGCAAGATTGAGAGAGGCAAGAACGCGCGGCGCAAAGGCGGAGGGTAGGCGAAGGCGGAGAGCCGGAGACACGGCGGCGGGCAGCCGGGCAGGTCGCCGGTAGCGAAGGCGGAGGGAAGGCGGCGCTCGTGAGGCGGAGGGCAGGCGGCGCTGGGCGTGAGGCCGTGACGGCGTGACTCGTGAGGAGTTGTGCTAAGGTGAGGGTTAACCTTTGGGCTATTTGGACCGAACCTAAAAGACCATTTGGGCTTGGAGGTTAACCGTTCGGCCCACTGGGTTCTATTTTAGGTTAGGTTAACCTAACCATTGGTTAAACGGGAACCAAGTCCCATCGATACTCTTTAGCTAGTTTTTCTTCTCTTTCCCACCTAGCATGCAATTCAGCCATCAATCTAATATTGTCATTAATTCGAACTTGGATAGGGTTTGCTGTAGCAAATGACTTAATATCGTTATCTTCATTAGGCATAACTTTCAATTTTAAAAGATCAACATCAGCAGCAAGACTATCAACCTTAGAAGCAAGAATATCAATTTTACCAAGCTTTTTCCTCAACGGATTTGTTAAAAGTAGTTTGTGTACTAATGAATTCTTTAAGCATGACTTCAAGACCAGAGGGTACACTCCTACTATTGTTGTAAGAATTACCATAATCATTACCATTATTAGAAGGATATGGCCTATAGTTGTTACCAGAATTATTCCTATAAGCATTGTTGTTGAAATTATTATTTTTAATGAAGTTCACATCAACATGTTCTTCTTGGGCAAACAATGAAGCTAAAGGAACATTATTAGGATCAACATTAGATCTATCATTAACAAGCATAGACATAATCACATCAATCTTATCATTCAAGGAGGAGGTTTCTTCAATAGAATTTACCTTCTTACCTTGAGGAGTCCTTTCAAAGGTGCCATTCAGAGTAGTTGATCATCATATTATCAAGAAGCTTTGTTGCCGCCCCCAAAGTAATAGACATAAAAGTACCTCCAGCAGCTGAATCCAATAGGTTCCGTGAAGAAAAATTTAATCCTGCATAGAAGGTTTGGATGATCATCCAAGTAGTTAGTCCATGGGTAGGGCAATTCTTTACCAAAGATTTCATTCTTTCCCATGATTGAGAAACATGTTCATTATCCAATTGCTTAAAATTCATTATGCTACTTCTCAAAGATATAATTTTAGCAGGAGGATAATATCTACCAATGAAAGCATCTTTACATTTAGTCCATGAATCAATACTATTCTTAGGCAAAGATAGCAACCAATCTTTAGCTCTTCCTCTTAAGGAGAAAGGAAACAATTTCAGTTTTATAATGTCCCCATCTACATCCTTATACTTTTGCATTTCACAAAGTTCAACAAAATTATTAAGGTGGGCAGCAGCATCATCAGAACTAACACCGGAAAATTGCTCTCTCATAACAAGATTTAGTAAAGCAGGTTTAATTTCATAAAATTCTGCTGTAGTAGCAGGTGGAGCAATAGGTGTGCATATGAAATCATTATTATTTGTGCTAGTGAAGTCACACAACTTAGTGTTCTCAGAAGTATTCATTTTAACAGTAATAAAAACAAGTAAAGCAAACTAAATTAAGTAAAGTAAAACAAGTAACTAATTTTTTTGTGTTTTTAATATAAAGAAAGCAAACAAGACATAAAATAAAATAAAGTAAATGCAAGTAACTAATTTTTTTGTATTTTTGATATAAGAAAAGCAAACAAAACAGAAAATAAAGTAAAGTAAAGCAAGACAATAAACAAAGTAAAGAGATTGGATGTGAGAGACTCCCCTTGCGGCGTGTCTTGATCTCCCCGACAACGGCGCCAGAAATTAGCTTGATGACGCGTGAAGCACACGCCCGTTGGGAACCCCAAGAGGAAGGTGTGATGTGTACAGCAGCAAGTTTCCCTCAGTAAGAAACCAAGGTTTATTGAACCAGTAGGAGATGAAGGCCACGTGAAGGTTGTTGGTGAAGGAGTGTAGTGCGGCGCAACACCAGGGATTCCGGCGCCAACGTGGAACCTGCACAACACAATCAAAATACTTTGCCCCAACTTAACAGTGAGGTTGTCAATCTCACCGGCTTGCTGTAAACAAAGGATTAAACGTATGGTGTGTAGAATGATGTTTGCTTGTGAAGAACAACGGAGAAAAGAGATTGCAGTTGATTGTATTTCAGATGTAAAAGAATGGACCGGGGTCCACAGTTCACTAGTGGTGTCTCTCCAATAAGATAAATAACATGTTGGGTGAACAAATTACAGTTGGGCAATTGACAAATAGAGAGGGCATAACAATGCACATACATATCATGATGACTACTGTGAGATTTACTTAGGGCATTACGACAAAGAACATAGACCGCTATCCAGCATGCATCTATGCCTAAAAAGTCATCCTTCGGGTTAGCATCCGCACCCCTTCCGCATTAAGTTGCAAACAACGGACAATTGCATTAAGTATGGTGCGTAATGTAATCAACACAAATATCCTTAGACAAAGCATTGATGTTTTATCCCTAGTGGCAACAAGCACATCCACAACCTTAGAACTTTCCGTCACTCGTCCCGCATTCAATGGAGGCATGAACCCACTATCGAGCATAAATACTCCCTCTTGGCAAGTATCAACTTGGCCAGAGCCTCTACTAGCAACGGAGAGCATGCAAGATCATAAACAACACATATATGATAGATCAATAATCAACTTGACATAGTATTCCATATTCATCGGATCCCAACAAACACAAGATGTAGCATTACAAATAGACGATCTTGATCATGTTAGGCAGCTTACAAAATCTAAACATGATAGCGCAAGAGGAGAAGACAACCATCTAGCTACTGCTATGGACCCATAGTCCAAGGATGAACTACTCACGCATCAATCCGGAGGCGGGCATGATGATGTAGAGCCCTCCGGTGATGATTCCCCTCTCTGGCAGGGTGCTGGAGGCGATCTCCTGAATCTCCCGAGATGGGATTGACGACGGCGGCGTCTCTGGAACTTTTCTAGTATCGTGGCTCTCGGTACTAGGGTTTTCGCGACGGAGAGTTTTTATAGGCGAAAGGGCAGAGTCGGGAGGCGGCCAAGGGGCCACCCCATAGGCCGGCGAGCCCCCCCTCCAGGCCGCGCCGCCCTAGGGTGTGGGGCCGCCTTGGACCCTCTCCGTCTCTCCTTCGGTGTTCCAGAAAGCTCTCTGGAAAATAAGACCGTGGACTTTTGTTTCGTCCAATTCCGAGAATATTTCCTGTGTAAGATTTTTGAAACCAAAAACAGCAGAAAACAGGAACTGGCGCTTCGGCATCTTGTTAATAGGTTAGTGCCGGAAAATGCATCAAAATGATATAAAGTGTATGTAAAACATGTGAGTATTGTCATAAAACTAGCATGGAACATACGAAATTACAGATACGTTTGAGACGTATCAATGCTCCCTCTTGGAGTCACAAGTATCAACTTGGCCAGAGCCTCTACTAGCAACGGAGAGCATGCAAGATCATAAACAACACATATATGATAGATCAATTAATCAACTTGACATAGTATTCCATATTCATCGGATCCCAACAAACACAACATGTAGCATTACAAATAGACGATCTTGATCATGATAGGCAGCTCACAAGATCTAAACATGATAGCACAAGAGGAGAAGACAACCATCTAGCCACTGCTATGGACCCATAGTCCAAGGATGAACTACTCACGCATCAATCCGGAGGCGGGCATGATGATGTAGAGTCCTCCGGTGATGATTCCCCTCTCCGGCAGGGTGCCGGAGGCGATCTCTAGAATCCCCCGAGATGGGATTGGCGGCGGCGGCATCTCTGGAACTTTTCTCGTATCGTGGCTCTCGGTCATAGGGTTTTCGCAACAGAGAGATTAAATAGGCGAAGGGGCAGAGTCGGGGGACGCTCGTGGGGCCCACCCCATAGGGCGGCACGCCCAAGGGTGGGGCCGCGCCCCCCTAGGGTGTGGCCGCCTCGTCGCCCCTCTTCGTCTCCTCTTCGGACTTCTGGAAGGCTCCGTGGAAAATAAGACCGTGGGCTTTTGTTTCGTCCAATTCCGAGAATATTTCCTGTGTAGGATTTCGAAACCAAAAACAGCAGAAAACGAATCGGCGCTTCAAAGCATCTTGTTAATAGGTTAGTGCCGGAAAATGCATCAAAATGATGTAAAGTGTATATAAAACATGTGAGTATTGTCATATAACTAGCATGGAACATAAGAAATTATAGATACGTTTGAGACGTATCAACATCCCCAAGCTTAGTTCCTACTCGCCCTCGAGTAGGTAAACGATAACAAGGATAATTTCGAAGTGACATGCTACTATCATAATCTTGATCAATACTATTGTAAAGCATATGAGATGAATGAAGTGATTCAAAGCAATGGTAAAGATAATGACTAAACAACTGAATCATATAGCAAAGACTTTTCATGAATAGTACTTTCAAGACAAGCATCAATAAGTCTTGCATAAGAATTAACTCATAAAGCAATAGATTCTTAATAGAAGTTTTCGAAGCAACACAAAGGAAGATTTAAGTTTCAGCAGTTGCTTTCAACTTTCAACATGTATATCTCATGGATAATTGTCAAGACAAAGTAATATGATGAGTGCAAATAAGCAAGTATGTAAGAATAAATGCACACAGTTGACACAAGTGTTTGCTTCTAAGATAGAAAGAAGTAGGTAAACTGACTCAACATAAAGTAAAATAAAGACCCTTCGCAGAGGGAAGCAGGGATTACTCATGTGCTAGAGCTTTTTATTTTGAAAACATGGAAACAATTTTGTCAACGGTAGTAATAATTCATATGTGTTATGCATAAAACCTCCTATAAGTTGCAAGCCTCATGCATCGAATACCAATAGTGCTCGCACCTTGTCCGAGTTAGCTTGATTTCCATGGATTATCATTGCATTATATATGTTTCAACCAAGTATCACAAAGGGGTACCTCTATGCCACCTGTACAAAGGTCCAAGGAGATAGATCGCATTTAATTTCTCAATTTTGATAGATCTCAACTTGAGGACATCCATACCGGGACAACATAGAAAACAGATAATGGACTCCTCTTTAATGCTTAAGCATTCAACAACAGATAATATTCTCATAAGAGATTGAGGATTAATGTCCAAACTAAAACTTCCACCATGATACATGGCTTTGGTTGGCGGCCCAATGTTCTTCTCTAACAATATGCATACTCAAACCATTTAATCATGATAAATCACCCTTACTTCATACAAGACGAACATGCATAGCAACTCACATGATATTCAACAAAGGTGTAACAAGGTTGATGGCGTCCCGTAAACATGGTAACCGCTCAACAAGCAACTTATAAGAAATAAGATACATAAGCGACATATTCATCACCACAATAGTTTTTTCGGCTACTTTCCCATGAGCTATGTATTGCAAAGACAAGGAATGAAATTTTAAAGGTAGCACACAAGCAATTTACTTTGTAATGGCAGAAAAATACCACATAGTAGGTAGATATGGTGGACACAAATGGCATGGGTTTTGGCTCAAGGTTTTTGGATGCACGAGAAGCATTCCCTCTCAGTACAAGGCTTTGGCTAGCAAGGTTGTTTGAAGCAAACACAAGTATGAACCGGTACAACAAAACTTACATAAGAACATATTGCAAGCATTATAAGACTCTACACTGTCTTCCTTGTTGCTCAAACACTTTTACCAGAAAATATCTAGACTTTAGAGAGACCAATCATGCAAACCAAATTTCAACAAGCTCTATGGTAGTTCTTCATTAATAGGTTTAAACTACACGATGCAAGAGCTTAAACATGATCTACTTGAGAACTCAAAGCAATTGCCAAGTATCAAATTATTCAAGACAATATACCAATTACCACATGAAGCATTTTCTGTTTCCAACCAAATAGCAATAAACGAAACGACTCTCAACCTCGCCATGAACACCAAAAGTAAAGCTAAGAACACCAGTGTTCAATATGAAAAAGCGGAGCGTGTCTTTCTTCCACACAAGGAATGCTAGGATCCGATTTTATTCAAAAAAAAAACAAAAAAAAACATACAGACGCTCCAAGTAAAGCACATAAGATGTGATGGAATAAAAATATAGTTTCACTAGAAGTGACCTGATAAGTTGTTGATGAAGAAGGGATGCCTTGGGCATCCCCAAGCTTAGATGCTTGAGTCTTCTTGAAATATGCAGGGATGAACCACGGGGGCATCCCCAAGCTTAGACTTTTCACTCTTCTTGATCATATTATATGATCCTCCACTCTTGACCCTTGAAAACATCCTTCACACCAGACTCAAAACAATCTCATTAGAGGGTTAGTGCATAATCAAAAATTCACATGTTCAGAGAGGACACAATCATTCCCAACACTTCTGGACATTCCCCAAAGTTACTTAAAGTTAATGGAACAAAGAGATCCATTCAACACAGTAAAAGAGGCAATGCGAAATAAAAGGCAGAATCTGTCAAAACAGAACAGTCCGTAAAGACGAATTTTTTTTGAGGCACTTAACATGCTCAGATGAAGAAGCTCAAATTGAATGAAAGTTGCATACATATCTGAGGAACACGCATGAATTTTGGCAGAATTTTTAGAGTCTCCTACAGAGAGATCTACTCAAATTCATGACAGCTAAAGATTTGTTCCTGCGCAGAAATCCAAATCTAGTATCAACTTTACTATCAAAGACTTTACTTGACACAACAATGCAATAAAATAAAGATACAAAGGTATTGCTACAGTAGTAACAAACACCTTGACTCAAATATAAAACAAAAATTGCAGAAATAAAATAATGGGTTGTCTCCCATAAGCGCTTTTCTTTAACGCCTTTCAGCTAGGCGCCGAAAGTGTAAATCAAGTAACATCATCATTATCAGTGTTGGGGGTTTTCTCAACGATGCATTGTATCTTATCTATGTAAGTTTCAGAGGCTCCCCTTTCATTACTTTTTGGTTTAGTATCCTCCTCAAATAAATTTTCAGGAACAATCCAATCAAAATTCTTTTCTAATGCCTCATGCATTCCTATGAGCTTAATAGGTATTGGTACTTTAGTATCCCCCTCACAATTGGTTTTATTTGTGTACTTTAGCCTATCTTTTTCCATCTTTTCAAGGATATTTGCAAAATTGGTATAAAAGCCAAGCAACTTATGTTGAATAAAGACTTTCCTAGCTTCTCTAGCTACATCACCAAATTCTTTAAGAAGGGTTTCTAAAACAAAATCTTTCTTCTCTCCTTCTTCCATATCACAGAGTGTAAGAAACATATGTTGCATTATAGGATTAAGATTAACAAATCTAGCTTCCAACATGTGCACTAAAGAGGCAGCAGCAATTTCATAAGAGGAGCAAGTTCTACCAAGGATCTATCTTCAAAATCTTTAACCGTACTAACATGGGCGAAAAATTCTTCTATATTATCTCTTCTAATGATAGACCCACGCCCTACCGGTATATCTTTCAAAGTGAACTTAGGACGAAGCATGATGAAATAAACAAAGGTAAACTGATAAATAAACTAAATGCAAGTAACTAATTTTTTTGTGTTTTTGATATAAAGAAAGCAAACAAAACAGAAAATAAAATAAAGTAAAGCAAGACAATAAACAAAGTAAAGAGATTGGGTGTGAGAGACTCCCCTTGCAGCGTGTCTTGATCTCCCCGGCAACGTCGTCAGAAAAAGAGCTGTTGCCGTGGGAGTTAGCAATCTCTGTGGTGTAACTTTTTTCTTCAGTTCCCCGGCAACGGCGCCAGAAAAAGAGCTTGATAACGCGTGAAGCACACGTCCGTTGGGAACCCCAAGAGGAAGGTGTGATGCGTACAACAAGCAAGTTTTCCCTCGACAAGAAACCAAGGTTATCGAACCAGTAGGAGATGAAGGCCACGTGAAGGTTGTTGGTGAAGGAGTGTAGTGCGACGCAACACCAGGGATTCCGGCGCCAACGTGGAACCTGCACAACACAATCACAATACTTTGCCCCAACTTAACAGTGAGGTTGTCAATCTCACCGGCTTGCTGTAAACAAAGGATTAAACATATGGTGTGGAGAATGATGTTTGTTTGCAAAGAACAACAGAGAACAGAGATTGCAGTAGATTGTATTTTGGATGTAAAAGAATGGACCGGGGTCCACAGCTCACTAGTGGTGTCTCTCCAATAAGATTAATAGCATGTTGGGTGAACAAATTACAGCTTGGGCAATTGACAAATAGAGAGGGCATAACAATGCACATACATATCATGATGACTACTATGAGTTTTACTTAGGGCATTACGACAAATAACATAGACCGCTATCCAGCATGCATCTATGCCTAAAAAGTCCACCTTCGGGTTAGCATCCGCACCCCTTCCAGTATTAAGTTGGAAACAACAGACAATTGCATTAAGTACTATGCGTAATGTAATCAACACAAATATCCTTAGACAAAGCATTGATGTTTTATCCCTAGTGGCAACAACACATCCACAATCTTAGAACTTTCTGTCACTGTCCCAGATTCAATGGAGGCATGAACCCACTATCGAGCATAAATACTCCCTCTTGGAGTCACAAGTATCAACTTGGCCAGAGCCTCTACTAGCAACAGAGAGCATGCAAGATCATAAACAACACATATATGATAGATCAATTAATCAACTTGACATAGTATTCCATATTCATCGGATCCCAACAAACACAACATGTAGCATTACAAATAGACGATCTTGATCATGATAGGCAGCTCACAAGATCTAAACATGATAGCACAAGAGGAGAAGACAACCATCTAGCTACTGCTATGGACCCATAGTCCAAGGATGAACTACTCACACATCAATCCGGAGGCGAGCATGATGATGTAGAGTCCTCCGGTGATGATTCCCCTCTCCGGCAGGGTGCCGGAGGCGATCTCCAGAATCCCCCGAGATGGGATTGGCGGATTCGGCGTCTCTGGAACTTTTCTCGTATCGTGGCTCTCGGTCATAGGGTTTTCGCGACGGAGAGATTAAATAGGCGAAGGGGCAGAGTCGGGGGACGCTCGAGGGGCCCACCCCATAGGGCGGCGCGCCCAAGGGTGGGGCCGCGCCCCCCTAGGGTGTGGCCGCCTCGTCGCCCCTCTTCGTCTCCTCTTCGGACTTCTGGAAGGCTCCGTGGAAAATAAGACCGTGGGCTTTTGTTTCGTCCAATTCCGAGAATATTTCCTATGTAGGATTTTTGAAACCAAAAACAAGCAGTAAAACGAGAACCGGTGCTTCGGCATCTTGTTAATAGGTTAGTGCCGGAAAATGCATCAAAATGATGTAAAGTGTATATAAAACATGTGAGTATTGTCATATAACTAGCATGGAACATAAGAAATTATAGATACGTTTGAGACGTATCAGTGGGTTGGCTAGGGTTGGTGGAGTCCCTCCGGGACTCCTCATTCCATAGTGATTTATTCTGGATGATTCTAGAAACAACCTTCCATAAATTCACCGGACCATTCCCAAACTTGGAAAGTGACTTCCTATATATGAATATTATTCTCCGGATCATTCCGGACCTCCTCGTGATGTCCTAGATCCCATCCGAGACTCCGAACAAAATTCGAACTCCATTCCATATTCCATATCTACTTAAAACGATATCAAACCTTACGTGTGTCACCCTACGGTTCATGAACTATGTAGACATGGTTGAGACTCCTCTCCGACCAATAACCAATAGTGGGATCTGGAGATCCATAATGGCTCCCACATATTCAACGATAACTTAGTGATCGATTGAACCATTTACATACGATACCGATTCCCTTTGTCACGCGATACTTTACTTGTCCGAGGTTCGATCATCGGTATCTCCATACTTTGTTCAACCTCATTACCGACAAGTACTCTTTACTCGTACCGTGGCATGTCATCTCTTGTGACCTAGTCACATGCTTGCAAGCTAATCAGACGACATTCCACCAAGAGGGCCCAGAGTATATCTATCCGTCATCGGGATGGACAAATCCCGCTCTTGATCCATATGCCTCAACTCACACTTTCCGAATACTTAATCCCATCTTTTTAACCACCCATTTACGCAGTGGCGTTTGATGTAATCAAAGTACCCTTCCAGTATAAGTGATTTACATGATCTCATGGTCAAAGGACTAGTTAACTATGTATCGGAAGCTTATAGCAAGTTGAACTTTAATGACTTGATCTTATGCTATGCTTATATGGGTGTGTGTCCATTATATCATTCATACAGTGACATAACCTTGTTATTAATAACATCCAATGTTCATGATCACGAAACCATGGTCATCTATTAATCAACAAGCTAGTTATACAAGAGGCTTACTAGGGACTCCTTGTTGTTTACATAACACACATGTATCAATGTTTCGGTTAAAAAAATTATAGCATGGCATGCAAACATTTATCATAAACACAAAGATATATTATAATAACCACTTTATTATTGCCTCTTGGGCATATCTCCAACATAACCGCCAGCAGAGCTTCGAAACGCTCCCTCTGAAACCAAATGACCTCTTGGAAATATGCCATTATAAAAAATAGGTCTCTGAATAATTTTTTTCGTTAGAGAAAAGGGTTTCCACCAATTTCATTAAAGAAACAATAGGTTTAGGAAGGTTCACCACCACAACACAGCAACCAACCAAGATGAAAAGGTTTTACAGGACTGAAAAGGAAAACTGAGACATCAATACCTAAGGGAGAATTACAGTGAAGCCCCGCTCCCCCCGTGTCGCACCCAGGCGACACCGGGGGCGACCTGAACGCCGCCGCCGCCCTCCCCCACGCCTCGCTCCCATCGCCGCTGCTGCCTCCGGCCCTTGCCGCGGCGGCGGGCCCTGCTGCCGAAGGAAGTAGGACATCCTCCCTCTTCTCTGGTGGTGCTGACGGAAGGTCGAGGCGGCTGGGGCATCGTCAGCCGGCTCGTCAGCGCAAGGGCGTCGGGGCTGTGGCCCCCGATGGCGGTGGAGGTCCCCTGCCCTGCTGCTGCGACGGGGGTGGGCTATCGGGCGGGGGCTGATCATGGCGGTGGATCTTGGGCTTCCCGCCCAGATCTGGCCTGCCGGCCGACGGCATGGACGGGCGGCGGCTCGTGGCCCGTGGCTGGGGAGCGCGCCTCACCTACGGATCTGGTCGCCTCGGCTTCTCGGCCGCGGTTTCATCATGGCCAGGTGAGGTTTTGGTGCCGGAGAGGTGTGGTGCTCGTGTGGGCGAGGAGGCCAGGGCGGCGGCACTGGAACGATGCTGCTGCATCATGGCGGCCGAGAGGCCTCACGGTGTGCGTGGCCAGCGTGTGGTGGCTGTGCCACATCTCCGGTTGGGTTGTTGCCTGCAGCCGGAGGAGAGGAGGTCAGGACGGCGGTCCCGGGACGGTAGGCTTTGCGAGGCGCACCACAGCGTGAGGTGCTGTGGTGGGAAGCGCGTCGACGCTGGAGCGGTGGCTCTTGGATAGAGGCGGACGTGGGTGTTGTTGTGAGGACGTCGGGGCGACGGCCCCAAGACGGAGGGAGTGGCGAGGCTCACCATGGCAGGAGGTGCCCTGGTGGTATGGGAGCAGCAATGTGGCGATGGCAAGCTGCACGGCAGGCTTGTCATCTGCGTTTGATGGACATACTTCATCGACTTGGGCTTGGTGAACTCCGCGCGAAAGCACTGCATCGACCTCGATCGATGATACGTCTCCGACGTATCGATAATTTCTTATGTTCTATGCCATATTATTGATGATACCTACATGTTTTATGCACACTTTATGTCATATTCGTGCATTTTCTGGAACTAACCTATTAACAAGATGCCGAAGTGCCAGCTGTCGTTTTCCGCTGTTTTTGGTTTCAGAAATCCTAGTAACGAAATATTCTCGAATTGGACGAAATCAAAGCCCAGGGGCCTATTTTCTCACGAAGCTTCCGTAAGTCCGAAGGAGAGACGAAGAGGGGCCACGAGGGGGCCACACCCTAGGGCGGCGCGGCCCCCTTGGCCGCGCGGCCCCGTGGTGTGGGGCCCTCGTGCCGCCTCTTGACCTACCCTTCCGCCTACTTAAAGCCTCCGTGACGAAACCCCCGCACCGAGAGCCACGATACGGAAAACCTTACCGAGACGCCGTCGCCGCCGATCCCATCTCGGGGATCCAGAGATCGCTCCGGCACCCGCGCCGGAGAGGGGATTCATCTCCCGGAGGACTCTACACCGCCATGGTCGCCTCCGGAGTGATGAGTGAGTAGTCTACCCCTGGACTATGGGTCCATAGCAGTAGCTAGATGGTTGTCTTCTCCTCATTGTGCTATCATTGTCTGGATCTTGTGAGCTGCCTAACATGATCAAGATCATCTATATGTAATTCTATATGTTGTGTTTGTCGGGATCCGATGGATAGAGAATACTATGTCATGTTAATTATCAAGTTATTATACATGTGTTGTTTATGATCTTGCATGCTCTCCGTTTCTAGTAGAGGCTCGGCCAAGTTTTTACTTTTAACTCCAAGAGGGAGTACTTATGCTCGATAGTGGGTTCATGCCTCGCATTGACACCTGGGACAGTGACGTAAAGTTCTAAGGTTGTGTTGTGTCGTTGCCACTAGGGATAAAACATTGGCGCTATGTCCGAGGATGTAGTTGTTGATTACATTACACACCATACTTAATGCAATTGTCTCGTTGTTAGCAACTTAATACCGGAGGGGTTCGGATGATAACCCGAAGGTGGACTTTTTAGGCATAGATGCAGCTTGGATGGCGGTCTATGTACTTTGTCGTAATGCCCAATTAAATCTCACTATACTTATCATGTCATGTATGTGCATTGTTATGCTCTCTATTTGTCAATTGCCCGACCGTAATTTGTTCACCCAACATGCTTTTATCTTATGGGAGAGACACCTCTAGTGAACTGTGGACCCCGGTCCATTCTTTAATACCGAAATACAATCTATCGCAATACTTGTTTTGTCTGTTTTCTCCGCAAACAATCATCTTCCACACAATACGGTTAATCCTTTGTTACAAGCAAGCCGGTGAGATTGACAACCTCACTGTTTCGTTGGGGCAAAGTACTTTGGTTGTGTTGTGCAGGTTCCACGTTGGCGCGGGAATCTCTGGTGTTGCGCCGCACTACATCCCGCCGCCATCAACCTTCAACGTGCTTCTTGGCTCCTCCTGGTTCGATAAACCTTGGTTTCTTTCTGAGGGAAAACTTGCTGCCGTGCGCATCATACCTTCCTCTTGGGGTTGCCCAACGAACGTGTGAAATACACGCCATCAAGCATATTTTCTCGGCGCCGTTGCCGGGAGATCAAGACACGCCGCAAGGGGAGTCTCCACTTCTCCATCTCTTTACTTTGTTTTTGTCTTGCTTTATTTTATTTACTACTTTGTTTG
>NC_061513.1:74668915-74737938 GCF_022539505.1 Lolium rigidum | reverse complement strand
CTAACCCTAAGTGCAAAATGAGAGAGAACCTCGATCCCTCTTAGGTTTAGTTGCAATAAGGCGCGAAAATTTCCCCCGTTTTGCGATGAAATGCACATCCCATTTATAAATCTACCCTTCGTTGTTCCTATGTTCTGGGTTATTACAGACTCTCCGGGTGAAAACCTAAACTCCTGTTGTGGTCGGAGTGGGCGTCGGCGGCGTCATCGTCGCTTCCCCCTTGGGGCGTCGCCTTGGAGGCCGGTACTCCATCAGTCTACGTTGGCTTTCTTTGCTTGGCTGATTCTCTATCGGCCAGGTGTGTGCGCGGTCTCGGGACCGGTGTGGAAGCCGGAGCGGCGGCTCCGGGATTTCGTCAACATTCATGGTGATGCCTCTGGTCGCTTAGGTGGCAGAGGCGTCGACTCGACTAGTGCGTGGCCCTGGGGCCAGCGTGGAAGCTGGAGCGGCAGCTCCGAAATTCTTCTGCATTTGTGTGGTTGCCTCTGGTCGCTTGGGTGGCGGAGGCGTCGACACAGTTGGTGCGCGATCTCGGGATCGGCGTGGACGCCGGAGTGGCGGCTCCGGGCTTCCGTCGTTGTGCTGCTTGCGTGGCTTTCGTCGTCGTGCTACTAGGCGTTGGCTCTGGCCACTTCGGTGGCAGCGCTGTCGGCCTCGCTGGGGCGCGGTCTTGGGACCGGTGTGTTTGGGTTGCAATTGTTCGGATGTTGGAGCGGCGGCTCCGGAAGTGGTTGTCTAGCTTTAGGGTGTCGCCTTTCCCGCTTGGGCGGAATAGTCATCGGCTTGTGTGGTGCGCGGTCTCGGGACCGGCGTGTTGCGTTGTGCTGTTCGGTTTTCGGCCGGTTTCCCTTATTAACCGGTCATTTTCCCTCTTTTTAATGAAAAGGCAGAGCTCCTGCCGGTTGCTCCAAAAAAAAAGGAAAACTGAGAAAAGTTTTTATTCCCTCTCTCACTCTGCCCTCCAAATCGCCTTGATCACTTCCCTTTCTTTCTTTTCTCTTTATCCCTTCTTCTTCTAGCATCATATCCTTAGAACACGGGATGCCGAGCTTCTCTTGGCGTTGGAAACCTCGGTGTCAATCTTCTCCAGTAGCTTAGAGCATAACGTGAGACTGTGTTAATACTCCCAAACTTAACACCGAACATGTACAGGAACATCAAGAGAGGCAATTAGAGACAACCGCCACAAACCCACATAGGGTTCCGTTCTCCTCGCAAGCGACGCCGCCGGTTCACTCTGCCTTCGGTGGCCTTTGGGCCTTGGAGGTGTGGTGAACCACGGCCTCTCGTCGGTGGGGAGTTACCGTTCTTTATTTAGGTTATTTTTAGTGTCTTCTTTAGGATGGTGAGACAACGGCTATATCCTAAATTGAGAATAAGATTATCCCTGCCCTATCCACGCTCTGGTGGTGTGTCTAGCACCGGCGGAGGGCACGTGAAGTCGTGTGTCCAATGGATCTTCTGGGATCCGGTCGGTTTTCGTGTGCGTTGGCGTGGTTTTCATGTCAGGATGTTCCAATGTACGATTGTCATCATTAGCGATGGTTGCTGCTCTAGTTCCGATCTACGATTGTCATCATTGGCGATGGTTGTTGCTCTAGTGGTTACAACAACTTCCCGTCTGTCTACTACAACAAGCTTTGCCTTGCTACATTGATGGAGAGGCAATGATGGCAGTGTGCCTTTGACCCGTGCCAGTGTTTGTAGGCGTCGCTATATGGTCCAAGTACCTATTTTGTAATTTTATTATTTTTAGGTCTATTTATACTATTGTTGATGACTATTAATATATTGGTAGAATTTTCGAATAAAAATGTGAGACTGTGTTTTGCATCTGGTGTCACATGCATCAAACTCCAGAGCTGAATCCAATGGAAAATGCTCTAAATGACTGAAATAGGTTGGGTGGGTCATTTGATTTGAAGGCAAGCCATATTCCTAGCCTTCCAAATCCCCAGAAAACTATAGCCACTCCTACTACCATTTTTCTTTTCTTTTGGTACTTCTTCAATAGATGAGTAACAAGTAGTTTATCCCAAAATCGCAACGCATTGCGTTTCACACCTACCTATAAAGAGGAAAGTGCAAGTGGTCGAGAGTATCAAGCTTCATGCACTAGATAACACAACGAAAAATTCGAGCTCATAAAAATAGCTAGTACAATCCACTTATACATTTCTGAATTGTAACACTCCTCTTAATTTTGCCACATAAGAGCAAGTTTAATAGTAGAGCCAGCTGCTAGCTATAAGCCAAGTGCCATATCATCTATAGTCCACTTAGAGCTAACATGTAGAGCAAGTACAATAAGGTCTAGTCAGCTGGCTATATGGATTAAAATAATATATTTGTGTCTAGTTGGAGGAGAGAGAAGAGGAGAGAGAATGTGAGTGGGCTCTTATGCAAGAGCTAGCTCTAGCACGTGCTCCTAGGCAAGGTGTGTGAATGAAAGGTGGGCAATCTATTGAAAAAGTAGTACATTCTTATAGCCAACTATTGTACTTGTTGGCTACATGTTAACTATATATGACATGGCATCATGCTTATAGCCAACAACCGGCTATACTATTGGAGTTGCTCGTACAATAGTGAGCTATAAACTTGTACTACTTTATCAATGCATGGTCCACTTTTCACTCTCACAAAGTGCCTAGAAGCACGTGCTAGAGCCCACTCCTCTTCTCTCTCCTTCTCTCTATCTCCTCCAACTAAGCAACAATATGTTATTTTAATCCTTATAGCCAGCTGACTAGAACTTATTGTAGTTGCTCTAAGTGAACAATTAATATTACTGTTAGTTATACTTTGTCGGAAGAGACATGTTCATGGCCAATTGGCCAGGAGGCCCAGGATCCTCTATGGCACACGCTCCATGGATCTGATGATTGATCCATAATTTTGCGGGAGCTTAGAGCATCTCCAGCCGCGTCCCCCAAAGCGTCCCTGATACGTCCAAAACGTATCTACTTTCCCGAACACTTTTGCTATTGTTTTGCCTCTAATTTGTGTATTTTGGATGCAACTAACACGGACTAACGCTGTTTTCAACAGAACTGTTCTGGTGTCTCGTTTTTGTGCAGAAATCCAACTTTCAGACAAATCCTCAGAATTTATGCAGAAGGTCCTATTTTCCCAGAATATTGGCGGAGCCAGAAGGGCGAGCCAGGTGGGGGCCTGAGGGCCCCACACACTAGGCCGGCGCGGCCCTAGTGTGTGGCGGCCTCGGCTGGGCCCGACGCCCTCTTTCGGACTACTTATTGCCTTCGACCTAAAAACGCACAGAGAGAAGTCGAAGTCGCCAGAAACCCTCCAGAACGCCGCCACATCGCGAAACTCCGTCTCGGGAGCCAGAAGTCTCCGTTCCGGCACTCCGCCGGGACGGGGAATTGGAGGAGATCATCGCACCATCACCACCGACGCCTCTCCATCGACCAGCCATGTTTCCCCCATCCATGTGTGAGTAATTCCCCCGCTGTAGGCTGAAGGGGATGGTAGGGATTGGATGAGATTGGTCATGTAATAGTATAAGATTGTTAGGGCATAGTGCCTAGTGTCAGTAATTGGTACTTTGATGATATTGTTGCAACTTGTTATGCTTAATGCTTGTCACTAGGGCCCGAGTGCCATGATCTCAGATCTGAACATGTTATTATTTCATCATGATATTCATTGTTTATGGTCTTACCCGCAAGTTGTATACACATGTCGCTGTCCGGAACCAATGGCCCCGAAGTGACGAAATCGGGACAACCGGAGGGGATGGTAGTGATGTGAGGATCACATGTGTTCACGGAGTGTTAATGCTTTGCTCCGGTACTCTATTAAAAGGAGTACCTTAATATCCAGTAGATTCCCTTGAGGCACGGCTGCTACCGGCTGGTAGGACAAAAGATGTTGTGCAAGTTTCTCATTGCGAGCACGTACGACTATAATTGGAACACATGCCTATTGATTGCTTTGTACTTGGACACCGTTTTATTATTATCTGCAAATGCCCTGCTTGATTGTTACATGAGTTTCTCTCATCCATGCAACGCCGGTTATCCGTCCCCGTGCCTACGATATTTTAATCCTGCTTGTTTACTATAACCACTACTGCGGTCTCTGTTACTCTGCTGCTTGTTATTTCACTACTGCTCTTGCTATAAAGCTGTTACTACTTGATAAACTCTTGCGAGCAAGTCCGTTTCCAGTGCAGCTGAATTGACAACTCCGTTGTTAAGGCTTTCAAGTATTCTTTGTCTCCCCTTGTGTCGAATCAATAAATTGGGTTTTACTACCCACGAAGGCTAGCTGCGATCCCCTATACTTGTGGGTTATCAAGACTTGTTTTACGGCGCCGTTGCCGGGGAGCATAGCTTTATTTGGAAGTTCACTTGGATTGATATTGTTCGTTGCAAATTCTCCATCATGGGTAAACCTCGCGATCCTAAATTCGCCATATTACCATCCACTACAAGAAAAGGTACAACTCTGAGTACCTCTGCTACTCTTGATTACGCCATACGTGATAAGTCGACTTGTTTCATTGCCACAAGCTTCACTTGCTGGTACTTCTGCTGAATCCGAAAACTCTCATAATATTGATAATGTTTCTGCTGTGCTTGATGATAGTGGTTCATTGGGATCCTTTCTAGATGCTACAATTGCTAGGTCTAGACAAATTGAAAATACTTGAAACTCCTAATGCTACTACACCTGTTAATTCACCTGAACTTGATTATTCTAGTGATGATCCTGATGAAGATTATGTGGAGCTTAATGATGATTTTATTACTAGATGCAATGCTACTGCTGATGCAAGCAAAATTAAAAAGTTTCTCACACAATATACTGTTAGACATAAGTTATCTCCTGATCCTAAATTTTCCACATCTCCTATATGCATTAAGGATAAAGATTATGATTTTTCTCTTGATTTTTCTCATATAGCTATTGTAGAGAAAGCATCCTTTTGTGGTACTGAAAAAGAAAGTGCTGTAGAACACATGATTGAACTTTCTTCTATGAGTAGCTTGTTTTCTGATGATGTCAAGATGCGTACTTATTTTGTCGCTAAATTTTTTCCTTTCTCATTAAAGGATGATGCTAAAACTTGGTATAATAATTTGCCTCCTGGTTCTATTAAAAGTCCAACTGATTTGCGTGATGTTTTCTTTCGAAAATACTTTCCTGCTAGTGCTCAACATGTTGCTTTACGGAAAATTTATAGATTTGACCGGGGAGATGAAGAGAAATTGCACGAGGCTTGGGCAAGATTTTGTTCTCTTATCGAGAGATCGACCTGGACATGATTTAGAAAAGAATGATCTACTTGATATATTTTATAGTGGACTAACCATTGAGTCTAGGGCATATTTGGATAGTTGTGCTTGGTTGTGTTTTCGGGAAAAGAACTCCGGACGAAGTCTGAAGAATTATTGGCTAAAATAGGCCGGAATCATGATGATTGGACTACGCCTGAACCAATTCCAACGCCAATATTGAAGAATAGGGGTTTAATTAAATTGAATGATGAAGATATGAGGGAAGCCAAGAAGTCTCTCAAGGAGAAAGGTATTAAATGCGAAGATGTGAAGAATCTACCTCCCATAGAAGATATATGTGAGATAATTCCCCCTTCATACATGATTGAGGTAAACTCCCTTCGAGCGCTTTACTAGGGAAGATATTCCAGTATTCAAAACCTCTGCGCAATGCTTAGATGAGTTTGATAATTATATTGTTAAGCAAGAAAATTTTAATATGAGAGTAGAGAATCATCTAATGGAAAATTCTCAAGCTATTAGCAATTTGCATGATATTGTGGAGAGAACCTCCAATGATGTTAAGATGCTTGTTAAACATTTTAAAATGGTTCAAACTCAAATTGATCAACTCACTAAAGTGCAAAATGACTTATTAAAAAATAATTCTAAAGAGAAACATGCTTATGAAGTAACAACTAGAGGTGGTGTCTCTACCCAGGATCCTCTATATCCTGAAGGGCATCCCAAAAGATTTGAACAAGATTCTCAACGCATTGAAACCAGTGCTCCATCTAAGAAAAAGAAAAAGAAAAATAAAACTGTTGTAGAATCCTCTGAGCCTGTTAATGATCCTAATAGTATTTCTATTTCTGATGTTGAAACTGAAAGTGGTAATGAACATGATAATAATAATGGTAATGATAAGAATGATGTTTCTGATAAAGAAGAAGTTGAAGATGAAACTGAAAAGCAAGATAAAAATAAAAAGTATACTAAAGAAGATTTTATTGCTAAGAAACATGGTAATGAAAGGGAACCTTGGGTGCAAAAGCAAATGCCTTTTCCTGCTAAGAAACTAAAATCAAAGGAAGAAGAACACTATAATAAATTTTGTGATTGGATGAAACCTTTATTCTTGCAAATCCCTTTGATTGATGCTATTAAATTGCCTCCTTATTCAAAGTATATGAAAGATATTGTTACTAACAAAAGGAAAATCCCCAATGAGGAAATTTCCACTATGCTTGCTAATTACTCTTTCAATGGCAAAGTTCCAAAGAAGTTGGGCGACCCAGGTATACCTACTATTCCTTGTTCTATTAAGAATAATTATGTTAAAAGTGCTCTATGTGACTTGGGAGCCGGTGTTAGTGTTATGCCTTTTTCTCTTTATAAGAGACTTTACTTAGATAAGTTGATACCTACTTGATATATCTTTGCAAATGGCTGATAAATCTACTGCTATTCCTGTTGGTATATTTGAGGATGTTCTTGTTCAAGTTACTAATAGCTGCTTGATATTAAGCTGATTTTGTTGTGTTGGAAATGCACGAAGATGATAATATGTCTATTATTCTTGGGAGACCTTTTCTTAACACCGCAGGGGCTGTTATTGATTGCAATAAAGGAAAAGTTACTTTCAATGTCGATGACAAGGAGCATACCATTTATTTTCCAAAGAGGATTGAGAAAGCATGTGGAGTTAATACAATTTATAATGTGAGAACTATCAAAGTGGGAACCATTGATTGTCCTATATATGAGCCTAAAGAAGAATATCAAACTCTTGTGATTGGATCCATATCAATACAATTCAAGGTAACATGATTGATTTGAGGTTTATTTCTTCTTATGCTATGTAAAATTTATTTGGTGGCAAGACTTGATCAACCTTGTTAACAAATTCACTTTACATGCATAGAGGAGCTAAACAACATCTCTTTCTTCCTCCACTTGTTCTACTTTCTGTAGCACTTTTGTTTTGTAAAGTTCCTAAGTTAATTAGAGATTTCAAAAAATTTCCTGGCCAGTAATAATAAACTTAATACCCAGAAATGTGCATTTTTCAAAGTTTTCAAAAATTCACAAAAATTATACCGTTGGTCCTATTTTTCGAAAATGCACATGGGAGCACCTGGGGATGACCAGTGGGGCACCCCAGGGTGGCACCCACAGGCCGGCGCGGCCGGCAAGGGGGCGCGCCACCCTGGTGTGTGGGTCCCCCTTTGCCCCACTTCATCATCTCTTCCTCCCACTCTCTTCTCTCTCCCGAAAAAAATCGCACCAGGTTCCTCTCACTCGCGTTTTTGCTCAAGAACTCCAGATTTCTCGATCTCTTTGCTCAGCTCAGATTTATGTCTGAAATTTGGCACATTTGCTCTTCGGTATGTGACTCCTCCGACCATCCAAGTAGAATTTTGTTTGGTTGAGTATATCTTGAATATTTTGCTGCTGTAGGTAACATGTTTAGTGAGCTTGCATGCTTGTTCTAAGTGGTAGAAACTAGTTTTGATGCATGATTAGTACTCTAGCAAGTTCATATGGTAGTTTCCCTCAATTATATGTCACCAAATCAAATTTTATATTGTTTGTTGAAAAATTTCAGAAAATGGAAGGGAGTAGGCACCAACTCAACCAACAAGAATTGGAGATGCAACAGGTTATGAGAGTTCACCGCGAAGAAGGAGTATATCCCGCTTACTACCCGTGCGTGGATTTTATGAGAAGTGCAGGAATCTTGCAAGATGTTCAAAGTCTAATCTCTCGTGCAGGGTTGGATGATTTTGTTGTTGGAGAACCATGCCAATATGCAAAATTGACTATGTCTGTAGTGCAGGATTTTGAATTCAATTGGTCGCGATCTAACCCCATGGTTCGGCACAAAATTTATAATAAAACTGTCAACTTGCCATTCAATGATTTTTGTGCAGCAATTAGAGTGCCGCAATGGGGATTATGCGAGAAGATAAGGGGATCGCCGCAAGAGTTCTTGGACCTCTTCAAGATGATTTGTCATGGAAGAAGCTTCTCAGAGGATGGTGGTAAAATCAGTAGCATTCAACTCCCAGCTATTCGCTACTTTGCTTATTTCATCACCAAGTGCGTTCTAGCAAGAAAGAAAGTAAAATGACTATCCAGGATTTAGCCTTTCTAGCTGCTGCATTACAAGGTGATAGGACTTACAACTTGGGTGCTTTGATAGCCAATAGACTTGCTACTAACCGTGAGAAGGGAGGAATTTGTGGAGGTCTCATCGCCTCTCGTTTATTAGCTATGCATGGTGTAGAACCTCACCATCTTGATATTCATCTTCCCATAGAAAAACTTGACATAGTATCTGTAATATCCCAGGTAATGGGGTTACAAAAATAGAGGAAACAGATGTGTGCATTGCATTCATGCATAGAAAATCTGGGGAATTTTCGCGCTTTAAAGTAAAACAGATCCACGATAGCTGAAGTTTCACTTGACCTTGGTGGAATTGAAGTAGCTCATCAAGTCAAGCGCTATAAACCTCAATGTGACTTTGGTTAAACTTTGTTTTGGGTAGAGATGATTTGATCTAAGGGGTTAGATCAAATGGAACTAATAATCAACACAACAATACTTTACTCAATTCATAATTGCTTGATCTTATAAAAGAATATAATATAGTAATCCTTGCCATAGCGTATGAATATCTATTCAATTACAAACCAAGTAACAATAAAATGGAGAAACCATTCTTGACTTATCTTTTCCATGTCTTAAACTAATCCTTGATCCTACCATGAACCTCATGGTATTCATTTTTACTCCATTCTTGGAAACAAGACATGGAGATCCAACTAAGGAATATAATTCTTCTCTATTCCAGATTATTAAGCATCCAACCTAGAGAAGTGAGAGTTCTATTAATTATTAGAGAAGCAATAACAAACCTTGAGTTAAACCCTGGATATACATCCATGTAAACAAAACCTCATCTTAAGAACATAACTTTAGGATACTAATCAAGACCATCCCTAGAAAGAGAACCTTTTATGTTAAACATAGATATTGATGATCACATCATTATCTATGGAACAAAATCTTAAGATGGTATTAAAAGTCCTTTCCTAGATGAAAGAGAGACCACTCATATCAATTCTAGCTTTACCTATTAATGAATAGAGGACAATCTTTGAATTACAGAATTGGGTTGTAAACCATTTCATCTTGGAATGGTGAGATAACCAAACCAAGTGGAATAAGACTATATCCATGAATTAGTGAAATAATGGTTGGACTAATCCAACTAAGTTAGACAATTGAATCCTTAGCTCAGCAACCTAAATAAATATTAGGAGTACACCTTAAACCCTAGAATAAACTATTCCTATATGAGAGAACTCAAGCTATGGAGTTACACTAAAAATAGATGAGGCAACACCTAGATTTGAGAGAGAGAACTATTCTTATGACCAGATAATCATATCATCATTGTTGAGTAAAACCCCAACATAATATCTCAGGAAATCCCCTGGGATATAATCTACTGAGATAACCATAGCCATGCCCACCCAAGAAACTATAAGAGAGATATTGTACCCTAATTGATCAAGATAATTCTTGATCTTAGAAGTGAGAAACCTAACTCAGGAGAGATACCTTAGGAAGCCAAACCTTGATCATTATAAACTGAGTGATGATCATAAAACCTAAGAACTTGAGGAAATGATATCAAGAACAAGTTGATCATGTCTAATCATGATCATGCTCTTGAGATATGTGAGGATAAGATAAACCCTAATAGGATAAGTAGATCCCATTCACCACATGAAATCATAGGGAGGTAACTAGTAGGCAACCCTAGGCTTATATTCCAACCTTAACTTGTGAATCACTTGGTGATCATAAGTAGAATCCTACCATATCTATACTTCAGAAATTAAACAACCTAAGAAAACCTTAGAGTTAAAAACTCCATATTTAGTATGGTGAGAAACCAATCATCCAGCAGACCAAAGTTAACTATAAAAAAGAACTATAACCAATGTAGTTAACTTAATGATAAATTAAGGATAATAATTGTAGTTAATCGGTAGAAGATAAAACCAATTCTCAAATCCTTAGTAATTAAATGAGCACAGAAGCAATTAAAAAAGTAACCATATTATCTTGGTTAGGGGAGATTAACCCTAGCCAATGCAATATGGTGTCATCTCATCTCTATAACTAGAATTGCATCCTCATTAATATCTTATGCTTCAATTCATGAACATATATAAGAAAATCTTGTGCTACATTTTATGATTAAAATCGTATGTGTAGTGATCAACTATTTATCTTTGTAACCAAGATCAACTATAATGGAAATCATACCTACTTCGATACTTTCAAAGGTAATGATAATATTAACCTTAAAGGGGAGTTATGATGGAAATTATAAAAACCCTAATCCATTGGTGCTCACATAAAATCCTATGTAATTGACCAACTTCTTAAATATGAAGTCAAGTCCTCATAATAACTTCTAAAACATTTGTACTAAGAATGATCAACTCTAGTTATCCAACATAGTGCTATATTACAAATGAGAAAAAGAATTAAAAGGAATACCTAAATTCATGTCTAATTGAAAATTGCAACAAGGCTCACATATATTTAATGTTTAATCAAAAACAATGCAGTAATACAATGATCCTTGTATTAGACCTCATGAAAACCAAATTGTGAAACACCTGCAAAACAGACAAGAATCCAAATTTGAATTAAAACCAGAATTCAAAACAAGAAATAAAACAGAAAATAAATAAATAAAAGAGATAAAGGAGAGGAGGTTTACCTGGACCTTACCAGCCGACACAGCCCAGCAGTGGCCCAGCAGTCGAGCCCAGCAACGCAGCCCAGCAGCAGCCTGGCCCAACCCACCATACCCCTTCGCCAAAATAACAGAGGGAGGAGTCATCCTCATCCTCTTCGTGCGCATGGAGGACAGCACGACGGCGTGCTCCTCTTCCCCTCTCGCTGGCACCTCCTCCTTCCTCGGCAGTGTGACGAGGCACGCCCTGGCGTTGTATAAAGGCTCGCGACGACCGCTCGTTCCCGAGTTTCTTCCTCTGCTAAATTTTCCCAAACCGAAAACCTAGCTGTCCCGGCCATCCTCAATCGCCGGCGGTGGAGACCTCCCCAGGTCAAGCTGAGGTCACCTTCGTCACCACCGTGCTCTTCTTGCCCATCCCCCACAAGGAATCGTGGAACGGCGTGCTCAATCGGGAGAATTTGCCCGTTCCCTTTCGTCGGAACCCGCCGGAAATCATGTCCACGAGCTCAACTCCGACCACCCCCGTCTTCCTCGAGCAGTCTATCAGCTTTGAGGTGAGCTTGCGCATCTCTAGCATCCCTTATTGCGTAGAATAGACAACCCTAGCTCGAGATTGAAGTTCGCCGGGCGGCACCGCCGCAGCACCATTCGCCGTCGCCGATTCCGGTGACCATTTGGTCACTGGCGCCGCTCCTCCGTCTCATCACGTCGAGGTGATTCGAACGCACACCTCGGTAGGGTAGCGGGAGCCCGGTAGCGCCGGAACCGTCACCGTCCTGCTCGCCGGCGACGTGTTCCTGTCCCGGTCAGCAGTTGGACTTGGTCTACGCCAACGTGGCTGCTGACATGGACCACAGGCCCACTAGTCAGTGGCCAGAGGTAGCTATAACCCGGGTACCTTTAATCATTTCCTGTTTAGATTTAAATCCGGAAAATTGCTGCAACTTCAAACAAATTTAGAAAATTCAATTTAAGTCGAGAAAAATGTAAATAAGATATTAAAATTCTTAGAAAAGAAAACTCCATCCAATAAAAATATAAAATGGAATTTTTATTTTGAATAAAAATTCAATTATTTAATACCGGTTATTTAAGCCTTTAATTTTAATTCTAAATTCAAATAAAATTCAATAATTAAGAAAAACTTTTAAATTTAATAAAAACCGAGTAAGTAAATCAGGAAATATTAAAAACTAATTTTCCTTTACTCATTGCTTATTAAATCCTTAATAGGAGGATTTAAACCATAATTAATAATTATCTTAATTATTAAATTCATTAAAAATAATAAAATGTCAAGTCCAATATTATTTTTATTTCAAACTTATTAATAACTTCCACTTGATAATGAAGTTATTAATCCAAGAATTACAGGGTAATTAGGAAACCCTAGTTTCATTATAAACCAAGTGATAACCTCATAATTTTATGTGGAACCATAAAAACCCTAATTCAATTATGCACCAAACCCTAGTTCCATTATTACATGTGAACCCTAATTTGCTTCTAACCTAAAACCAAGGTTAGAACAAGTGATCATGGTACTTTATTTCAAATCATAGAGCCATCATTAGCAACTAAAAGACATACCTATGTCCACATAAAATGTAGAACCCTATCACTAGAAATTTAGTATTCCATGTATGCATATCACTAAACCTAGTTGATCAAGTAGGGTCAACCAAGTTTAAACCCTAGCTTCTACTGTCAAAACCATCATCCTTATTCATCCATGTTTAGCATCACACCATTGTGATGAACCCAAATAGCATCTAGGCCCAATATTTATCATTACATAACCATAGGCCACTAAACCCTACAAGTACTTCATAATTATGAACCATCCTAATTAGGAGCCAATAATTCTTTACTTAGGAAATGAAATAGCAAACCTAAACAACCTCAACCTAATTGATATACATCTTATTATTTAAGAAGTATGTTCTTCAAAAGTTATTCTTTTGAAGAAAATAGGGAATCATCACCAACCCTGCTTATAAGGACCTATAAACCCTAGCCAGCTATCACTAGCAAGATAAACCAACCTTGACAACAACCATGTATAATGATTTGCTTAGGATATCTAGGCTTATCTTAACCTTACAAGCCTTAGGTGTTGATGAATCCAACTTTGTTGGGATCCACCTAATATTTACTCCAGCAACTCCCTGAAACCATAGTCAACCATAGAAACCCAACCTAATTACCATACTTGTTCTTTATCTAAGAACATGTTCTTCAAAAGTTATTCTTTTGAAGTATACGATAATTAATCATTAACCATGCCATATAGTACTAAAACTCGACCACTGTTCTTTACTTGTTAACATTATGCCAATTATCATTCTTTGTGTGTTCAATTGATTATTACGCTTTATTATCTACCTGTTTATAATACCAAGTTAATCACACCTGAGTAAGAACCTTGTATGTGAATCACTCTAAAAGTGCAACACACCCTAAAACCAATCATTACCACTCAATAATCCTAAATCATCGGGGTTAGGACACGCTTAGAGCGATTGCATCTCATTCTTATGCATTATTGCATCCTTGCCAATCTTTTAAACATCGTCCTTACCGGACGATGATGCTATTTCAGAATTTGGAGTTATTGCGTATCGAAGACCTTGCCCGCATAATCTTGCGAGTCAAGAAAGGCAAGTTCATCACTTGCTCATGTCATTTGATTATTTCTATCAAATTACTTGCAAAGTACTATGGTTATCACTATTGCATAAAAACCAAAACCACTACTTTCATAACTATGAATATGACTATGTGGTGGGCAATGGAACCATGGATTGTGTTGATATGGTGGAGGTTCCATTGCACGGGTTTATATACATCTAGGATTAAACAACAAATGTCGCCAGTGATTCTTGTGCCGTAATACCCGTGTTAACCATAAGATCCGGAGTGGGACGGAGTAGTCAAAAGTGTTTCCACCTCTCGTTCATCAACGGATGCGCTTACCGTAGCAGCTTGTGTCCGGCGGAACAACCGGAGGGTGGGGATCCCATTCTAATTCCCCACGGTAAAGCATTGCTTGCCGTAGCAGCTTGTGTCTTGCGGAACAACCGGAGGGTGGGGATCCCATTCTAATTCCCCACGGTAATGCGGTCTATGATGGGTTGCAGCCACCGGCGTAGGAGTGTATGGTAAGAGCCCAGCATCGTTGTCGTGGTCGGGGTCCACCCCGAAATTACGGGAATAATGGGACCGACGTGGACCCAGGGTCGGCGCATGCAACAAAGGGTGGGTGTTCGAGGTAGCGGAGGAACATGATTGGCTAGACCTTATACCGGGCCTCACACCATAGGAAGTGTGGACGGGAAACTCGAGCCCGGTTGGCACCAAGGTTAAGATCTCTTATGGGTAAAGCAACACACCTCCGCAGAGTGTAATGAACCGTGACCTGTCACTCCCTGTTCCGGGATATGGAACTGCGAACGCGGCCGGAAAGGAGCTCCATGAAGTTCTAGTAAACCGGTGAAGGCTGACGGACATAGTTCTTCCGAATAAAAGCAACCCTTTGAAGAAATGATTATGAAAACTTGCATTGGTATTAGACTTTCTGGTCTAATATTGTAGCTAGTGCATTAAACACCTCTTTCCTATAATGAACTTGTTGAGTACGCTCGTACTCATCCCACTCTTAAATCCCCTGCTTAGATATGGAGGCATCCAAGGAGGATCTACAGTGCAACTCGAAGGCCTAGAAGTCAACAACTACTTCACGAGACAGGAACCGGTCAGAAGAGTCAAATACCACATACATCAAGGAGAAAACCTAGTTTAGCTATAGAAGGGAACTAGCTTCCTAAACCTAGCTCCTATTTAGCTAGAATCTATTCATAGCCCTATAGCTAGTCAAATACTCTACAAATAGAGTTCGTGATAGGATTAGACTACGAGTCGTTCTTCTGGAGTTTATTTGCAGTTTTACCTCATTGTAAAGTAGGAGGCTGTGATGATCTTATGTAACAGAGTCTGTGATGTAATTCTATAGACATACCTTGGACCCGCATATGTTTCTGTTGTACCACTCGAGCGATATAATACTAGTGGAACGGTGTTTCATTGGTGTTATATCGGACTTGCATACTACACCATGCGGTGGTATGCCGGGTCACCACGGTTGGTATCAGAGCAAATGCTTTGACCTTAGGATTAAAACCCTTTAAAGGAGACCTATAGGATTGGTAGTGTCTATAGGAAGTTGTCCTAGGTAAATCAAATACTTCTTATGACTTGAGATGGATATTCACTTGAGAATAATCCTGACACACTTGAGTCAATATTTCTTGCCTAACTTACCAAGATAAAGTGAAGTTAGATAGCTAATCCTAAACATATAGCACATCATAAAGTCCTTAAAACAATAGATGAGTAGATCACAATTGGTATACAATACCTGGTAGTCCAAAGAGAGGATACAACCATAAGGAAGATATCCTATTGGAAGATGTGTACCAGTACCTGTTATGGTTAAATAAGAATTACCCAGACCTGTAATAGGAGTAATATCAAGTGATATGGATAATTAAGATATCCTAATAGAAGATGTAGACCAAT
This sequence comes from Lolium rigidum, assembly GCF_022539505.1. Taxonomy (NCBI): domain Eukaryota; kingdom Viridiplantae; phylum Streptophyta; class Magnoliopsida; order Poales; family Poaceae; genus Lolium; species Lolium rigidum. Next base: position 74,722,326 of record NC_061513.1, on the reverse strand, counting down.
ATAAGTAATGAGTAAGTAAAATTATCTAGACCTGTGAAACAATTGATAGTAAGTGATAACTATGAGTCATATGAGGTAGTATAGACCATGATGAGCCAATCATGGGAAATAAGGAAGAGTGATAGGAATAATATATGCCTACTTACATGGTAGTGATAGTAATCATATATGATTCACCTGAGAATCGTTATGTGATGGAAGTAGAGTCTCTAAATTATTTAGAAGGAGTACAATAAGAAGCCAAGTGCTAAACAAGTAGTGCAAGAATTGTATTCCAAAACCATGGGAAGTGTGCCAAGCATATCATGACCATAGTCTCATGATAAGTATAAACACTTGGATGTATAGGAGCTATATTGCAATAGTTATGTATTTAGAGTAGTGATGTTAGAAACTAGACATATCATGTGAGATAGTCATTAACAAAATAGAAGTTAAATTAGTACTTCCAAAGAAAACAAGGTTAACCTTAGCTATACTAGACCACTTTGTTTCAAGTTTATCTCATTGCAATTGTGCAATTATGGTAAATGTTGAGACAAATAGTAGAATCCCATATATTCGTGCTAAATATCACGATATAATCCTATATTATGTGGTGTTATATACTACACATCTCAGCCCGATATTTAGAGATGTCTTACTCAACTATCATATTCAGGCTTATGATGGTGTGTATTATAAGCACAAAGCTGAATCTTCTTGGATTTTATTGGATTTTCATTGTTTGACTAGATCCATACATGAAGTTTGACTTTGGTATGCAAATGCATGTTGCGATATCAAGTTCTTACTTGATGCTATAGATCTAGAGGGTAATAGTAATCGTGTGAGGAAGTGACGAACTCTGGAAGATTCCGGAGACAAGATGTAGGTTCATCAGAGAAAGGAAGCAAAGTTGTGGGAAGTAACCACAATACTCTGAAGATAGTACCAATCAAAACTCATGCTTTGCCTCAACAGAGGAGTACTTTAGTATGAAAGAAGCATGAAGGTGAGAAATATAATGATTATGGTGAAGCTCAAGCAGATCCATAATTATTATAGAAGAGGGAATGCATGGGAAATCACTTAGGATACTATATTCATAGTGTCAGCTAGTGGTTTTCTTGCAAAATAAACCCTGATAGAAGGAAGATAACCTATGAAATCATAGCCGATATAAGAAGACCATAGTAGATATCAGAAGACCACAATTGGTATAGGATCAATACTGCGAGATAAAGTAGAAGATGTCTCGTCCAATTGATCAGAACCTATAGCATAATCCATTTTTAGATATCAAATAGTCACAGTTGGTATAATAACCACAGCTGGTATCAGTTGGTATTACAAATAGTCCACAATTTAATTAATTGTAATCAAAGTTTGTGAACAAATAAAAAAAAATTGTCAGCCAAATAGCTAGATCTATAATCATTTAGTTGAAGGATTCACATTGGATGTCCACAATTGAGTGGATACACCACAAACATTCTTCGCGAGACCTTAGAAGAAGTAAAACCCATAAGTTAGAACCAGACCAATGTTCCAACCATAAGTCCAATAGTTGGAAGAAAAGGAGTTGAAGACCATAAGAAAACTCTAAGGGGTAGAGTAAAATATTGAGTTGGATGTACAATGACTCAATACTTTGAGTAAGATAGAGAAGAAGGTCTGAACTGAGAGGAAGTTCGATCTTATTTTCATAAGATTGTGAACACTACTTTCAGAAGGATGTCAGACCAGAAGCCGAGGTTCATACCTCGAGGAAGTAATAATTGGACTATAACTTGAGAAAGTGAGTACTATCTACTCAGAAGTACGAAAGCTCAAGTAAGTCAAAAATAAAGAAGTTGGACGAAGGAAATGTCAGAGACCAAATACAGCTCAAGAAGGCCAAAGACCGAAGGAAATTGACCATACCAAAACCACAGACTAATAGAATGATTCCTTTCATGGAACCTAAATAACCCAAAATAGTTATAGGTATCAACTATAAATCATGATTGGATGGACTAAATGAGTCTAATCCAATCTTAGGGAAATAAACCATCACGAACAATTCCATGGTAGAGTACCTTACCAAGTACCATTATTGCACTTTTGGTAGTAAGGGAAAACAAAGACCTATTTAGCATTAGGAGTTTATTATCAAATTAGCCTTCAAATAAGACCAGCAGCACCAGAAGAAGTCTCAATCATTGAATCTTCAATGAGAAAGGAAACAAGCTTATAGAGTTGGAAGAAATTAAGGAATCAAAGTAAGAACCATGGTTCAGAGACAAACCTTAATGGATTCCAGGAAGAATCTGGACAAGGGATATATTCAATTATATCCAGTGAGATCACTATGGAGTTCTAGAAAAGTTTAAGTCTGCATAAGTCAGAACCACACTTCGGAAACGTGAGTGAGTCAAACTTCGAGGACGAAGTTTAGTTTAAGGGGTAGAGACTGTAATATCCCAGGTAATGGGGTTACAAAAATAGAGGAAACAGATGTGTGCATTGCATTCATGCATAGAAAATCTGGGGAATTTTCGCGCTTTAAAGTAAAACAGTCCACGATGAATCGAAGTTTCACTTGACCTTGGTGGAATTGAAGTAGCTCATCAAGTCAAGCGCTATAAACCTCAATGTGACTTTGGTTAAACTTTGTTTTGGGTAGAGATGATTTGATCTAAGGGGTTAGATCAAATGGAACTAATAATCAACACAACAATACTTTACTCAATTCATAATTGCTTGATCTTATAAAAGAATATAATATAGTAATCCTTGCCATAGCGTATGAATATCTATTCAATTACAAACCAAGTAACAATAAAATGGAGAAACCATTCTTGACTTATCTTTTCCATGTCTTAAACTAATCCTTGATCCTACCATGAACCTCATGGTATTCATTTTTACTCCATTCTTGGAAACAAGACATGGAGATCCAACTAAGGAATATAATTCTTCTCTATTCCAGATTATTAAGCATCCAACCTAGAGAAGTGAGAGTTCTATTAATTATTAGAGAAGCAATAACAAACCTTGAGTTAAACCCTGGATATACATCCATGTAAACAAAACCTCATCTTAAGAACATAACTTTAGGATACTAATCAAGACCATCCCTAGAAAGAGAACCTTTTATGTTAAACATAGATATTGATGATCACATCATTATCTATGGAACAAAATCTTAAGATGGTATTAAAAGTCCTTTCCTAGATGAAAGAGAGACCACTCATATCAATTCTAGCTTTACCTATTAATGAATAGAGGACAATCTTTGAATTAAAGAATTGGGTTGTAAACCATTTCATCTTGGAGTGGTGAGATAACCAAACCAAGTGGAATAAGACTATATCCATGAATTAGTGAAATAATGGTTGGACTAATCCAACTAAGTTAGACAATTGAATCCTTAGCTCAGCAACCTAAATAAATATTAGGAGTACACCTTAAACCCTAGAATAAACTATTCCTATATGAGAGAACTCAAGCTATGGAGTTACACTAAAAATAGATGAGGCAACACCTAGATTTGAGAGAGAGAACTATTCTTATGACCAGATAATCATATCATCATTGTTGAGTAAAACCCCAACATAATATCTCAGGAAATCCCCTGGGATATAATCTACTGAGATAACCATAGCCATGCCCACCCAAGAAACTATAAGAGAGATATTGTACCCTAATTGATCAAGATAATTCTTGATCTTAGAAGTGAGAAACCTAACTCAGGAGAGATACCTTAGGAAGCCAAACCTTGATCATTATAAACTGAGTGATGATCATAAAACCTAAGAACTTGAGGAAATGATATCAAGAACAAGTTGATCATGTCTAATCATGATCATGCTCTTGAGATATGTGAGGATAAGATAAACCCTAATAGGATAAGTAGATCCCATTCACCACATGAAATCATAGGGAGGTAACTAGTAGGCAACCCTAGGCTTATATTCCAACCTTAACTTGTGAATCACTTGGTGATCATAAGTAGAATCCTACCATATCTATACTTCAGAAATTAAACAACCTAAGAAAACCTTAGAGTTAAAAACTCCATATTTAGTATGGTGAGAAACCAATCATCCAACGAGACCAAAGTTAACTATAAAAAAGAACTATAACCAATGTAGTTAACTTAATGATAAATTAAGGATAATAATTGTAGTTAATCGGTAGAAGATAAAACCAATTCTCAAATCCTTAGTAATTAAATGAGCACAGAAGCAATTAAAAAAGTAACCATATTATCTTGGTTAGGGGAGATTAACCCTAGCCAATGCAATATGGTGTCATCTCATCTCTATAACTAGAATTGCATCCTCATTAATATCTTATGCTTCAATTCATGAACATATATAAGAAAATCTTGTGCTACATTTTATGATTAAAATCGTATGTGTAGTGATCAACTATTTATCTTTGTAACCAAGATCAACTATAATGGAAATCATACCTACTTCGATACTTTCAAAGGTAATGATAATATTAACCTTAAAGGGGAGTTATGATGGAAATTATAAAAACCCTAATCCATTGGTGCTCACATAAAATCCTATGTAATTGACCAACTTCTTAAATATGAAGTCAAGTCCTCATAATAACTTCTAAAACATTTGTACTAAGAATGATCAACTCTAGTTATCCAACATAGTGCTATATTACAAATGAGAAAAAGAATTAAAAGGAATACCTAAATTCATGTCTAATTGAAAATTGCAACAAGGCTCACATATATTTAATGTTTAATCAAAAACAATGCGAGTAATACAATGATCCTTGTATTAGACCTCATGAAAACCAAATTGTGAAACACCTGCAAAACAGACAAGAATCCAAATTTGAATTAAAACCAGAATTCAAAACAAGAAATAAAACAGAAAATAAATAAATAAAAGAGATAAAGGAGAGGAGGTTTACCTGGACCTTACCAGCCAGACACGGCCCAAGCAGTGGCCCGACGAGTCGAGCCCAGCAACGCAGCCCAGCAGCAGCCTGGCCCAACCCACCATACCCCTTCGCCAAAATAACAGAGGGAGGAGTCATCCTCATCCTCTTCGTGCGCATGGAGGACAGCACGACGGCGTGCTCCTCTTCCCCTCTCGCCGGCACCTCCTCCTTCCTCGGCGGTGTGACGAGGCACGCCCTGGCGTTGTATAAAGGCTCGCGACGACCGCTCGTTCCCGAGTTTCTTCCTCTGCTAAATTTTCCCAAACCGAAAACCTAGCTGTCCCGGCCATCCTCAATCGCCGGCGGTGGAGACCTCCCCAGGTCAAGCTGAGGTCACCTTCGTCACCACCGTGCTCTTCTTGCCCATCCCCCACAAGGAATCGTGGAACGGCGTGCTCAATCGGGAGAATTTGCCCGTTCCCTTTCGTCGGAACCCGCCGGAAATCATGTCCACGAGCTCAACTCCGACCACCCCCGTCTTCCTCGAGCAGTCTATCAGCTTTGAGGTGAGCTTGCGCATCTCTAGCATCCCTTATTGCGTAGAATAGACAACCCTAGCTCGAGATTGAAGTTCGCCGGGCTGGCACCGCCGCAGCACCATTCGCCGTCGCCGATTCCGGTGACCATTTGGTCACTGGCGCCGCTCCTCCGTCTCATCACGTCGAGGTGATTCGAACGCACACCTCGGTAGGGTAGCGGGAGCCCGGTAGCGCCGGAACCGTCACCGTCCTGCTCGCCGGCGACGTGTTCCTGTCCCGGTCAGCAGTTGGACTTGGTCTACGCCAACGTGGCTGCTGACATGGACCACAGGCCCACTAGTCAGTGGCCAGAGGTAGCTATAACCCGGGTACCTTTAATCATTTCCTGTTTAGATTTAAATCCAGAAAATTGCTGCAACTTCAAACAAATTTAGAAAATTCAATTTAAGTCAGAAAAATGTAAATAAGATATTAAAATTCTTAGAAAAGAAAACTCCATCCAATAAAAATATAAAATGGAATTTTTATTTTGAATAAAAATTCAATTATTTAATACCGGTTATTTAAGCCTTTAATTTTAATTCTAAATTCAAATAAAATTCAATAATTAAGAAAAACTTTTAAATTTAATAAAAACCAGTAAGTAAATCAGGAAATATTAAAAACTAATTTTCCTTTACTCATTGCTTATTAAATCCTTAATAGGAGGATTTAAACCATAATTAATAATTATCTTAATTATTAAATTCATTAAAAATAATAAAATGTCAAGTCCAATATTATTTTTATTTCAAACTTATTAATAACTTCCACTTGATAATGAAGTTATTAATCCAAGAATTACAGGGTAATTAGGAAACCCTAGTTTCATTATAAACCAAGTGATAACCTCATAATTTTATGTGGAACCATAAAAACCCTAATTCAATTATGCACCAAACCCTAGTTCCATTATTACATGTGAACCCTAATTTGCTTCTAACCTAAAACCAAGGTTAGAACAGGTGATCATGGTACTTTATTTCAAATCATAGAGCCATCATTAGCAACTAAAAGACATACCTATGTCCACATAAAATGTAGAACCCTATCACTAGAAATTTAGTATTCCATGTATGCATATCACTAAACCTAGTTGATCAAGTAGGGTCAACCAAGTTTAAACCCTAGCTTCTACTCGTCAAAACCATCATCCTTATTCATCCATGTTTAGCATCACACCATTGTGATGAACCCAAATAGCATCTAGGCCCAATATTTATCATTACATAACCATAGGCCACTAAACCCTACAAGTACTTCATAATTATGAACCATCCTAATTAGGAGCCAATAATTCTTTACTTAGGAAATGAAATAGCAAACCTAAACAACCTCAACCTAATTGATATACATCTTATTATTTAAGAAGTATGTTCTTCAAAAGTTATTCTTTTGAAGAAAATAGGGAATCATCACCAACCCTGCTTATAAGGACCTATAAACCCTAGCCAGCTATCACTAGCAAGATAAACCAACCTTGACAACAACCATGTATAATGATTTGCTTAGGATATCTAGGCTTATCTTAACCTTACAAGCCTTAGGTGTTGATGAATCCAACTTTGTTGGGATCCACCTAATATTTACTCCAACGAACTCCACTGAAACCATAGTCAACCATAGAAACCCAACCTAATTACCATACTTGTTCTTTATCTAAGAACATGTTCTTCAAAAGTTATTCTTTTGAAGTATACGATAATTAATCATTAACCATGCCATATAGTACTAAAACTGACCACTGTTCTTTACTTGTTAACATTATGCCAATTATCATTCTTTGTGTGTTCAATTGATTATTACGCTTTATTATCTACCTGTTTATAATACCAAGTTAATCACACCTGAGTAAGAACCTTGTATGTGAATCACTCTAAAAGTGCAACACACCCTAAAACCAATCATTACCACTCAATAATCCTAAATCATCGGGGTTAGGACACGCTTAGAGCGATTGCATCTCATTCTTATGCATTATTGCATCCTTGCCAATCTTTTAAACATCGTCCTTACGGACGATGATGCTATTTCAGAATTTGGAGTTATTGCGTATCGAAGACCTTGCCCGCATAATCTTGCAGGTCAAGAAAGGCAAGTTCATCACTTGCTCATGTCATTTGATTATTTCTATCAAATTACTTGCAAAGTACTATGGTTATCACTATTGCATAAAAACCAAAACCACTACTTTCATAACTATGAATATGACTATGTGGTGGGCAATGGAACCATGGATTGTGTTGATATGGTGGAGGTTCCATTGCACGGGTTTATATACATCTAGGATTAAACAACAAATGTCGCCGAGTGATTCTTGTGCCGTAATACCCGTGTTAACCATAAGATCCGGAGTGGGACGGAGTAGTCAAAAGTGTTTCCACCTCTCGTTCATCAACGGATGCGCTTACCGTAGCGGTTGTGTACCGGCGGAACAACCGGAGGGTGGGGATCCCATTCTAATTCCCCACGGTAAAGCATTGCTTGCCGTAGCGGTTGTGTCTTGCGGAACAACCGGAGGGTGGGGATCCCATTCTAATTCCCCACGGTAATGCGGTCTATGATGGGTTGCAGCCACCGGCGTAGGAGTGTATGGTAAGAGCCCAAGCATCGTTGTCGTGGTCGGGGTCCACCCTGAAATTACGGGAATAATGGGACCGACGTGGACCCGTGGTCGGCGCATGCAACAAAGGGTGGGTGTTCGAGGTAGCGGAGGAACATGATTGGCTAGACCTTATACCGGGCCTCACACCATAGGAAGTGTGGACGGAAACTCGAGCCCGGTTGGCACCAAGGTTAAGATCTCTTATGGGTAAAGCAACACACCTCTCGCAGAGTGTAAAGAACCGTGACTCCGTCACTCCCTGTTCCGGGATATGGAACTCGCGAACGCGGCCGGAAAGGAGCTCCATGAAGTTCTAGTAAACCGGTGAAGGCCGACGGACATAGTTCTTCCGAATAAAAGCAACCCTTTGAAGAAATGATTATGAAAACTTGCATTGGTATTAGACTTTACTGGTCTAATGCCGTAGCTAGTGCATTAAACACCTCTTTCCTATAATGAACTTGTTGAGTACGCTCGTACTCATCCCACTCTTAAATCCCCTGCTTAGATATGGAGGCATCGAAGGAGGATCCAAAGTGCAACTCGAAGGCCGAGGAGTCAACAACTACTTCAAGAGACAGGATCCCGTCAGAAGAGTCAGATACCACATACATCAAGGAGAAAACCTAGTTTAGCTATAGAAGGGAACTAGCTTCCTAAACCTAGCTCCTATTTAGCTAGAATCTATTCATAGCCCTATAGCTAGTCAAATACTCTACAAATAGAGTTCGTGATAGGATTAGACTACGAGTCGTTCTTCCGGAGTTTATTTGCAGCTTTTACCTCATTGTAAAGTAGGAGGTCTGTGATGATCTTATGTAACGTAGTCTCGTGATGTAATTCTATAGACATACCTTGGACCCGCATATGTTTCTGTTGTACCACTCTGAGCGATATAATACTAGTGGAACGGTGTTTCATTGGTGTTATATCAGACTTGCATACTACACCATGCAGTGGTATGCCGGGTCACCACAGTATCCATGATTAAACATGAATTTGTTTCTGATTCGTCTAATTTGAGCAACCTGTCTTATAGAATAACATTTTACAAGAAACATTGGAGAATAACTAAGAAAACTGAAAAATTAGTAGGATTGCCTGCACCTGCTCTGTTTAACCTTGATTCCAGGGAGGATTGGTCAGTCACGGAAAGTGCACTTAATGCATACATAGAGGGAGGAGGCCATCGTGCAAGAGACAACACAGAGGAGGACGAGGAACACCTCGACTCGTCATCCGATGCAGCAAGTTCTTCGCATCCACAAGCTGGGCATGAGGAGCCTCCACGCTTTTCTTCTGCATCGGGACCTTACTATGATTACGCCATGTATGATCCACCGGCGTGGAACACAGACCCTCGCTGGGGTTGATCTCCACTTAGGCCAAAAGCCTAAGCTTGGGGGGAGGTATACCGGCATCACTCATTCTTTGCATATTATGGTTGCTGGATACTTGTACATACTTGTTTAGTTTCTTTGAGTGGTTTTCTAATGAGAGGGAGATGATATTTGGGGAAGTGCTGCCTGAAAACAGATTCTGGACTGTTACTAAAAAAATTCGTGCGCACAGCCAGAACGTTATTTTGATCTGCCAATTTTTGTGCATGTTCCCCAGGTTGTTATCTAACTTTCATTAGTTGGACACTTTTCGAGCTAAGCAGCTTAAGAATTTCTTTAAAATTGATTACTGTACTGCTGTCAAGTTTTGGCAGATTTCTGCCATCTTGCTTTTCTGTGTTTCTTTTAGTTTTCATTCTCTTATTCTTACTTTGTTTCTTTCCTAAAACACAAAAAGACCAAAAATATTTCTGTTGTTTCTCTTCACCGTTTGTTTATTTTAGTTTTTTGCTTTTATCTTGCTTTATTTGCTATCGTTGGTTTGCTATAAGAAAATCCAAAAAGATTTTGCTTTGTTTGCTTATTTCCTTTTGTTCTTGCTTCAAAATTCGAAAACACCAAAAATATTTGCTGTTCTTCTTTGGTTTTGTAAGGTTCTTTATGAGTTCGATGGTCTTCGGTGGCTGGAGCGTGGTTTTCATTTCATATTATCCAAGCTACACAAGTGAAAGGCAATAATGACGATATTCGACGATCTGATTGTGGTGAGAGGCTGGTATGAACTCTATTTGTTTTCATTTTTGTACATATACTCATCCATGTGAGCATGCTTAGTTGGTCCATGTGAGGTATATGTCATTTAAGAAAGTCTAGTAGTTCATGATCTCTCATGTTTAGCTCCAATTTATTAATATGAGTAGCATGTCATGGATGTTTGCTTGCATTGCTTTATTCATAAATAGGTATGATATTGTGGTATCCTCCTCTGAATAATTCGTTTGAATTACATGCTCACGCATGCATATGACTGAACAAAAGTCAATTAATCCTCGATGATTTACTTTACCTCAGAGTTCTTGTATCACTTTTATGCCTCAGTTAATTTATTTTGCCACAAGCATGATTATGACAGTTACTGCTCTCTTGATTGTCGCTTCCCAGTCTATTGCTAGCTTTCACTTATACTGAGCGGGAACGCTGCTCGTGCTTCCAAACACATGAAAACCAAGTTATTCCAGAGTGTCCACCATAAATACCTATGCATGGCATTTCAAACCATTCCAAGTAAATTCTCATGCGCTACCTTTAGACCTTCAAAATGCTTCTCAATTTGTGTTAATGTTTCATAGCTCATGAGGAAGTATGTGGTGTTTAACTTTCAACCTTGTCATTTACTCTTGACGGACTTTCATATGGACTAGTGGCACATCCGCTTATCCAATAATTTTGCAAAAAGAGCTGGCAATGGGGTTCCCAGCCCCAATTAATCAACTTTCATTAATAACTCTCTTCACATGTTTTGCCCTGATTCATCAGTAAGCAACTTAAATTGCAAATAGACACTCCTCCATGGTATGTGATTGATGGAAGGCACCCGAGGATTCGGTTAGCCATGGCTTGTGAAAGCAAAGGTTGGGGGGAGTGTCACCCATAATAAAACTAAAATACGTGTGTAAACAAAAGAGAAGAGGGATGATCTACCTTGCTGGTAGAGATAACGCCCTTTATGGGAGCCGCTCTTGAAAGTCCGGTTGGCGAGGTAGTTGGTGTACCCATTACCATTCGTTGACAACAACAAACACCTCTCAAAATAATTTTACTCCTGTTTTACAAATGAAAAGCTCTAGCGCATGTTAATCCCTCGCTTCCTCTGCGAAGGGTCAATCTTTTACTTTTATGTTGTGTCTCCATCCTTTCTTTGAGCACTTTCTTGAGAGCACAACTGTTATTCTTAGTGTAATATGCTTGTCTCGAAATATGATTGATTGTGGTATAACTTTGATGCTTTTATCTTTGACAATCACTATTTCTAGTTTTTCTATGAACTTCAGAGGTGCCTGAGCATTTATGTTTTGCTGATCAAATATGGGCAAGCAAGATACCACTCTATCATACTCTTTTATGAACATTGCAATCCTGCTTATATACATGATTCATGATGCTTATTATTAATTGTTGGTACCTTTCCATGATTGACATAGCTATTAGATGATCTTATTTGCATGTATCTTATTATGAACTGCCTAAGTGTTAGCCATAGCACGAGAATATTTACATCATATGAACAAATGTGTTCGTGAAAGTTCTTTTATCGCTCGATTGTTAATCGAATTGCTTGAGGACAAGCAATAAGCTAAGCTTGGGGGAGTTGATACGTCCAAAACGTATCTACTTTCCCGAACACTTTTGCTATTGTTTTGCCTCTAATTTGTGTATTTTGGATGCAACTAACACGGACTAACGCTGTTTTCAGCAGAACCGTTGCGGTGTCTCGTTTTTGTGCGAAATCCAACTTTCGAGGAAAATCCTCGGAATTTATGCGAAGGTCCTATTTTCCCGGAATATTGGCGGAGCCGAAGGGCGAGCCGGTGGGGGCTCGAGGGCCCCACACACTAGGCCGGCGCGGCCCAGGAGGGGCCCGCGCGGCCCTAGTGTGTGGCGGCCTCGGCTGGCCCCCGACGCCCTCTTTCGGACTACATATTGCCTTCGACCTAAAAACGCACAGAGAGAAGTCGAAGTCGCTAGAAACCCTCCAGAACGCCGCCACATCGCGAAACTCCGTCTCGGGAGCCAGAAGTCTCCGTTCTGGCACTCCGCCGGGACGGGGAATTGGAGGAGATCATCGCCACCATCACCACCGACGCCTCTCCATCGACCAGCCATGTTTCCCCCATCCATGTGTGAGTAATTCCCCCGCTGTAGGCTGAAGGGGATGGTAGGGATTGGATGAGATTGGTCATGTAATAGTATAAGATTGTTAGGGCATAGTGCCTAGTGTCCGTAATTGGTACTTTGATGATATTGTTACAACTTGTTATGCTTAATGCTTGTCACTAGGGCCCGAGTGCCATGATCTCAGATCTGAACATGTTATTATTTCATCATGATATTCATTGTTTATGGTCTTACCTGCAAGTTGTATACACATGTCGCTGTCCGGAACCAATGGCCCCGAACTGACAGAAATCGGGACAACCGGAGAGGGGATGGTAGTGATGTGAGGATCACATGTGTTCACGGAGTGTTAATGCTTTGCTCCGGTACTCTATTAAAAAGAGTACCTTAATATCCAGTAGATTCCCTTGAGGCCCGGCTGCCACCGGCTGGTAGGACAAAAGATGTTGTGCAAGTTTCTCATTGCGAGCACGTACGACTATAATTGGAACACATGCCTATTGATTGCTTTGTACTTGGACACCGTTTTATTATTATCTGCAAATGCCCTGCTTGATTGTTACATGAGTTTCTCTCATCCATGCAACGCCCGTTATCCGTCCCCATGCCTACGGTATTTTAATCCTGCTGTTTACTATAATCACTACCGCTGTCTCTCTTACTCGCTACTCGTTATTTCACTACTGCTATCGCTATAAAGCTGTTACTATCGATAAACTCTTGCGAGCAAGTCTGTTTCCAGTGCAGCTGAATTGACAACTCCGCTGTTAAGGCTTTCAAGTATTCTTTGTCTCCCCTTGTGTCAAATCAATAAATTGGGTTTTACTACCCACGAAGACTGCTGCGATCCCCTATACTTGTGGGTTACCAGTCCCCCAAAACGCGCCGGATTGAGCGTTTGGGGAACGTGTTTTGTTCGTGCTGCCTTTGGGGGACGTCGCTCCCCAGCCGCGTCCCCCAAACGCCGCTCCCAAACATTTAAAATACTTCTTTTTAACACAAAACCATTTATCAAATATAGCATATGAATAAAAATGTTTGCGAGGATTGTTTTCAAATTAAATTACAACAAACAATAAAACAAGTAAACAAATATAATAAATATGGCTAGATGTTAGATCAAGGTGCCACGGTATTTCCTTTGATCGTCCACAAATGCTCAACGAGATCAGCTTGAAGTTGTTCATGAACATTGCTGTCACGGATCTATGCGTGCATGGCGAGAAAATCTGCAAAATCTGCAGGCAACTCATGATCAACCTCCGCAAGAGGGCCTTCACACTCATAGGGACCAACATGTGACCTAGCATGATTCTTGCGGTCATCCTCGATGATCATGTTGTGCATGATCACACAAGCATCGCATCACCTCCCACATTTGGTCGTGAGACCAGCTTAGAGCAGGGTACCGGACAATGGCAAATTGTGCTTGAAGCACACCAAATGCCCGCTCGACATCCTTCCTGCAAGCCTCCTGTCGCGTAGCAAAGTGGGAATTCTTCAGACATGATGGATTCGAGATTGTTTTGACAAAAGTGGCCCATTTTGGATATATACCATCGGCTAGATAATAGCCTTTGGTATATTCGTGGCCATTGATCTCATAGTTGCATGGTGGAGCATGCCCTTCCACTAGTCTGCCGAACACCGGAGACTGCCGCAACACGTTGATGTCATTGTGTGATCCCGCCATGCCAAAGAAAGAATGCCAAATCCACAGTGTCATAATCTGCCACAGCCTTCAAGCAACACACCGCAATATCCATGACGCCCTTTGTATATACCTTGCCAAGCAAACGGGCAGTTCTTCCATGCCCGAGTGCATGCAATCGATGCTTCCAAGCATTCCAGGGAATCCTCCGGCAGCATTTTGTGCCATGATCCTTGCGGTCTCTTCCTCGCTTGGCCCTCTCAAATAGTATTTGCCAAACTTTCCCACCACAGCTCGGCAAAACTTGTACATGCACTCAATGGCAGTAGACTCACTCATGCGAAGGTAGTCGTCCTGTGTATCGGCAGGTGCTCCGTATGCAAGCATCCTCATGGCGGCGGTGCACTTCTGAATGGACGAGAACCAGACAACGCCTACAGCATCGAGTTTGAGCTTGAAGTAGGGGTCGAACTCTCGAACGCCGTGGAGGTTATTCATGAACAGCCCCTTGCTCATCCTGTACCGGCACCAAAAATTGTCGGCATGTGTTGCATCATCGGCGAAGTAGTCGTTGTGCAGCATGGCATGCCCCTCCATCCTCTGCCGGGGCTTCGACTTCCTTCTTCCCGGCCTTGATCCTCCGCGGCGCGGCCTCTTCCTCTTCTCCGCCTCAGCGTCAACCATGTCCTCGAGGGACGCGATGATCAGTAAATGCTCCCGCAGGTCATCATCGAAGGTTTGCTCGTCCTCCAGCAGCAGGGCAAGCATCTCATCGTCGTTGTCCATGGCTAAAGCAAAATCAATGGTTAAAATTGCGCCGAGGCAGACGACGCAACAAACAACGGCCAATCGCGCCTACCTGGCAAGTCGTCGAGCACCTTCTGTGCGCGGAGGTGGGGCGGATTTGACGGCGCGTTCTGGGACGCGCTGGCGAAGCGGCGGCGGCAGCACGACCGGCCGGAACCCCAGCCGCGACAACGGTGCCGACTCTCAGCAGAGATCAGACGCCCAAATGGCCGGGAAATCCAGCGGCGGCGGTGGGGTGGGAGGTGCGGGAAGGAAGGAGCGACGAGAAAAGAGGTGCGAACCAACAGTTTATGCACATAGTCGGCGACATGTGGGAGCCCACCTCGCTTTTCGATGTGTCCGGCGTCCCCGGAGCGTCCCCTGTGGGACGGGGACGGGCTCGGCGCGTCGGACACCGTATAGGGCCGCGCCGGACAAAAATGGGCTTTGGGGGACGCGGCTGGAACGGTTTTTTGTCCGGCGCGCCCTAAATCCCTTTGGGGGACGCGGCTGGAGATGCTCTTAGTCTGGCTGCATATGAGGGCATTACTCCATGTAATTATTCTTACGTTCTGGCAGCTGTTGTGGTACATACACTCGGCAAAACTCATTGGCCGCATCAGATCCTAACTAAGAGCATCCCCAACCGTGTCCTCCAAAACGGCCTCTAAAAGGATTTGGGATACGCCGGACAAAAAATCATACTCATTCGCGCGTCCCAAAGGGTCTTTTTGTCCGGTGCGGCCCAATACGGCGTCCGGCGCCCCGAGCCCGTCTCCGCTACACAGGGGATGATCCGGGCACGTCGGACACAACGAGAAGCGAGGGGAGGAGACGCGGGACCGACGCGTCAGCGGGTCGGACGCTCAACCGCTGCCTACGTAGCGACGACGCAGTTGCCGGGAAGAGGAACCGTCGCATTGGTAACCATGTCGATCGACGCGTGAACTGCCGAAATGGAGAGCGAACTCTGCGGAAGAGCAACCGCCGCTCTCTTCGACATCTGCACCGCCGTTCATTCGCGCTCAATAAGACCTCTACGTATGCGCTTTTCGATCTACAACCGGCCACCATTCATTGAAACCTCTCCTCTCTCACAATGAGCGACCTCTCTCAGCTTCCATCAGACACCGACAGCAAGGGTAAGCCGTCAGGATGGCGCCGCTGGTGGGATAAAGCTGCGACGCCTAGCAGCAATGATTCCCCGCCGCCGGACAGCGTCGAGGAATAGGAGGCCGATGAGGAGGAGGAGGAAGAGGCTGAGGCGGCGGCGGCCCGAGCGAAGGCGGAGGCGAAAGCGAAGTCGATGGCGAAGGCGCAGCCGGCATGCACCGTCGAGGACGAGGAGGACACAAGTTCCTCCGACACGTCGAACGACATCGCCTCTTCGGAAGAGGCGACGAGCAGGAAGCGCCACCGTGAGGACGACGAGGCGGGGCCGAAGTAGTTTAAATTTTTATATGTAATTTGTTTATGTGTTTTCGAAGTTTTTATATGTAATTTGTTTATGTGCACTGCTTTGAATTTTGAATATTAGTACATCAATATTAGTACAGAGTTACCTACACATTTTTTCTATCTATTAAAATAAAAATACAGTGTTTTAAAGTTTTGGGTGCGTGTTTGGGAGATGCGGCTGACGAACGACGTCCTCCAAACACTACACGAAGAAAACAAGTTTCCTAAATACTCGATCCGACGCTGTTTGAGAATACTTTGCGGTCGCGACTGGAGATGCTCTAATCACCTAACCGAGCAACCTCACGAAAAACACTACTCTACTCAGGTCGTTGAAAAGTAGGGGAGCGCTTGCGAACGGATTCGTGGCAGAGTCGCCGGTCGCCGATTTGATTATGAGCGGTGCGAGTGGCCGCGCATTAGCGATCAATCTCCGCCCGACACAGCATCGCCTGCGGACGAAACAGCTGAGGCCCGCACCGTCGGTCGGTCGCCGTCAGGCGTGAGGAAGAGATGGGGGCGGGTGGTAGTTGGTCACGTCGACGTGGGGCCTGACAGCGAACAATCCAATTCCAACATCGACTGGTATCATGTACGAGGGGTGAGCAATGTGGCAAAGTCCAAAAAACCCAGCTGCAAACAAATAGAACGACCGAATCATTGCTAGTAACAAATTCGTCTAGAAATTCGAAGCTGACATGAGGTGTTCACACTTCAGGCGTAAACTTGTTTTTTAACCATGTAGGGAGCTGCATGTGTTTTCATTAAGAAAGATGTGTTTTTCATTAAGAAAGAAGGTGATACAATGATATGATGGTTGGTTCTCAATGATATGATGGAATTGTTTTCGGGAAATCACAACTATCTTTACTTGGCGACACCGTTTGTACCAATATGTGAGCATTATGCATGAGTGTTATCAACTATCTACGTGTTTGTTTCGTGTTTTTTTAGGCCGGTATTGGATTACACCACAATCCGTTGTCGTTAAACGTATTTGGTTTGCCAGGGCTGTAAACAAGTATCGTGTAATCAATTACACCGCGGGTTTTATCTGATACCATTCTGTTTTTTGAAAGAGGGGGTAAAAGATTTGCCCACCATTCATTAATTAATAGAGAGAGTCTTGACAAGACAAAGTATTGAAACCGAACCAAGGAAAAAAAAACTAAGGGACTACTCTCCTGTTATTACAAAACTCAAACACTTCGCACCCGCAGCGATCCAAAGCCTTGCCTCGGCTTTGATAATTTCAAGGAGCACGGTTGGAGGAGTGGTTTTGTTGTTGAAAACTCTAGCATTCCGCTCTTTCCAAGCGGTCCAACATACAAGCATGATAATGGTGGCCATCGCCTTCCGGTTTGCCATCGCATCCTTCAATAACTTAGTCCACCACGCTGCAAGGGTAAGATCTTCGGACCACTCAAAGGGGCGCACGAAGGGGATGCCAATCCAATTCTTCACCATTCCTCAAAGGTGTTTAGTGTAACGACAAATGGGACAGTAAGTGAGCCAGCGTTTCTTGGGTTTGGTTGCAAAGCGGACATAGGCCAAAATTATTCCTACCCCTCCTCTCAAGACGTTTCACCGTCCAAATCCGATTGTGGAGTGCCAATCAAGCAAAGAACTTAATCTTTGGGGGTGCCCAATTCTTCCATACAAGTTTGTTCATATTTGTAGCCATGGCCCCAAAGAATTGCGTCTTGTAAACCGCGGTAGATGAGTACTCTCCATTAGTAGTAGTGTTTAACGTGATGGTATCTTCCATGTGATCAACAAGTTGAATGCGTTGGATGTGCCCAAAGCGTAATTTACTCATGAATATGTTGGGCGGTGAGGTTGGTATCCATCTTAATTTTTGCCACCCAAGCATTGCCAAGCAAGGCTTGATTTACTTTCCACTTCTTCCTTGTGGAAGCCTCATAGATGAGAGGCGCAATGTCTTTGGGATTAGTACCATTTAGCCAAGGAGAGTCCCAAAAAGGAGCGATCTTCCCATTTCCAATGGTAATAGACGTGCAAGTATACAAAAGGTCCATATTCATCTCATCACAATGGTTGCCCATGCCAACCCAAAGCTTGCTTGGGTGCCTCCATTTGTACCACGGCCATCTCAATCGTAGGGCCCTAGTAAATTTCTCAAGGTGGAGAATGCCCAAACCTCCAAGCTTCCTTAGGTCTACAAACCGCCTTTCAATTTAACTTGCATTTACCTTCGGTAACCTCTTTGGTGCCGGCCCAAAGGAAAGCCCGTTCAATTTTGTTCATGGAGGCAAGGCAACCCGGTGGAATCTTGAGGGGCATTAGGTGGAATCTGAAACTAGTCTCACCCTATCGTAAATGAACCATTACCTTGTGAGACGTTTTCTAAGGCTTCCAGCGACCCCTCCAGCTCGATCCGCTCTGCCTCCGATCTCATATGTCGAGTTGCAGCACCGGTGCTCATGGTGGTGAAGGCCCCCTATCTTCCCCGACATCATCTACTTCTCAAGCAGCACCCTGTGCGATGGTTGATCAGTAGTGGTGCGGTGTGAGGAGCAACCATGACCACCAACCCCCAAAATTGCTTCTGTTGATTCTTCCCCAGAGCCGTGTTGTTCACCTCTCTCCTTTCGGATCGATTTCTGGTTTGATATTTTCTGGATCCATCTCTAGTTTGAATTTTCTGGTCGTGCCACGCAGTTTATGCCCTTTTACCGCGGGCTCGGTTTGATGAAATTTTTGATTCCGTTACAATGTGGAACCAAACAAAACAGGGAAAAGACCCATTACATTACCAGCCCCCGCACTGACTTGATTTCAATTTCGTTACCGTTTACATTGACGTAATCAAACCAAACATGTCCTATATGAAACAACTAGCTGACTACCAATCAGCCAAATTATGAGCATGATACTTTTGTTGGATGCGATTTGGAAATAAGGCGCCTCCAAACAACATATATACATCAGGTAAATATATTTTCAACGAAATTGTGATGGAAGTAAGCTAACTAGGTCGATCTTATACCCAAGGTTGTTCTTTATTTTGCTTCTCTTGTTCTCTTCTCTCTTAATAACTCATTGGTGATATTAGTAAAGGACATCCTTCATTGGTAAAGGTTATTAGATTTTACTAATCTATGATCAATTTTTTTAATTATATAGATTTTACTAGCCATCGTGTGCTTATGCTTGGTGCGGATTTTAGCTATTGTCCTTTTCTATTGCTGCATCACCTCATGCCTATACTAGTTTTAAATTAAAAATATTGTGATAGGTAACCGGTCATGAAAGATACAGGAATGTGTTCCTATGGAATGTGGATAGACATTGCTGGAAAGTGCGGTGCAAAAAAAAAAAAAAGAGGGTACGAACTCTGTTCAATGATTATGGATGCAAGAAATTTACATTCATGCAGCTTGTGAAAGAACATGTTGCTAAATCTGGCTTACAATGGAGTCTTTTTTACGACTATGTTGCGATATCCGGAGCTAGATCACACAAGTTCTCATTAAGGGTGGTACTTTATGCAGTTTCTTCTTGTTTGATTGCTTTGGTACATAGCTCGTGCCCTCTCACTAACTTCCTAGACGGAAACACATGGAAATATCAAACACTAAATATTTGAAATATCCTAGTATCTGAAACTGTTGCTGTAAATTTAGAGCATTTTCACTTGTGGGAGTACAGTTGCCATTTTGTGAGCCAAATTTGAAGCTTATGCAGAAAACAATCATACATAAAACGAGTACAGTCTAAACCAATAGAATACTGAAAATAGAAGACCTATGCCGGAGGTGGCGTTTTGGCACACGCGTGCATATACACTCATTATAGAAAATAATAAAAAAACAATTTTAAAAATATCAAAAAAATCTGACATAAATTTTTTGGTATACATCGTGACATCCTATGTTCGTTTACAAGTTTTCGTGGAAAAACAATATTTTGTGTGGTGTGTACAAAAAAGACAAAAAAATGTCCTGTACGTAGTCGTGTTACAGCATCAAAATTTATCTTTTTTACAGGAGCCACAGAAAAATGTTTTTTATGTTGAAAATTTGTGTACCAACATAAAATGTCTAGATGTACATGTCAAAATTTAGTTTAGAATTTTTTAACACTTTAAAACGTGGATTCACATAATGGGAGCATATGCTCCTATGAGCCAAAGTGCATTTCCCACCTATGCCAACTTGTCTCAATCATTTCTATGTGCTACTGTGCTGTGGTCCTTAAGCATGCAGGTTGGTGACTGGTGAAACATATAACAGTGACTTGTTGGCTAGCACTTATATGGCACCGGTATGTATAACATTGTTGCATCACCAATTATGTGCGTGGCGTACGTTCCTTTCCCCTTCAAATATGCCCATCACTCTTTGTTCTTCTCAACAGTACAAAGTCTACTGTTCCTGCCTGTCGTACACACGGCACGGTTACAGATCACTCAATGGCGAGAACGATGCGGTGTAGCCATGTGAGTTGGGCCAAGGGTCTGAGATTCTGCTTCCCCAATTTAGTCCATTTTTTGGAGGTCCATGTACCAAGTTCAGTGAACTAGCACTGGTATCTGCACTGCACTTGGGTCCTACCGTGAAAAAGATGCAAATAGTCTAATACTTATATTTGCCTTTTTTTTTGTTTTATTATGGACCCTGGACCACACACGAGCTTTCACAATATTCTGCAAGACAATTTTGTTGGCAAAAGGTCGGATGCCACCACTCAGAATGAAATTAAACTATTCTGAAATAAGAGTCAGCAACGGCATAAACTAGTGCAAAACCTGTTTGCTTTCGGTGTTTTTTATTGTTTGCAAAACCTGCTTTGACAAAAAGAAAGAGGAGCTCCCGGACCGGGATCAAACAAAACAAAATAAAAAAGTAAGCATAGAAAACTATACTACCTAGCAAAGGACAATAAAGAAAGTTCACTCCAGGTAATCCAGCAGGGTTTCCTTCGGATAGACTGTCCTTAAGTCTAGGATTATTGATAAAGAAATTAAAAACTGCAATGGCACATGTAACAACTGCATGAGAGGATTTCAACATACTACTCACTTCATTTCAAGCCCTTGGTCAACAATTAGTCAACCTAAAGTGTGTGTTAAATTGTAACTTCTACCGCTTTACACTTGGTTTTTTGCATGAGTTCTGTACATAGCATAGTGTGTGGCACAATAGCATTGTACTCTGTATTAGGTCTCTATTTTATTGATAAAGGATGACTTTTTTAAGCTTAAAAGTTACTACCTCCGTTTCAATGAATAAGACGCATGCGTATTTCAAGACAAACTTTGACCGATTTTTTTTATCAAAAAAATTTGATTCTATTATACGTAATTAGTATCGTTGGATTCGTCTTGAAAAACACTTTCTAATGATATTAATATTATATTAATAATCTTTATATATTTGGAGAAATTCTTAGTCAAAGGAAAAATTTGAAAAACGAGGACGCCTTATTCATTGAAATGGCAGTGGCATCCAAGCTATGCACACATCCTCTGCATAAATAGAATATACATAACCTTTAAGAAAGTCTACAAAAGGCAAAAGTAAAACATACAAAATTATGTATAACTATAAAAATATCTAGGACAATGGAGGGCCGATCGGTAGACCATTATACAACCCTCCATGGATAGTAATGCAATCCTAATCTTGTGAAAACATTTTTCAAGACTGATGCACCGTGTACTATGGAACGCATGCAATCTGAGCACCTACAGATTTCAGTTATGAAATACTATGCCCAATTTGGTTAAAATCATGAATGTCTGGAAAAGAAGATTCGCCGAAACAGAATCTACTTACCATTCACCCTTTACTTTACTTCTTCTGCTTGGTCGATCGAGGAACCACAAACCGCACCAAGGCCCAATCAGAAGCACCCACTCACTTGCCCAGCTCCTCAAGGCCTCCAACGGTGGAGGCGGAATAAACTCCGGTCACTTTTGCAGCCGCCCGGAATTTGATACTCCTCCGCTCGCTCAGTGGTCGTCCCCTATATAGGCACGCCTCCTTCCACCTCCCCCCTCCGCCTCTTTCAGTTCGCTGCCATCCTAAGCTAGCCAGGTGCTCTCTCGACTAGACCAGGCCGACATGATGGCGGAGTCGTGGATGGACGTGCTGCCGCCGCCGGCGCCCTACTTCTCGGGGCAGCCGTGCTGGGTGGTGCCGGAGCGGCGGGCAGGCGGCGCGTGGACGCTGGAGGAGAACAAGGTGTTCGAGGAGGCGCTGGCGGCGATCGACCTGGACGCGCCCGACAGGTGGGAGATGGTGGCGCTCATGCTGCCCCGGAAGACGGCCGCCGACGTGGTGGACCACTACCGCGCCCTGGAGAACGACGTCGGGTTCATCGAGGCCGGCCTCGTCCCCTTCCCTCACTACGACAGCAGCTCGTCGTCACCTTCGCCCGGCGGGTTCACCCTGGACTGGGACGGCGGCGGTGGCGGGTTCCGGCGCGGGTACTGCGGCCTCAAGCGTGGCCGCGCCGACCATGAGCGGAAGAAGGGCATCCCGTGGACCGAGGAGGAGCACAGGTAACTTCGCAGATCGGATCATGAAGAGCCAAGCATCTTCGTGTTAGAATAGCTTTGTCGTTCGTTCGTTTCTTGGCGAATTCTGATCGTGTTACTGTGGACACATACACAGGCTGTTCCTGAAGGGGCTGAAGAAGTACGGGCGAGGGGACTGGCGGAACATCTCCCGGAACTACGTGACGACCCGCACGCCGACGCAGGTGGCGAGCCACGCGCAGAAGTACTTCATCCGGCTGACGACCGGCGGCAAGGACAACAAGCGCCGCTCCAGCATCCACGACATCACCACCGTGAACGTGCCGGACGACGACGACAGGCCTTCTTCGGAGTCGCCACCCTCCGCGCTCACCGCCGCCTCCGACCACTTCGGCGGGCAAGGGCAACGGCACGCCTTCGTGCCGTCGATGGGGACGCTCGGCGCCGGCAACCCCTACGGAAGCGTGAAGCTCGAGCAGCAGAGCTCCTTCATGGCCGGTGCCAGCCTCGGGCTCGACGACTCGCTCCTCCTGCAGATGCAATGCGGCCAGCTGTGAATTGAGGCGCTTCTTGGCGCGGCGGCGAGAACCGCGCCGGGGAAGGATCGTCGGCGTCTCACCATCGCGATCACCGTCGTCCTCGGGCACGGCCGCGCGCACCAGAGTTCTGTTCCAGGCCGGCGCGCTTGCCTCGACACCAGTTTGGCTGCAGAGCTGCTGCCTGTGTCTCGACCTTTCCCCTCAGATGGTGGCGCGTAAGTGAAAACATCTGAGAGTGACATGGCCTCGGACGTGCTGCAACTACCTCCATATGCAGGCCTGCGTCCATGGACAGAGCCTCAAGAACCCATCGACGCGCCACCGTCCAGTACTGTACATAATTCAGCGATGTATAGGGCCAAGAACGAACTTGCAGCGTAGTGAAAATCTGAAATAAGCAGCTAGCTTGTATCTTGTTCTCCGGTGTCACCGCCGGCCGGTGGCTTGGGTCAGGAGCATCGATCGGTCTGAAAGTTTGTTTATAGCGTCTCGTTATGTTTTAGTATGCCTTCACAAGATCTGTCGCCATTGTTGCACCGCCGTGAGAAGCTCCGTTTTGGCTCACCTGAAATCCTCCATGTGCTGCTGGTCTCCGGGGGGTCTTCGCATCAATGCCGACCGATCTCGTTCAGTCACGACATGTATTAAATTCTGATCTGCGCAGGCAGGCTGTGCGCTAATCAGAATTGCATAAACTACTCGTCCTCGTGCTCCTTGCTCTTGCCGTCTTCCGCCCCATGCGCAGGTGTTGGCTCATGATCTGCTCCGGTGGCGATTCCACCTCTGACTCCAGTTGGCCAGCTGCTGGTTGAAGCAAAGCATGGATTTGATTCGTCAATCAGCTCAGCTGGGACGGACGAGTAGACGGTGGTTGCAAGAAGAAGTGGCTCGGCCGGTAGTGGCTGGCACGCCGCACGCAGTATCCAAGTATACTGTCCTATGGAATGAGTTGGAGGTCCACCCAGCAAGCAGCTAGGAGAGCATCACATGCCCCAACAGCACCTACAATTCCCGTGTCCTTCCCGCTGTCGTCGTCTTTCCGTTTCCGAAGATAAAGCCAACCCCTGTGAACTCGCACCATTCATCACATCAACATTGGGCGCGCCCGCCCGCACGCTGGAACGCGGCAGTGTGAGCTGAGATTCATCCAGTCATTAGGGCATCTCCAGCGGCGCGAGGTCGTTTGCGTCCGCTTTGGTCGTAACTGCGTCTGGCACCGTCTCCAGCGGCACGACGCAAAGTGACCGGGCCGTCCGCGGAGACGCAAACCTGGCCCAAATATGCGCCAGGTTTGCGTCTCGGCGGACGCTGCGCGGACGCGCAAAGTGTCCGCTGCGGTCTCCACCGGCCCGCCTGGCAGCGAGCCTCGCATGGAGGGCATCGCTTCCGCGGCTATCGCTTCCGCGGTCAGCGCTTCCGCGTCCGCGTCGCCATGAATGCCGCAGCTTCCCGTTCCGCGCTTGCACCGGCGGGCGGCGGCCGGGCTCTCGCGGCGCCATCAATGGCATCGTATCCCGTGCGCGGCCGCCCTTAAAAGTCCGGGCCGCCGCGTTGCTCCTTCGCCCACAACTCCACTCGCACCACAACCGCCGCCGCGCCTGCGGGAAGAAGAACGACTTCGAGGCCTCCGGCAGCGGCAGCAAGAAGGTGCCGCTCCCCGTCACGGCGAGGAGGCTCATGCACGGCAAATGGGTGTCGTGCGACGCCTCGGTCCGGCGTGCGCCGCCCGGGCGGCCGGCGGCTCACCGCCGCCGGTGCCCATCCCTCCGAGCACCGGCGCGCGAGCTCGAGCGGACCAAGGAGATCCGGCGGCGGAGGCGATATCCGCCGGTGGACCTCCTCGCCGATCCGGCGTACGCCATCGACTCGGAGAGTTGGCGTACGTACTCGTCCACGGAGACGGACGCGCAGACGAAGGGCCGGCTTCATGGGCGACATGGATTATCCCTTCGGCCCCGCACCGCCGGCTCGTCGTCGCCAGGGCGCCGACGCGTCGCCGCCAGGCGCCGACGCGACGTGAGCAGCCCGCAAGCACAACGACCGCGAGGACGAGGACGACGACGACGAAGCCTACGCCATGTACGACGACGACGACTACATCGAGGCGCTCGCGTACCATAGCGAGGACGTGAAGGACGACAGCGACGACTACGTCGGCCTCGTCTTCCACGAATGGCAGCAGGCCATGGCGGAGGGCCGGAACTTCGAGTTCCCCGACAACATGACGGACGACGAGATGGCCAAGCTCGGCCTCCTCGTCTCCGAGTACGACGCGCCTGTGCAGCCGCCGTTGTCCCCGCTACGCTACCGCTGTCATGCCGCCGGGCCCGTCCGCGGATGAAGCCCTTCGACAGCGCTCCCGGACTCGGCGGCGCCTCCTCCACCGCCGCCACGCCCTTGGGCGCTCCACCACCGCCGCCACGCCGCGCGCCCTTGGCGCCTCCACCGCCGCCTCAGCCCGCAGCCTCCTCAACCTCGAGCACCGCGATCGCGCCCGGCGTACGCTCCCCCGGATGGCTACTGGCCGTGGGACATACCTGAGGTCATCTTGCTCGATAGCGACGAGAAGCAGCACGGCCACGATGCGCAGCAGTAGGGGTTTTAGTTTTTTTTTTTATGTTTTCAAGTATGTAAGTTATGTTTCGGTTTTTGTAAATTATGTTTCAGTTCAAAAAAATGATTCGTCCTAAAAAAATGCGTCGTGCCACTGGAGCCACCCCGACGCAAACGGACGCGCGGTCGTTTTCGACCAAAAGAGCAGACGCAAACGGACGCACGCAGACGCTAAAATGCGTCGCGCCGCTGGAGATGCCCTCACCCACACGCACCGGCTGGCTCCCGCGCGTCGGCCGTTTGCCATCTCCGGCCGTGCACTTGCACCGTCGGCAGAAAGATCGAGGATGGATGGATGCCGCAGGCGCGCAGAACGGGAGCGGCATCCTATAGTACTAGAAGGACCCTGCGCGCGTTGCTGCGCCGTTTTTTATACTTACGTTTTCTTATTTCGTATGCATTTCACTAAAAACAAACTATGCATTTCACTAACAACAAACGAGAGAGAAATTTCACATCTTATTGGCAAGGTATGAGAAAATATATTAAAATAGGGCTATCCATGAGTTTTGGATCTCAGATCTGGTCACTAAGAACGCAAACTTGACAGAGCCATACATACTTTATTACCCATCAGAACTGATTTACATAATTGATATCCAAAGTAATTAGGAATGGTACAAACATTCTTTCACTGCTACTACAGAATCAATTTCAGACTCTGTCCATTATCTAAGAAGTATTAAAGCCTAACATATTCTTGCTTTAAAATACATACCCCGCATTATGCAAGAAGGGAAATGTGTGTACTGCTTTTAAGATGCACACAGGTCCAACTAAGTTATCTATTCAGTATGCAAGTGACGAACTAACATAACTGAGATTAAATCAAGAAAGCTGATTACAGTGACACTCAATTTATAAGACCTCTATTTTAAGAAAAATATCTTGAACACTGTAGCCATTAGGTAGTCGAAGTACAGCTTAGACATGGTATCTAACCATTCAAGACCACACACCAAAATGTTTAAGATAAGATAAAAGTAAAATAATTTGCCTCGGCCCAGTTACCAGACACCAAACTATGCCCCAATAACCTGTTGGGGAGAAATAAATTTGGAATCACAGTAAGAACAAAAGTGTCATTCTCGGCTCCTAATGGAAGAACCAGAAAAATATATACGTCTTCTGTTACCTTACCAAAGGACATCAATAACAACAACTCAGCACCAGCTTTCCTTCTTATCACTCAAAAGACCATAATTTGTCATGTTCGTAACTTAACATGCAGAAAACATGTAACAAAAGGAATAGATTTTAGAAAGAAAAAAATTATTGGATTGTTGCCTACCAATCATAGCGGACAAAAAATTGTATACATAGTCTAAGTAAATTTTTAGACTACATCTGGAACGATGCTGGGACGCAATACTTCAGTTATGCATACTGCATAGGCACGAAAAAAATTCATAAAAGAATAGTAATTATATAAATAAAGAAGCACTCACAACATAAGTAACTCGTAATTTTCAAAGCATATAGCTTATTGACATGGCATCATTCACTACAGATAAATTTCCTAAAAGTTTTGGAGTTAGTAGATCACATAATAAATACAAAGGACCACACTATAGATACAGTAATATCCCAAATATCAATTCTTTTGTTTATAAATGAGCATGAGGACTTCAAGAGTATATAAACTCCGATATGTTATTTAAGAAAACTGAACTTCCCAGCTAGCCTATAGATACAAATTGCCTTTTTGTTATCGTTTGCCTTTTCATTATCCAATTCCTCCCGAGCAAACCAATTTTACTAATGCCAGTGTGACTCATAATCCTAAGCATCCCAACAGAGTCATGGCTCGAGTACCTCAAACCAAATGCCAAATCAATAAGCTAACCTCTGTTTTGTACTCTTTTTCTGACAGAATGCATGTTTCTCTAGCTTGTTATCATCTTTTAAGAGGAATCTGATTATGTAAAATCGGATGCAAACGATCATTAGTTGGCAATATATCGAAAAACAAATTACAGATCTATGCAATCAAGACATACATTGCACAAAATGGAAGCTCTTACTCGACCATACTGAGAAACTCAAAATGAAGGTATAGTACTGAAATAAATTTTAACGGGGTTTGTGTCAATTGGCCAATTTCCAACTTAATTATATACTGCAGTTACACAATTTAGTGGTGAATGGCCATTGAAAGATCACAAATAACGAAGAGACAATGTCCAAGCAAACCTAAGTAAACATGTACAAATTTAGAAAGCCAAAATTCCACATCTGCGCATAGCATTAAAACCACCAGTAGAGCCGGTCTGAAGCTTTTCCAATGGCACACCGCTGAATACGCCAAACCTCCCCACCGGCTGGGATCAAACTTGCACATGTATATAGGGTGACTCATGATTTTCCAGTTGTTTGCCATGACAAACAACCTAGGATTCAACTGCAGCTACTTCAGGTCCTTCCTGCAAAAGCCATAGGCATAGTTCTTGCATGCATCAAATCAGATATGAAAATAAACCATGTCGATCTGAAGAAATAAATTTATAGAAAAGAGGAAGGATGCACTAATTCAGTTATACCCCAAGAAAGCGACACAAATGTCAAAATGGATATCATAAAACCCTAGAAACTTTGTTCTTGCTCTCCTAATTACTACTTTCATGTATAGAGTTCATACTTTAGCAGAGCAAGCAATATTGTGATCCACCTTTGTATCTCACGGTTGGGCTATGGTTTTGCATCTCAATAATGCTGTCATATGCTACTGGTCCACCACCTTTGTATCTTACAATCAGGTATTGTAATTATGCATCTCGGTAATGCTGGATTAGTACTCTACTAATCCATTTCTGTATCTCACAATTTTTCATTGTAAAGATTCTAATAAAAATAAACATTGGTCATTGTAACTTAATGATTTTTTAGCAAGGGAAGAAATATCAATGATTACACTGTTAACCAAGTAAACAAGGCTACATTTGGCAATGTTTTTTTGATAAAGATGTTTGAAAATGCTCAGTCTAAGTCATCCTAAGTAGATTGTTGTGCTATTTGGATAAGTCAATGAACCAAGAATCAATAAAGAAAAGAAAGTCAGAAACCAAATGCCATACAAACCCTAATGACAACCAAATGGTATTTTCGAATATATTATGCACGATTGGGAGTAGACATTTGAAACTTTGCAAGTTATCTTTGGTTCAAACCCTGTTGTGAATACATGGTAAAAATCCTTCCGATTTGGTTCCAATTCTCAATTATTGGTTCCACCCATGTGAGAATAATAATAAACTAAAATGGTAATCAGCTATTACAGATTTTTTTGTCAGTTTCATGGTGCACAAAGGGCAAACATTGATGTTAAGAATCTATGTTACCTGAACACCAATGTGTTGTATCGAGTTTTTATGCACTACTCCATTTGCGACATTGCCTTTTCCCTTGTTCTTCTCTTCTTCCTCGTCATCACTGTACTTGTTCTCATAATCGTTGTATTCCTCTTCTTCCTCCTCCTCTTCCTCCTCAATGCCATCCTCCCCCACTGGACCTACACCAGGCGCATGGGCTCTTGTTACCGCGCTGTTGGGCTTCAGCCTTCAGCTTAAATCTAGTCTTGCTATCACAGCCTATACATGCGTCGCACAAGCAGAAGGATGTCAGGTTGTGATTTCCCTCCGCTGGGGCTTGAAACTTGCCCATTAACAACCTACGCCTTTCGTCACACCGTCAACTGCCTTGACTCCCTAACTGCAACTCGTATTTTCCTAGGACTCGCATCTAATGCTTTCTCGGTATCGTGTATAGCTTTTGATGCTGCAACTATGGCTGTAGCCTCGTCCATGAAGCTGACCTTCTGGGATAACCAGACTTTGTTTAAAGCAGCTAGAAGCAGCCAGAAGTTCTCTGCCATGTGGAATGAGAGCCAAGGAGCATGAGGAAGTGCAGCAATTATGCTGTTGGGATGCTGAGGTGAGTCCCAACTGAAGTTAGGCCTAGGCATACATCATATATTGTCACGAGCTTCTTAAACGTGGTCAGATACTTGTGTTAGAAGTGCATCACCCTCCACTTCAGACATATTTTCTGCATTTAAAAATGAAAACTTAAATTCTTTTACTACAACATATAAAGTACTTCAGCCTTTTAGCACTTTATGGGCCATGGGTTAATACATATAAATGAGCTATGATTACAGTGTAGTAGATTCAAATTATCCAATGTCAGATCTAATGGATGCATAAGTTCTAGGTTTGGTGAAACTACTGGACAGGTATACTTCAAATCAAATTAGACCAAATTAATTATTCATGTGATGTTTATTTGGCACAAATAATATGAACTCACGCATCCAAAAATAAAATATTATTCCATATATCCAACCAATATCCGTTCATGCCTATAGTAATACAAAAAAAACAAAGATGGGAAAGGAGAGAAGGTAGAGGTCTAGAGGAGACCATACCTCCGGTTGCTGTGACCTGGAGTCCGGGCGGATGTCGGCAACAACTAATTGCTGGACCGCTCGGTGCTTCAAAGGAGGCAGGACACGGCGCCCCCGACCTCCATGGCGGCGATGCCGAGCTCGCCGACGACCAGGAGGTCAGGTCGCACGTGTGGGAGGGGATTGGGGACGGAAGGGACGGGGGAGAGGAGCAGCGTGTGGCCGCCGGTCCGGAGGGACTGTGGGGGAGAGGAGGGATGAGGACGGGTGAAGTGGAGGAGGTCGGCGTGAAGACTGCAGATGGAGGCGGTTTCGAGCGTTCCAGGTGGGTCGTGCAAGTTTTTCTTCTTCTCAAAGTCGGTTATTATTGAGTCGCTGACTGTGGGTCTCAAGTCGTGGATCAACCACAGGCCGCCGGAACCGTGGGAGCTTAGGGCATCTCCAACCGGGCGACCCATCCCGCGCCCGCGCGTCCGGATGGGTCGAAACGGACAAAACCGCGGCCCAGCGCGCGGACCCATCCCTAAAACGGATGGCCGCGGCGTCCGGGACGACCCAAACCCGGCCCAAATCTTGGACGAGTTTGCGTGGCCGCGGACGCGAAAGGCTGGTCGCTCGCGTCCTCCCTTGTCCGCCCCCGGCCCGCCCGTCTGCCTCCCAAAACAGAAAACACTCCACTGTACTCCCAAAACCTAGAGATGGCCGACGAAGCGACTGCCGCCGCCACCGCCCCCGACACCACCGCCACCATCGAAGAGGAGGCACCCGCGGCCGTTGCCGCTCCTGCCGTGGAGGCGGCTCCTGAACTGGCGGTGGCCGAGCTCCCCCCCGGGCCGCCGACGAAGAAGGCGAAGGCCGAGCTCACCCCGGAGCAGAGGAAGCTCGAGAGCAGGAAGAGGGCCGACCGGCGCAGGGCGCTGGACCAACGGAAGAGGGAAACCGCTGCCGAGCTGGAGCGGCAGCGGGCGGCGGAGCAGCTTCTCCAACTCCAGACGGAGGCGAAGAGCAGTCTCCTTCAAGAGCAGCAGGCCATGCTATTTTACGGCCACCCGGCGCTCGGCCAGCACATGATCATCCCCGGCACCGGCGCGGCCTCGGTGGGGAGCTCGGCCTCCTCCGTGACCCGGCCCCTTCCTCCAAGGTCAACCGCCTCGCCGACCGCCCTATTTGGGCACGAAATGGGGGCGCATGGGCGGCAGGCGTACCAGTCACGGGATGGGTCACCGGAGGTGGGCGAGTCCATGACGGGGCCGTCACCTTCGTCCATTGACCTGAACCGTGCGCCGGCGAACTCCAAAGGCCCGAAGAACCTGGGAGCCGCTGCGACGTCCGGTGCACGCAACCTGTTCGACGATATGTCGGCCGCGCGCGCGCAGTCACCGTCCGCCGTGCGAGCCCCTCCGTCTTTCGCGCGGACAATGCCGACGACCCTTCCATATCCTTCGACACAGCAGGCTCCCCAGCCACCTCCCATTGACACACGAGAGGGCACAACCGCCCGTCCCGGCAAGCATAAACATTGAGGAGGAGCCGTTGTTCGGTGAGGGCCTCACACAAGCCGCAGCCTGCACAAGCTCGAGGTCGCCGGGTAAGCAAACGAACCGCCAACTACACGGAGAAGGAGGACAAGGTGCTCGTCGATGGATGGTTGACCATCGGGCAAGATGCGTTGACGGGTGCCGAGCGAAGGGGTCCGCATTCGGCGCCGGATCTATGAATACTTCCATGAACATCGCAAATATGGACAGGAGCCATTTGAGAGCGACCGCAGCGAAATATCGCTCCAAAAGAGGTGGGGAGCAATTCAAACGGAGTGCAACAAGTTCCGGGCGGCGTATGAGCACGCGAGGCGGCTCCCCGTTAGTGGCATGGGTGTGAAGGACTTGGTATGATTCATAACCTCAACTTATTCATCCGATGTTTGCACATTTGTTTATCGTTGTTGTCTCGCTTTGCTCTAGGTGTGGCGAGCTTTGGAATTCTACAAAGCCAACAATGGAGAGAAGACCTTTGCCTTCCCTCATTGTTGGAAGGAACTCCACGGCACCCCCAAGTTCCGGGAGGGGTACGAGGGCTACATGGCGACCTTGATCGGCAACAATCCCGCCAAAGATGCCACGGTCATTGACCTTGATGGTGGGCAGCCTTGCGGCAGCTCCGCTTCTCGTGCAAGTCGTCCACGCGGCCACAAGTCAACCAAAGCCGACATGAAGCGTGATGCGTCGTCCATGCTATTGTATGGCACTTTGAAGGAGATGCATGCGGACGGAGAGGTGTCCACGGACAAGAGGGATGAGAGGAGGCGCCGGGAGAAAGAAGAGGACAGGAAGAAATTCTTTGATGTCCAGCAGAAGAAGCTTGAGATTGAAGAGGTCAAGGCGAAGACCAAAGCTAAAGAACTTGAGCTCAAAGAGAGAGAACTTGAGCTCATAGCAATGGCAAGGGCCAAAGAGGTGGAGCTGAAGGCGAAGGAAGTTGAGCTCAAACGCCAAGCCGAGGACAACCTCATCATGAACGCCGACTTGACCAACATGAGCGAGGCAAAGAGAGTTTGGTTCGAGAAGAGACGAAGGAGATCCTCGAGCGCCCAAATTGAGTTAGACAATCTCAATTGCAATTTTTATATTTTTCTCAAACTATGACACATTTTATTTGATTTATCATGGTACATTTGATAATATTGTATGGTATTTGATAATATTTTATGTTTCCTATATATTATTTTATGTTTACGAGATATTATTATATATCAAAGTGAATCCGTGGCCGGAGGACCTATTTTCCAAAGAAATAGGCCAAATGGCCAAATGGCCAAATGGGTGGCCGCTGCGTTGGGCGCAGGACGCGACCCAAACGGACGCGCGGACGCGGGGCTCCGTCCGCGCGTCCGCTCGGGCACGCAAACGGCCCAAAACGGACGGCCCAGCGCGTCCGTTTGGGTCGCCCGGTTGGAGATGCCCTTAGAGCTCTTCTAAGATTTGCTTCATGTGGCGCGTGACTCAGCTCCCGCAGAGGAAGTTTCAGCTCCGTGACTTGTGTCACGTCGCCCTTTAGCCACAGCACCTGACCTGACAACTCCGCCTGCTTTATCCGTGACGAATCATCCGCTCTTTCCCCGGCCTATTCATCAGCGCCCCAGATCGCATCAGCCCGCCACTATAATAATACGGCGAGCCGGCGAATGGCATGTATGGTCCGACGATGACAAAGCATAGAAAAGCAGACCTAAGGGCATCTCCAACCGCGCGACTCAATTGGACGCGCTGGGCTGTTCGTTTTGGGCCGTTTGGGTCGCCGCCCGGACACGCGGACAGCGCTCCGCGTCCGCGTGTCCGTTTGGGTCGCGCGCTGCGCCCAACGCGCGGACGCATCGCATAGGGCCAATTTAAACGAAATTTGAACAAAATGCGAATTTAAACGAAATTTCATTGAACATATGCTATATTTTGGGCAAATTTGTACATAGCCCTATTTTGGGAAAATAAAACTAACAAAAGAAGCCCCTATATGGGCTTTTAAATTTAAACTAATATAAAAGCCCTCTATTAGGGTTTGGTCGGCGGCGCGGTGGCCGCCGGTACGCCGCCTAGCCCCTGTGGGCGTCGTCGGCGACGTCGTCGTTGTGGACGACGTCCCCGGGCGGCGACGCGCTGTTGTGGCTGGACCGCGCCGGGGATTCCGGCCACGGAGACCACAGGGCCCCCTCCCATGGCGAGTGGGGGTCCGGAGCCACCCGAGGCTGCGGCGGCGCACGGAGCAACGCCTCCTCCCTGAGGCGCTGCTGCCTCTCCTGCCAGGCGCGGCGCCTGGCCTCCTGGCGCCGCCGCTGCTCCCCGCGGCGCCTGTCCTCCTGCCGCCGCTGCTCCTGGCGGCGCTCCTCGTCGGCGCGGCGCCTGGCCTCCTCCCGCCGCGCCGCCTCCTCCTCCTCCTCCCGTCGCGCCTGATACGTCTCCGACGTATCGATAATTTATGTTCTATGCCATATTATTGATGATACCTACATGTTTTATGCACACTTTATGTCATATTCGTGCATTTTCTGGAACTAACCTATTAACAAGATGCCGAAGTGCCGATTGCTGTTTTCTGCTGTTTTTGGTTTCGAAATCCTAGTAACGAAATATTCTCGGAATCGGACGATATCAAGACCCGGGTTCCTATTTTCACCGGAAGCATCCGAACACCCGGGAAGGACCGGAGGGGGGCACCGGGCCCCCGGATGATAGGGTGGCGCGGCCTGGGCCCTGGCCGCGCCAGCCTATGGTGTGGCCACCCCTTCGACCCTCCTGCGCCGCCTCTTCGCCTATATAAAGCCTCCGTCGCGAAACCCCTGAGGCGAAGAACCACGATACGGAAAACCTTCCAGAGCCGCCGCCATCGCGAAGCCAAGATCTGGGGACAGGAGTCTCTGTTCCGGCACCCTGCCGGAGCGGGGAAGTGCCCCCGGAAGGCTTCTCCATCGACACCGCTGTCATCTCCACCGCCATCTTCATCACCGCTGCTGCTCCCATGAGGAGGGACTAGTTCTCCATCGAGGCTCGGGGCTGTACCGGTAGCTATGTGGTTCATCTCTCTCCTATGTACTTCAATACAATAATCTCATGAGCTGCCTTACATGATTGAGATTCATATGATGATGCTTGTAATCTAGATGTCATTATGCTAGTCAAGTGAGTTTTACTTATGTGATCTCCGGAGACTCCTTGTCCCACGTGTGTAAAGGTGACAGTGTGTGCACCGTGTGGGTCTCTTAGGCTATATTTCACAGAATACTTATTCACTGTTGAATGGCATAGTGAGGTGCTTATTTATATCTCTTTATGATTGCAATGTGTTTGTGTCACAATTTATCTATGTGCTACTCTAGCAATGTTATAAAAGTAGTTTTATTCCTCCTGCACGTGTGCAAAGGTGACAGTGTGTGCACCGTGTTAGTACTTGGTTTATGCTATGATCATGATCTCTTGTAGATTGCGAAGTTAACTATTGCTATGATAATATTGATGTGATCTATTCCTCCTACATATGCATGAAGGTGACAGTGTCCATGCTATGCTAGTACTTGGTTTAGTCTTTTGATCTATCTTACACTAAAGGTTACTAAAATATGAGCATTATTGTGGAGCTTGTTAACTCCGGCATTGAGGGTTCGTGTAATCCTACGCAATGTGTTCATCATCCAACAAGAGTGTAGAGTATGCATTTATCTATTCTGTTATGTGATCAATGTTGAGAGTGTCCACTAGTGAAAAGTCTAATCCCTAGGCCTTGTTCCTAAATATCGCTATCGCTGCTTGTTTCATCGTTTCTATCGCGTTACTACTGCTGCGTTACTACTGCTGTGGTACTACTTCTTGTTTACTGTCCTGGGCAAAGCACTTTTCTGGTGCCGTTGCCGTTGCTACTACTTATTCATACCACCTGTATTTCACTATCTCTTCGCCGAACTAGTGCACCTATTAGGTGTGTTGGGGACACAAGAGACTTCTTGCTTTGTGGTTGCAGGGTTGCATGAGAGGGATATCTTTGACCTCTTCCTCCCCGAGTTCGATAAACCTTGGGTGATCCACTTAAGGGAAACTTGCTGCTGTTCTACAAACCTCTGCTCTTGGAGGCCCAACACTGTCTACAAGAATAGAAGCTCCCGTAGACATCAAGCACTTTTCTGGCGCCGTTGCCGGGGAGGAAAGGTAAAAGGCTCTCATACTCCGGTCTCAGGTAAAGTACTTTTCTGTCGCCGTTGTGTGTGTGCTCGAAGCTATTTCCTTTAGATCCTGCAATTGCATCTTTTTGTTTCTTGTTTACACTAGTTTGGCATAATGGACAACAATGAGCTTCTTATTCTATTTCCTGATTTAAAACATGGATTGTTTGATGCGAAAATTAAAAAACCTATGGAATCTTATTTGCATGATGGTAGTAATATTAGTATGAACGCTTTGAACACCATTGTTGATAATAATATAGAAAGTTCTAAGCTTGGGGAAGCTGGTTTTCATGATCTTTTCAGTCCCCCAAGCATTGAGGAGAAAATTTTCTTTGATGATACTTTGCCTCCTAATTATGATAGTGGTCCTTTGATACAACCTACTATGGAGAGTAAATTTTATTGTGATTATACTATGCCTCCTACACTTGATGAGAATAATAATGATAGCTACTTTGTTGAATTTGCTCCCACTACAACTAATAAAATTGATTATGCCTATGTGGAGAGTAATAATTTTATGCATGAGACTCATGATAAGAATGCTTTATGTGATAGTTATATTGTTGAGTTTGCTCATGATGCTACTGAAAGTTATTATGAGAGAGGAAAATATGGTTGTAGAAATTTTCATGTTACTAAAATGCCTCTCTATGTGCTGAAATTTTTGAAGCTACACTTGTTTTATCTTCCTATGCTTGTTACTTTGCTCCTCATGAACTTGTTTATTTACAAGATTCCTATGCATAGGAAGCATGTTAGACTTAAATGTGTTTTGAATTTGCCTCTTGATGCTCTCTTTTGCTTCACATACTATCTCTTGCGAGTGCATCATTAAACCTCGCTGAGCCCATCTTAATGGCCATAAAGAAAGAACTTCTTGGGAGATAACCCATGTGTTTATTTTGCTACAGTACTTTGTTTTATATTTGTGTCTTGGAAGTTGTTTACTACTGTAGCAACCTCTCCTTATCTTAGTTTTATGTTTTGTTGTGCCAAGTAAAGTCTTTGATAGTAAAGTAAGTACTAGATTTGGATTACTGCGCAGTTCCAGATTTCTTTGCTGTCACGAATCTGGGTCTACCTACATAGCTCAGAAAATTAAGCCAATTTACGTGCATGATCCTCAGATATGTACGCAACTTTCATTCAATTTGAGAATTTTCATTTGAGCAAGTCTGGTGGCCTAATAAAATCCATCTTTACGGACTGTTCTGTTTTGACAGATTCTGCCTTTTATTTCGCATTGCCTCTTTTGCTATGTTGGATGAATTTCTTTGATCCATTAATGTTCAGTAGCTTTATGCAATGTCCAGAAGTGTTAAGAATGATTGTGTCACCTCTGAACATGTGAATTTTTATTATGCACTAACCCTCTAATGAGTTGTTTCGAGTTTGGTGTGGAGGAAGTTTTCAAGGATCAAGAGAGGAGTATGATGCAATATGATCAAGGAGAGTGAAAGCTCTAAGCTTGGGGATGCCCCGGTGGTTCACCCCTGCATATTATAAGAAGACTCAAGCGTCTAAGCTTGGGGATGCCCAAGGCATCCCCTTCTTCATCGACAACATTATCAGGTTCCTCCCCTGAAACTATATTTTTATTCCGTCACATCTTATGTACTTTGCTTGGAGCGTCGGTTTTTGTTTTTTGTTTTGTTTGAATAAAATGGATCCTAGCATTCACTTTATGGGAGAGAGACACGCTCCGCTGTAGCATATGGACAAATATGTCCTTAGGCTCTACTCATAGTATTCATGGCGAAGTTTCTTCTTCGTTAAATTGTTATATGGTTGGAATTGGAAAATACTACATGTAGTAACTCTAAAATGTCTTGGATAATTTGATACTTGGCAATTGTTGTGCTCATGATTAAGCTCTTGCATCATATACTTTGCACCCATTAATGAAGAAATACTTAGAGCTTGCTAATTTGGTTTGCATATTTGGTTTCTCTAGAGTCTAGATAACATCTAGTATTGAGTTTTGAACAACAAGGAAGACGGTATGGAGTCTTATAATGTTTACAATATGTCTTTTATGTGAGTTTTGCTGTACCGTTCATCCTTGTGTTTGTTTCAAATAACCTTGCTAGCCTAAGCCTTGTATCGAGAGGGAATACTTCTCATACATCCAAAATCCTTGAGCCAACTACTATGCCATTTGTGTCCACCATACCTACCTACTACATGGTATTTCTCCGCCATTCCAAAGTAAATTGCTTGAGTGCTACCTTTAAATAATTCAAAATTTATCACCTCTTATTTGTGTCAATGTTTTATAGCTCATGAGGAAGTATGTGGTGTTTTATCTTTTGATCTTGTCATTTACTTTTGACAGACTTTCACAATGGACTAGTGGCACATCCGCTTACCCAATAATTTTGCAAAAAGAGCTGGCAATGGGGTTCCCAGCCCCGATTAATTAACTTGCATTAATAATTCTCTTCACATGTTTTGCTCGATTCATCGGTAAGCAACTTAATTTTGCAAATAGACACTCCTTCATGGTATGTGATTGTTGGAAGGCACCCGAGGATTCGGTTAGCCATGTCTTGTGTAAGCAAAAGGTTGGGAGGAGTGTCATCCATAAATAAAGAAAAACTAAACTAAAGTACATGTGTAAACAAAAGAGAAGAGGGATGATCTACCTTGCTGGTAGAGATAACGTCCTTCATGGGAGCCGCTCTTGAAAGTCCGGTTGATGAGGTAGTTAGAGTGCCCACTACCATTCGTTGACAACAACAAACACCTCTCAAAATTTTACTTTTATGCTCTCTTTATGTTTTCAAAACCAAAGCTCTAGCACAAATATAGCAATCGATGCTTTCCTCTTTGAAGGACCATTCTTTTTACTTTTATGTTGAGTCAGTTCACCTATCTCTCTCCACCTCAAGAAGCAAACACTTGTGTGAACTGTGCATTGATTCCTACATACTTGCATATTGCACTTGTTATATTACTCTATGTTGACAATTATCCATGAGATATACATGTTACAAGTTGAAAGCAACCGCTGAAACTTAATCTTCCTTTGTGTTGCTTCAATACCTTTACTTTGATTTATTGCTTTATGAGTTAACTCTTATGCAAGACTTATTAATACTTGTCTTGAAGTACTATTCATGAAAAGTCTTTGCTTTATGATTCACTTGTTTACTCATGACATTACCATTGTTTTGATTGCTGCATTCATTACATATGTTTACAAATAGTATGATCAAGGTTATGATGGCATGTCACTTCGAAATTATCTTTGTTATCGTTTTACCTCGCTCGGGACGAGCAGAACTAAGCTTGGGGATGCTTGATACGTCTCCGACGTATCGATAATTTCTTATGTTCTATGCCATATTATTGATGATACCTACATGTTTTATGCACACTTTATGTCATATTCGTGCATTTTCCGGAACTAACCTATTAACAAGATGCCGAAGTGCCGATTCGTTGTTTTCGCTGTTTTTGGTTTCGAAATCCTAGTAACGAAATATTCTCGGAATCGGACGATATCAAGACCCGGGTTCCTATTTTCACCGGAAGCATCCGAACACCCGGGAAGGAACGAGAGGGGGCACCGGGCCCCCGGATGATAGGGTGGCGCGGCCCGGGCCCCGGCCGCGCCAGCCTATGGTGTGGCCACCCCTTCGACCCTCCTGCGCCGCCTCTTCGCCTATATAAAGCCTCCGTCGCGAAACCCCCGAGGCGAAGAACCACGATACGGAAAACCTTCCAGAGCCGCCGCCATCGCGAAGCCAAGATCTGGGGGACAGGAGTCTCTGTTCCGGCACCCTGCCGGAGCGGGGAAGTGCCCCCGGAAGGCTTCTCCATCGACACCGCTGCCATCTCCACCGCCATCTTCATCACCGCTGCTGCTCCCATGAGGAGGGAGTAGTTCTCCATCGAGGCTCGGGGCTGTACCGGTAGCTATGTGGTTCATCTCTCTCCTATGTACTTCAATACAATAATCTCATGAGCTGCCTTACATGATTGAGATTCATATGATGATGCTTGTAATCTAGATGTCATTATGCTAGTCAAGTGAGTTTTACTTATGTGATCTCCGGAGACTCCTTGTCCCACGTGTGTAAAGGTGACAGTGTGTGCACCGTGTGGGTCTCTTAGGCTATATTTCACGGAATACTTATTCACTCGTTGAATGGCATAGTGAGGTGCTTATTTATATCTCTTTATGATTGCAATGTGTTTGTGTCACAATTTATCTATGTGCTACTCTAGCAATGTTATAAAAGTAGTTTTATTCCTCCCGCACGTGTGCAAAGGTGACAAGTGTGTGCACCGTGTTAGTACTTGGTTTATGCTATGATCATGATCTCTTGTAGATTGCGAAGTTAACTATTGCTATGATAATATTGATGTGATCTATTCCTCCTACATATGCATGAAGGTGACAAGTGTGCATGCTATGCTAGTACTTGGTTTAGTCTTTTGATCTATCTTACACTAAAGGTTACTAAAATATGAGCATTATTGTGGAGCTTGTTAACTCCGGCATTGAGGGTTCGTGTAATCCTACGCAATGTGTTCATCATCCAACAAGAGTGTAGAGTATGCATTTATCTATTCTGTTATGTGATCAATGTTGAGAGTGTCCACTAGTGAAAAGTCTAATCCCTAGGCCTTGTTCCTAAATATCGCTATCGCTGCTTGTTTACTCGTTTCATCGCGTTACTACTGCTGCGTTACTACTTCTTGTTTACTGTCCTGGGCAAAACACTTTTCTGGTGCCGTTGCCGTTGCTACTACTTATTCATACCACCTGTATTTCACTATCTCTTCGCCGAAGTAGTGCACCTATTAGGTGTGTTGGGGACACAAGAGACTTCTTGCTTTGTGGTTGCAGGGTTGCATGAGAGGGATATCTTTGACCTCTTCCTCCCTGAGTTCGATAAACCTTGGGTGATCCACTTAAGGGAAACTTGCTGCTGTTCTACAAACCTCTGCTCTTGGAGGCCCAACACTGTCTACAAGAATAGAAGCTCCCGTAGACATCAGCGCCTGGCGGGCCTGGGCGTAGAGCTCCCAGCCCTCCGCCTCCTCGACCTCCCGCCGGGCCGCCTCCTCCATCTCGGAGGTGCGAATGGCCGCTTGGAGGTGCGGCCATTGCGCCTCCTCCTCCGCCGCCGAGATCATCAGCGCGGCGCGGAGGTCCGGGTCCTCCTCCGAGGACTCGGGCTTCGGCTCGAGCATGAGAGGCGGCGGTTGCGGCAATGCCGCGCCGCCGCGGGCGGCCTCTCCGATGTGGAGGCCGCCTGGGTTTCTTCCCGCAGCCCGCAGCGCCGGCGGGCGACGGCGGCTGCTGCTCGCCTCGTCGTCGTTGGCGAACCGTCGCTTGGCCATGGCGGCGGTTTCGCTGCCGGGAGTGGAGTGGGGACTGGAGTGTAGGGCCGGATCCCCTCCAGTCCCCATTTAATAGTCTCCCTGGTCACCGACAGGTGGGCCCAAGGGCGACGAGGCGACCAGCGCGCGGACGCGAGCGGACGGCGCGTGCCATCCGCGGCCACGCAAACCTAGCCCGGATTTGGGCCGGGTTTGCGTCGTTCCGGACGCCGCGGCCGTCCGCTTTTGCGGTGCGTCCCCGCGCTGGGCCGCGTTTTTGTCCGGCTCGACCCAAACGGACGCGCGGGCGCGGTTTGGGTCGCGCGGTTGGAGATGCCCTAAGATATCTCCAGCGGGGCCGACCCATTCAAGTCTAAAAGCATCTCCAGCCGTCTCCCCGACGAGGCCTCCAGCGGCCTTTTTCTTACTTTCGTGTTATTCGGCCTAGCTGCGCCCCCGGCTCCTCGTTTTCCTTCGGATTTGGTCTTTAATCCATCCGGGGAGCCCAGACCATCCCCGCCCCCCGGACCCGCTCTATCGGCGAGAGAACACACAAAGCTCACCACTTTCTCGACGCAAATCCCCCTCCCCTCTCGTTGCTCTGTCACCGCCGGCACCACCCCTCGCCAATCCGCCGGCCGGTTGCCTGAACTCCGCCGTCCCTCCACCCAGCAGCCTATATTCCGCCGCCCGTCGTGCCCTCTGACTATATTCCACCATCGGGCAACTCCCTCGCGCCTCATCGACACGCCCGACAGGTGTTCGTCCAATTGCCTGGCTGGACATGGACTCCGACGAGGAGGAGGAGCAGATGTTCGCCGAGCTTTTTAAAGAAGAAATGGCAGCCGCCGCCTAAGACAAGGAGCACATGTTGATCCTAGCTTGCCTGTCCGGCTTGTACGCTGACTCGGCCATTGGTCGCTGTGGTGGGTCGGCACCAGGTCGCCGGAAGTGTAGGCCGAGGCAGCGAATGGAGGGCTACTCATGCTCTACGCCGACTACTTCGCCGACGACCCATTGCATGGTGAGGCTGTTTTTAGGCATCGTTTCAGGATGAGCCGGAAGCTCTTCTTGAGAATTGTGTATGCCCTTCGAGAGTACGACTCCTATTTCAGATGCAAGTTGGATTGCACCGGCATGGCAGAGTTTTCCAAGCTTGTTGAGAGTCATGCTCCCCCGGTTAACTTTGTGATCAATGGCCGGCAATACAACAAGGGATATTATCTTGCATACGGTATCTATCCAAAGTGGGCAACATTTGTGAAGACTATCTCAAGCCCCGGCCTCCTGAAGGAGCAGGAGTTTGTCAAGGAACAGGTTGCCGAAAGGACGTTGAGCGTGCATTTGGTGTCCTCCAGCAAAGATTTGATGTAGTCCGGTTCCCCACTTTGACTTGGTCCAAAGATCAGATGTGGGAGGTGATGAGCTGTTGTGTGTGCTTACACAACATGATTATCGAGAATGAGTGAAAGTATCTGGTTTCCCTGAACGAACAAGCTGCACCATATACCATATGACAGAGAGAGTCCTCTTGCACAGCCTAATCACCAGGTGCCGGCATCGTGGGATGCGTTCATCGCTATGCGTCAGGAGATTTGAGACTCCACAATGCATCAACAGCTGCAGGATGATCTGGTGGAGCACATATGGACGCTTCGAGGCAACACCAACTAGTTTCCATTTAATTTGTTTGAAAACTTGTCAATTTATTTTCTTGTTTTATTGAACTGTAAACGTTTATTTGTAAAAATAAGCCAAATATTGGCAAATCTATGATGGATATTTG
This sequence comes from Lolium rigidum, assembly GCF_022539505.1. Lineage (NCBI taxonomy): Eukaryota > Viridiplantae > Streptophyta > Magnoliopsida > Poales > Poaceae > Lolium > Lolium rigidum. The sequence goes on along the minus strand of NC_061513.1, from coordinate 74,679,249 downwards.
GCACAGGGATGTTTTTTCTGAAAAATGCCGAACACCGGGCGTCTACCGGGGAGACTGCTGGAACTTCGGCGCTCCACGGTCGAAACTTTCATCCAATCTGGCACTATTTAGCGCTGGATTTGGCCGTGGGGAGCGCCAACGGCTGGAGATGCTCTAAGATGTCGGTTTCGATCCACGTGGACGGACAAACAGTCAACACATGCTTCAGCGAAGTGACGCAAACAAATCAGCCCATCCGCCTCGACATATCCGCGCTTCAAATTTAGGAAACCGATCCATCGGGTCGGACACTACGCAAACAACGTGCGCGTCCGGCCACGCATGCAGCGGACCCACTGGAAGCGACCCGAAGGCAGGAGGATGACCGGTGGTAGCATCTGTCATCAAGGCCACCGCTGACCGATGCACCCGCAGCTGAAGTCTGTGCTCGCTGGCTTTACTCTTGCGCCGGCATTGAAGCTATGATAGCGCTGGAAGCCACGCGGGCACGCTCGACATTGTTGGTCAGCGGTATATAACCGCGGTTGTGCCCGCATCTACTCCCACTCCAACCGCCACCGCCATGCCACTTCTACACGCACGCATCATCGATGAAGACGCCGAATTGGCTGAAGATGTTCGCTAACGACCACGAGGCCGGCTCCTCATCCGGCCGGCGGCAGCGCCGGGATTCTCCGCCTTGGTGGAACCCTGCGCGGCCCCGTGTGCTCCCTCCACTGCCGCAGGGGCACATGTTAGGTGCCTGTGCTGGAGGCGCAACGACGGTGGGAGGAGGGTGACCCCTACCGTCACCGCTACGTCTCCCTGCCGCATGGGTGGCATCTGAACAGGGGGAGGTTCCCTGTTCCGCCACCTCCGGTGGACTGGCGAGCCCTGCGGCAGGGGGGATGCGCCGCCGGATCGAGTGCATCCCGCCGATGATGCAACGACAGGAGGTGTACCGGTGGGAGGACTTCTGGCGGGAATTCCTCGCCTAGGAGCACGAGGCGTGCCGTGTCATCCGCGACCGCTGCGACTTCATGCCCGGCGACGACGCACTAGACAGCGAGGATGAGGTCTTCTACGATGACGAGGAGATGGACGATGTGCCTCCATCTGCTGTGAAGCTGGAGGATGTCGTCCCCGACAACTACGATGAGGTCGCAGCCACGGCCGGCGCCCTTGCCGGTCCATTGGCCGACGAGGAGGCCAAGTGGTCCTGGCTAGGGCAGGATGACATCTTCCAGCTCTCGGCCATGGTGGCGGCGCACGTAGCATCGATGCCACCGCCACCACCGCCGCCTCCGCAAGCGCCACCACATGCATCGTGGGTTGGCCAGGAGGTTCCACCACCTCCGCCACCTCTATACGCGACTCCTCCGCAATACACGCATCCAGTGGAGGTTCCTGCTTGGGCACATCAGCTCTGGACGCCACCGCCATTCGTGGACCTCGTCTATGACGACGAATTAGTTTAGATTTTTGTTTTCAACTATGTAAATTATGTTTGAATATATGAAATTTCAATCACATTTTTGCGCGCTTTTTTAAATTCATGCTCTCTATTTGGTTCATGTACATGGGCCAATTAGCCAGCGGACAAAATGGGTCGCACCGCTGGGCGCTCTGTCAGGGCAGGCTAGACAACACGACCCATCCAGTTCGCGGGCCGACCCAAAAGGACAAAACGGACCATTTGGGTCGCCGATTTGGGTCGGCCCACTGGAGATGCCCTCAAACCAGATGCTCCACGCAAATGGACCGACATAGCAGGTTGCTCCGACGCAAACCTGATTCAATGGTCAACGAGGCTAAACCCTAATTCAATGGTCCATCGCAAACGAACCGAGCTATTCTTGACGATCCACTCTACGTTTCCCCTTCTACGTGTGATGATCACCGCGGCGCCATCAATGGCCCCCGCCATTGCCCTTTCTTCTTCTCAGAGAACAAGCAACACCACTTCGCGACGATCATGTGCAAGGGGTGGATAATCAGGAAGTCGAAGCGCGACCACAAGGTGGGATCATTGGCAGCAAAGCCGATGTGATATCCCAGGTTTAGAGGATACAAAATGAGAGAACACCAAAGTGTGCATTGCATTCATGCATAGAAAATCCGGGGAATTTTCGCGCTTTCAAATAAAACTTGTCACAGTAACTGAAGTTTCACTTGACTTGATGGAGTTGAAGTAGCTCATCAAGTCAAGCGCTATAAACCTCAATGTGACCTTTGCTAAACCCTTGTTTTGGGTAGACATAATTTGATCCATAGGTTGGATCAAATGGAACTAGAACCATTACGCAGCACTTTAAGTGAAGATCAAATATCAAATCCTATAAAGGATCATAACATGGTATTCCTTACAACCACATATTCTTTAGGAATTAACCTCTTACTTATTAACACTTAAAAGTTAGCAAATACCTTTGTGTATAATTTAATTCACTTCTAAACTTATTACCAAATATGGTAACCACAAGGTCTAAATTGCATAAAAGCCACATATTCTTATTTAAATCATAACTTGTTAAATATATGGAATATCACAAAACTAAATCTATTTACATTACGAATTATAGTTCAAACTATTTGAATAAAACTAACTATGAGTATTTTGAAACTCATACGATCATTCCTTGGTGAAATCAAACACCAACTATCCAAAATTGAGGAATAACCCTCAACCTTGACCTTTTGACCAATATTATAACATATATCCAATCATATATGATATGGTGCATTATCCACAAGTATAAAAGAATTCACAAGACATCTAGTTACAAATGCCACTTGGCTATCCAAAAACAAATCATATGAGAGGATAATATCCATGCCACATATGATGAAAATATCTACATTTTTTGCATTCCAAGCTATGCCACCTCATGCTCAAAGGATTTCTATGGATGAGGGCATGATAACCAAGCACCTTACTCATCAAACCACAACAAGAGTCACCCACCTATGTTTCATGACACTAGAGCTTGCCCAAGTCTATAAAAGGAGCCACACCCTTCATCCATTTGATCATCTAGTACCATGTTACAAGGAAACCAAAACCTTGAGACCAACCATACATTAGCTAGGATCAAGATGAAGAAGCTAGGAGGTGGAGGCATACCACAAGATGCAGGTTTATCAGATTTCCAGAAGAACAAGCTACATAAGATACCAAGGTAGAATTCCTAGGCAAACCATATATTTAGGGTCATATCATCATCTCTTGAGTAGGACCTTAGGCTATTCCAAGACATTTATAAGTGAGAGAGATTATAGATGCTAACCATAGTCATGTCTATCCTAGAGAATACTAGAGTAGTATTAAATCCTACTTGTTCAAACCAACCTTCAATCTTGGAGGTGAGAGCCATATTCTATTAGTGAAACATAACCAAAAGCCTAGACCACTTTCTTATTTCCTTACTGCCTCAATTGATAAGTATAAGGGAAATCCTAGATTATAACCACATAGAACTTATACCTAAACCCTAACTTGTGCATCACAAGTAAACCCTAAGACCATACCATAAATTCAAGTACTACTACATAATTAGTTGATCAATCAATAGCAAGAATTTTTAAATAAACCTAAATAAATTCCCATGCCCTTAGAAATAATTGGCACATGAAATCATGACCCTAACACCATCTTCATTACCACCTTATCTTAAATTCTAGCCATAATTAAAGTACATATGAACAACCAATGTTCTTAAGCACATTAGAAAAACTTAATAATATGTTCATCATGCAAATGTTATAACTTTCAACTCATTTAAACAGATTTGGTTCCTAAATAAAAAGGAATTGAAATAAATACATGAATTCATGCTTATTTTAAATTTGAAAAACCCCTCACAAAAATACCAAGTTAATCAAACATTAAATATTTGTTATGAACAAAAAAATTATGCAGTAATCATTATTATCAAATTCTATTGAGATTCAAATATTTATAAACCTGCCAAAACAAAAGAGAATTCAAATTGGAAATTCAAACAACAAATAACAAAATAGAAAACAAAAAATAGAAAAAAGATAGAGGGGCTTACCCGGCCATCGCAGCCCAGCGACAACCAGCGACCAGGCCTAAGAGCAAAGCCAGCAATGCCATTAGCAGCCCATCCCAAATCCACTTGCTGTTTCGTTTTAAGGGAGAAGAAAAACAGCTTCTTCTTCTTCCCTGTGGACAACACCGCGACGGAGAAGCTCCGACCGTCATCGATGATAAGGGCGACCGGACGTCGCCAGACCTCTCAGAACCTCGCGCAATCTTTCCCGCGTCCAAGCTCATCCAGAAGCATCAAGATCCGCGCCCAATTTCACTTCACGGTCGCCGTTGCATCTCGGATAGTGCCGCCGGCGCGAGGGTGATGCCGACCATCTCTCGCCCTATAAAGCCACCACAAGCTCCGCAGTACAACCCTAATGCTGCACCGCCCACTCTCTGACTCTCTCCATCTCTATATCTTCCCCAATCATCTGGAGCTCATCGCCGTAGTCCAACACGAAGCCGTCGTCTGAGGCCATCCTAGGTTTCGAGAAGTGGTGGAGTAGGTGCGCCTCGACGTTGTCGTCCTACTGCTCAAGCAGCGCATCAAGGCGAGCAAGGTGGAGGGCGAATTTTGGCGTTCCCTTTCGCTCGGGTCAACTGGAAAATGCTCTCTCGCCGTCGTCTCTGTCACCAACCGTCATCGTCGAGTGTTCTGCAAGTCTCAAGGTGAGCTTGCGGTCATTTAGAGCCCATTTGCGCATCCTATCGACCTCTTTAGTCCCGATTGGATTCTCGCCGGAGTACACCACCGCAGCGATGCTTGCCGGAGCTAGCTTCGATGACTATTTCGTAGTGCTGCGGCCACCATTCGATTCCCCATCTTCTCCTCGTTCGAATGCCACCGACGGGAGGTCCGGGCGTGCCGTTAATCGGCGACGCCGTCGTGCGCTGACTGTTGGCGTCAAGTCATCGACGCAGCCGACGTGGCGTGTGTGACCTTTGGTCATCATTGACTGGTCTTTGCCCGCATAGCAACTGACGCAGTCCATGGCCTGATACGCCTCCGACGTATCGATAATTTCTTATGTTCCATGCCACATTATTGATGATATCTACATGTTTTATGCACACTTTATGTCATATTCGTGCATTTTCTGGAACTAACCTATTAACAAGATGCCGAAGAGCCGCTTGTCGTTTTCTGCCGTTTTTGGTTTCGAAATCCTAGTAACGAAATATTCTCGGAATTGGACGAAATCAACGCCCGGGGTCCTATTTTGCCACGAAGCTTCCGGAAGACCGAAAGGGATACGAAGTGGGGCGACGAGGCGCCGCCACCATAGGGCCGCGCGGCCGGAGGGGGCCCGCGCCGCCCTATGGTGTGGGCCCCTCGTCAGCCCTCCGACTCTGCCCTTCCGCCTACTTATAGTCTTCGTCGCGAAAACTCCAAAACGAAGAACCACGATACGGAAAACCTTCCAGAGACGCCGCCGCCGCCAATCCCATCTCGGGGGATTCTGGAGATCTCCTCCGGCACCCTGCCGGAGAGGGGATTCATCTCCCGGAGGACTCTTCACCGCCATGGTCGCCTCCGGAGTGATGAGTGAGTAGTTCACCCCTGGACTATGGGTCCATAGCAGTAGCTAGATGGTTGTCTTCTCCTCATTGTGCTTCATTGTTGGATCTTGTGAGCTGCCTAACATGATCAAGATCATCTATCTGTAATGCTATATGTTGTGTTTGTCGGGATCCGATGGATAGAGAATACCATGTTATGTTAATTATCAAGTTATTACCTATGTGTTGTTTATGATCTTGCATGCTCTCCGTTATTGGTAGAGGCTCTGGCCAAGTTGATGCTAGTAACTCCAAGAGGGAGTATTTATGCTCGATAGTGGGTTCATGCCTCCATTGATATCTGGGGAGTGACGAAACCCCTAAGGTTGTGTTGTGCTCGTTGCCACTAGGGATAAAACATTGATGCTATGTCTAAGGATGTAGTTGTTGATTACATTACGCACCATACTTAATGCAATTGTCTCGTTGCTTTGCAACTTAATACTGGAAGGGGTTCGGATGATAACCTGAAGGTGGACTTTTTAGGCATAGATGCAGTTGGATGGCGGTCTATGTACTTTGTCGTAATGCCCAATTAAATCTCACTATATTTATCATGACATGTATGTGCATTGTTATGCTCTCTTTATTTGTCAATTGCCCGACTGTAATTTGTTCACCCAACATGCTTTTATCTTATGGGAGAGACACCTCTAGTGAACTGTGGACCCCGGTTCATTCTTTTATACTCGAAATACAAATCTGCTCGCAATACTTGTTCTTTACTCGTTTTCTTGCAAACAATCATCTTCCACACAATACGGTTAACCCTTTGTTACAGCAAGCCGGTGAGATTGACAACCTCACTGTTTCGTTGGGGCAAAGTACTTTGGTTGTGTTGTGCGGGTTCCACGTTGGCGCCGGAATCTCCGGTGTTGCGCCGCACTACATCCCGCCGCCATCAACCTTCAACGTGCTTCTTGACTCCTACTGGTTCGATTAAACCTTGGTTTCTAACTAAGGGAAACTTGCCGCTGTGCGCATCACACCTTCCTCTTGGGGTTCCCAACGGACATGTCAATTACACGCATCAAGCAAATTTCTGGCGCCGTTGCCGGGGAGATCAAGACACGCTGCAAGGGGAGCCTCCACTTCCCAACCTCTTTACTTTGCTTTTGTCTTGCTTTATTTTATTTACTACTTTGTTTGCTGCATTATATCAAAACACAAAAAAATTAGTTGCTAGCTTTACTTTATTTACTGTCTTGTTTGCTATATCAAAAACACAAAAAAATTAGTTTACTTGCATTTACTTTATCTAGTTTGCTTTATTTACTACTGCTAAAATGGCTACCCCTGAAAATACTAAGTTGTGTGACTTCACAACCACAAATAATAATGATTTCTTATGCATACCTATTGCTCCACCTGCTACTACAGCAGAATTCTTTGAAATTAAACCTGGCTTTATCGAATCTCGTTATGCGAGAGCAATTTTCTGGTGTTAGTTCTGATGATGTTGCTGCCCATCTTAATAATTTTGTTGAACTATGTGAAATGCAAAAGTATAAGGATGTAGATGGTGACATTATAAAATTAAAATTGTTCCCTTTCTCATTAAGAGGAAGAGCTAAAGATTGGTTGCTATCTCTGCCTAAGAATAGTATTGATTCCTGGACTAAATGCAAGGATGCTTTTATTGGTAGATATTATCCCCCTGCTAAAATTATATCTTTGAGGAGTAGCATAATGAATTTTAAACAATTGGATAATGAACATGTTGCTCAAGCTTGGGAAAGAATGAAATCTTTGGTTAAAAATTGCCCAACCCATGGACTGACTACTTGGATGATCATCCAAATCTTCTATGCGGGATGATGGCGTGTATTTCACACGTTCGTGGGGCAACCCCAAGAGGAAGGTATGATGCGCACAGCAGCAAGTTTTCCCTCAGAAAGAAACCAAGGTTTATCGAACCAGGAGGAGCCAAGAAGCACGTTGAAGGTTGATGGAGGCGGGATGTAGTGCGGCGCAACACCGCAGATTCCGGCGCCAACGTGGAACCTGCACAACACAACCAAAGTACTTTGCCCCAACGAAACAGTGAGGTTGTCAATCTCGCCGGCTTGCTGTAACAAAGGATTAACCGTATTGTGTGGAAGATGTTTGTTTGCAGAGAAAATAGTAAAACAAGTATTGCAGCAGATTTGTATTTCAGTATTAAAGAATGGACCGGGGTCCACAGTTCACTAGAGGTGTCTCTCCCATAAGATAAAAGCATGTTGGGTGAACAAATTACAGTCGGGCAATTGACAAATAGAGAGGGCATAACAATGCACATACATGACATGATAAGTATAGTGAGATTTAATTGGGCATTACGACAAAGTACATAGACCGCCATCCAACCGCATCTATGCCTAAAAAGTCCACCTTCAGAGTTATCGTCCGAACCCCTCCCAGTATTAAGTTGCTAGCAACAGACAATTGCATTAAGTATGGTGCGTAATGTAATCAACAACTACATCCTTGAACATAGCGCCAATGTTTTATCCCTAGTGGCCACAGCACAACATAACCTTAGGGGTTTCTGTCACTCCCCCAGGTGTCAATGCAGGCATGAACCCACTATCGAGCATAAGTACTCCCTCTTGGAGTTAAAAGTAAAAACTTGGCCAGAGCCTCTACTAGAAACGGAGAGCATGCAAGATCATAAACAACACATGTATAATAACTTGATAATTAACATGACATAGTATTCTCTATCCATCGGATCCCGACAAACACAACATATAGAATTACAGATAGATGATCTTGATCATGTTAGGCAGCTCACAAGATCCAACAATGAAGCACAATGAGGAGAAGACAACCATCTAGCTACCGCTATGGACCCATAGTCCAGGGGTGAACTACTCACTCATCACTCCGGAGGCGACCATGGCGGTGTAGAGTCCTCCGGGAGATGAATCCCCTCTCCGGCAGGGTGCCGGAGGAGATCTCCGTAATCCCCCGAGATGGGATCGGCGGCGACGGCGTCTCGCAAGGTTTTCCGTATCGTGGTTTTTCGCATCGTGGGTTTCGCGACGGAGGCTTTAAGTAGGCGGAAGGGCAGAGTCGGGGGCTAACGAGGGGCCCACGCTATAGGTCGGCGCGGCCAGGGCTTGGGCCGCGCCGCCCTATAGCTTGGCCACCTCGTGGCCCCACTTCGTGTGTTCTTCGGTCTTCTGGAAGCTCCGTGGAAAAATAGGGCCCCGGGTCTTCGTTTCGTCCAATTCCGAGAATATTTCGTTACTAGGATTTCGAAACCAAAAACAGCAGAAAACGAGAACCGGCACTTCGGCATCTTGTTAATAGGTTAGTTCCATAAAATGCACTAATATGACATAAAGTGTGCATAAAACATGTAGGTATCATCAATAATATGGCATAGAACATAAGAAATTATCGATACGTCGGAGACGTATCAAGCATCCCCAAGCTTAGTTCTGCTCGTCCCGAGCAGGTAAAACGATAACAAAGATAATTTCTGAAGTGATATGCCATCATAACCTTGATCATACTATTTGTAAACATATGTAGTGGATGCAGCGATCAAAACAATGGTGATGACATGAGTAAACAGGTGAATCATATAGCAAAGACTTTTCATGAATAGTACTTCAAGACAAGTATTAATAAGTCTTGCATAAGAGTTAACTCATAAAGCAATAAATCAAAGTAAAGGTATTGAAGCAACACAAAGGAAGATTAAGTTTCAGCGGTTGCTTTCAACTTGTAACATGTATATCTCATGGATAATTGTCAACATAGAGTAATATAACAAGTACAATATGCAAGTATGTAGGAATCAATGCACGGTTCACACAAGTGTTTGCTTCTTGAGGTGGAGAGAGATAGGTGAACTGACTCAACATAAAAGTAAAGAGAATGGTCCTTCAAAGAGGAAAGCATCGATTGCTATATTTGTGCTAGAGCTTTTATTTTGAAAACATGAAACAATTTTGTCAACGGTAGTAATAAAGCATATGAGTTATGAAAGTTATATCTTACAAGTTGCAAGTCTCATGCATAGTATACTAATAGTGCCCGCACCTTGTCCTAATTAACTTGGACTACCGGATCTTTGCAATGCACATGTTTTGACCAAGTGTCACAATGGGGTACCTCCATGTCGCCTGTACAAAGGTCTAAGGAGAAAGCTCGCATTTTGGATTTCTCGCTTTTGATTTTTCTCAACTTAGACATCCATACCGGGACAACATGGACAACAAGATAATGGACTCCTCTTTAATGCATAAGCATGTGGCAACAATTATTATTCTCATATGAGATTGAGGATATATGTCCAAACTGAAACTTCCACCATGAATCATGGCTTTAGTTAGCGGCCCAAAGTTCTTCTCTAACAATATGCATGCTCCAACCATGAAGGTGGTAGATCTCTCTTGCTTCAGACAAGACGGACATTGATACGTCCAATTTGCATCACTATTTTATATCATAATTTGCTGTTATTCATTGATATATTTCATATTGGGACACAATACTTATGTTATTTCATCTATTTTGCATGTTTCATCATTATTCATTGATACGTCCAATTTGCATCACTATTTTATATCATAATTTGCCGTTATTCATTGATATATTTCATATTGGGACACAATACTTATGTTATTTCATCTATTTTGCATGTTTCATCATTATTGGAGGATCGAACACCGGGAGCGGGGATTCTCGCCGGGAAAAAGCACCGTCGAACGTTAGTCATTTCGGAAGATCAACTCGTGGAAGGAAA